>NW_022103958.1:29945663-29968143 GCF_000313985.2 Echinops telfairi
TATATATATATATATATATATATATATATATATATATATATGCCAGCAGGTTCATCCAAATGAGCTGTTGTCAGCAGCAGAGCTCCCGGACTAAGAGTAGACAATGAAGAAGGACTTGGCTCCCCACTGTGGAGAAAGAAGCTGCTGAAAACCTGATGCATAGTTTCAAAACATCGTTAGATACTGAAGCCTAAGGAATAGAAGCAGAGCACTGTCGGAGATAAAGCCAGAGGATGGAGCTCCCAGGTGGAGTCACCATGGACGTGAGTCGGGTAAAGCCTTGGAAGTGGACCCTTCAGGGTCTTCATTTGATGTTTGTGACACAATTCCAGTTAAGGAGAAACAGCTGCAAAACTTTCCTAGTGATCAGAACTTGAAATGTGCCAAGAATGAATCTAGGAAAATTGAAAGTGGTAAAAAATGAAATGTAACACATAAAAATCTATATCCTAGGCATGAATTAGATAAAATGGACTAGTATTGCTATTTGAATCAGAAAACCATATGATTTACTATACCGGGAATTACACAATCAAGAGAAACGGTATAGAATTCATTGTCAAAAAGGAAATTGCTAAATCAATCATGAAGTACAAGTACAAGGCTGTCTGTGATAGGATTATATCTATCTTCCTTCACAGAAATACAATCAATACAACCATATTTCAAATTTACACACCAACCACAAAACCTAGTGATGAAGAATTTGAAGAATTCTACCAACTGCAGTCAGAAACTGATCAAAATATGATGTATTGATAGTTATTGGGGATTGTAATGCAAGAGTTGGAAACAAGGAAGAAGGAAGAGATGAAGCCAGAGATGGCACGTTAGAATTTTGTTCATAGAAAATATCTTTTTCCAACAAAACAAAATGGGACTGACCACATGGACTTCCCCAGATGGAACACACAGAGATCAAATGGACTGCATCTGTGGAACCAGACGACGGAGAAGCTCATTATCAGCAGCTAAAACCAGACTAGAGGCTGACTGGAACAGACCATCAGTTGCTCATATGTAAGTTCAGGATAAATATGAAGAAAATTGAAACAAGCCCATAAGATTCAAAATACAATTTTGAGTCTATTCTACCTGAATTTTGAGAATATCTCAAGAACAAATTTTCTGCATTAAACACGAATGACAGAAGATCTGATGCGCTGTGGGAGGACATTAAGACCATGAAGAAAAAGCAAAGGGTCATTAAAAAAGACAGGAAGGAATGAAAATATCAAAGTGGATGTCAGAAGAGACTCTGAAACTTGTTCTTAATGGCACAGTAGCTAAATCAAATGGAAGGTAGGTTGAAGTCAAAGATGTGACTAGGTCATTTCAAAGGGCAGCTCAAGAAGACAAAGCCAAATATTATAATATAATGTGCCAAGACTTAGAATTAGTAAACCAAAAAATAAAAACATCTACAGCATATCTTAAACTGAAAGAATTGAAGAAAAAATGCAAGACTCGAGTTGCCATCTTGAAAGACTCTGTGGGCAAAACATTGCACGATGCAGGAAGTAGAACCAGAAGCTGGAAGGAATACACAGAGTCACTATAACAAAAAGAACCAGTCAACATAACGCCATTTCAAGAGGTAACAGAGGAGCAGGAATCAATGGTGCTGAAAGAACAAATTCAAGCTGCACTGAATGCATTAGCCAAAACCACAGCTCCAGGAATTGAGGGAATACCAATTGAAATATCTGAACAAGTGGAAGAAGCACAGGGAGCACTCACTCATCTATGCCAGGAAATTTGGAAGACAGCTACTTATTGGCCAACTGACGGGGAGAGATCTATATTTGTGCCCATTCCAAAGAATGGAGACTAAACAGAATACTCAAATCATAAAGTGATATCATTGATATTGCACATAAGTAAAATTTTGCTGAAGCTCATGCAACAACAGTTGCAGCAGTACATTGACAGGGAACTGCCAGAAGTTCAGACCAGAGGACATGGAACAAGAGATATCATTGCTAATGTCAGGTGGATCTTGGCTGAAAGCAGAGAATACCAGAAAGACATTTACTTGTGTTTCATTGACTATGCAAAGGCATTTGACTGTGTGGACCATAAGAAACTATGGATCACCTTGAGAAGAATGGGAATTCCAGAACACTTCATTGTGCTCATGAGGAACTTGTACGTGGATCAAGAGGCAGTTGTGCTAACGTAACAAAGGAATAGTGTATGGTTTAAAATCAGGAAAGGTGTTTGGTAGGGTTGGATCCTGTCATCATACTTGTTCAATCTGTGTTGAGCAAATAATCGGAGAAGCTGGATTAAATGAAGACCAATGTGGCATCCGGATTGGAGGAAGGCTTATTAACACTATTCAGGTACTATGCAGATGACACAACCTTGCTTGCTGAAAGTTAGGAGAAATTGAAGCACTTGCTGGTGAAGATCAATAACTGCAACCTTCAATAGGGATTACAACTCATTGTAAAGAATACCAAAAGTCCGACAACTGGACCTACAGGTAGCATAATGATAAATGGAGAGAAGTGTAAAGTTGTTAAGGGACTAATCTTGCCTGGATCCACAATCAATGCTCATGAAAGCAGCAGTCAATCTATCAAAAGTTGTGTTGCATTAGGTAAATCTGCTGCACTAGACCACTTCAGAGTAGGGAAGAGCAAGAATGTTACTCTCAGGAGTAAGGGGCCACTGACACAAGCCATGGTGTATTAGTCTGGGTAAATTACAGAAACAAATCCACAGAAACTCATATGTATGAGAGAGTTTTATATAAAGGGTAAGTGTACATTCAATAAGTACCCCAACCCAGTGCTGTCCAAGCTTGTAAGTCCAACATCAGCCCATATGTCTGACACCAATCTACAAAGTTCTCTTCAATCTCACAAAACACATGCAATAACACTGACTGCAGGAGGAAAGCCGAATTAAGCATCTCAGCGTTGGCAGGGGTCTCCATGCGGCTGCTCCAGCACCCAGGGCTGCATCAGGGTAGGTCCATGTGGCTTCTCCTCAGGGATGTCTTGCAGGAAATGAGCCTTGCCAGCTGAGGCAAGGAACTAGCTAAGGCAGCTACACCCTGGTCTGACCATCAGAGAGCAAGAGATCTGAGAACTGAAAGGTGAGGCTCACCGAGCCATTTATCCTTCTGCCCTTCAATTAATCCCACTTGTATTTATCCATGTGTTTATCGGCCAGGTTGGCACAATAAACCTTAAATATGTCACATGGCATTTTCCGTTAGATCTTGTGCCTGCGAAAGTTGGTCACTGAATAAAGACAGAAGAATGGAGGCACTTGAATTGTGCTGCTGGTGAAGAACATTAAAAGTACAATGGATTGTGAAAACGATGAACTGATCTGTCTTGGAAGAAGTAAGGCCAGAGTGCTCCTTAGAGGCAAGGATGGCAAGACTTTGCCTTACCTGTTTTCAGGAGAGACCAGCTCTTGGTGAAGGACGTCAGGCTTGGTAAAGTGGAAGGGTAGCGGAAAACAAGAAGGCCCTCAACAATCCGAATTGGCACAGGGTGACAACAATGTGCTCAGGCATAGCAATAATTGTCAGCATGGTGCCTGACCAGGCAGCGTGTCATTCTGTTGCACCTAGGTAAGGTGACCAGGCGTCCCGTTTTTGGCGGGACAGTCCCGATTTTGGGCGTTTTTCAAAAGTCCCAATTTTTGGAAAGAATGTACAACAAGCTAGGGAATGGTCTATTTGGTCCATATAGACCAAATTTTTCATCAAGAACCGCCCCCCCACCCTGCACCCCGGTCAATGGTGTCCCACTTTAAATCTGGTCACCTTACTACGGAACCGACTTGATGGCATCTAACAACAAGAGATCCACGCTGTTCTTCATTTTCATCTTGGCTAAGGCTTCCTACGTCTTCAAGAATGTTCATAATGGTGCTTTAAAGTATTTCTATGGTGGTTGTTGGAAACTTCTTATCAGGTCATTCTAACATCTGTGCCACCACGGGGTTGGCATCTGTTGAGTGTCCTTTCTTCTTAAAGTGCCCATTTCTCTGATTCTTGGGGTTATGATCATTTGTAATTGAAGCCTAGACTTGTTGAATATATGAGGCTATTTGCTGTAGCACACCTCCTAGAGCAGTGGTTCTCAACCTTCCTAATGCCGCGACCCTTGAATACAGTTCCTCATGTTGTGGAGACCCCCCCCAACCAAAAAAATATTTTCGTTGCTACTTCAAAATGGTACTTTGGCTCCTGTTGTGATTTGGGAAACCCCTGTGAAAGGGTAGTTCAACCCCCAAAGGGGTTGCAACCCACAGGTTGAGAACTGCTATCCTAGAGTACTGCCCTTCCTCACAGCCGCCAGGTGGGATAGAAACCCATGTCTCCCATTCAGGGCTGATTCGTACTCATTATTGGGGAATGATGGGAATTAGACTCCTTCATAGGCTTTCACCCATGCTACTTATTGGGAATTACAAGGTGCTTCAGTGCTGCTTACTACATGACCTCGTGATCTCTAAGAAGTGGTAAAACTCCTGATCTGCCACCATTGCAACAGATGGTTCAGGATACCTTGTTAATGCTGGTGGGGGTAGAAGCCCAGGCCTCCTACAAGGTCGCCATGGAAACCATGGGAGGTAGAAGAAGACTAGTTACCACTCAGTGAAGGTGAAAATCCCAGCTCCTTAGTGAGCCTTCTCTGAGATCACCCCAATGAAGAGTTGAGGCACCTCATTACCAACAGATAATGCTCAAAGTTTGTTATATTGACTTCCGATTTCTGGTAGAGGAAGTGGAGGGCATAAGCTCTCTGTAGTGTCTGGCTACAGTAAAGGGTAAAGTGATTTCTGGCCTTGCACCGCAGTGAATTACTTAATGTGGCCTTTCTAGCCACACGCCTCCATTTTGTGATGCACTGTAACCCCTAGGCTCTGTGGTTGTGATTCCACTTGGAGCGAGTTTTCCATCACGCTAATGATGTGGGGGGAAGCTGTTTGGTCCATAGGCAAATGGGACAGGACCACCACCTTCCACAGTTCAAGACCCATGGGAAACGCTGCTGGTTCAACCAAGGGAGCTGTCGAAGCAGCAGCTGGCCTGCATCGCACTGGAGATAAAATGGACACTTTGCCTCCTGTTCCTTGGCAACAGCTCCAGAAAGCAGCCTTCTGCGGCCCCTCCCCTCTGTGAATAACTTGGCTGATGTGTTCATGCTTCTTTGTATGCCTTCAAAGGATTGGAAACTGTCCCTTTGTGTCATCCTCTTATGAATTGCTGGCTTTTCTTGGGGCTTTGGCTACCAGTTAGCATTTCTGGGTTGTTGGTTTTTCCAGCACTCACTACGTAATATTTGAGGCAGAAAAATAAATTCCAGAACTAAACACATTGTTCCTTGGTCTCTCGTAAGTCTGCCTTCTTTACACCTTTCAAAGTCTTATGTTTGTTTTATAAATAATACGCAGTGGTTTTTAACTTTACTAGCAGAAATAATAGAGGGAATTTGTTTGTTATATCTTTTTGAACTTACTTTCTTACTGCTGGTTCAATAATACACCAATTTAATATACTGATAATTATCAGTTGCTCTTTATCATGTGAACAAACAAGGGATTATGAGATGATTTAAAGTCAAGAAAGATGTGCATTAAGGTTGTACCCTTTCACCATAATTATTCAATCTGCGAATTATATAAAGAATAATGTAGCATCAGGATCGGTGAAGGCTCATTAATGGCCTGCAATGCGCAGATGACACACCATGCTTGCTGAAATCGAGAAAGGGTGGAAGCACTTGCTGATGAATACCAAGGACTAAACCAGTGGTTCTCAACCTGTGGGTCGTGACCCATTGGGAGTCAAATGACCCTTTCACAGCGGTCTCCAGATTCATAACACTAGCAAAATTTCAGTTATGAAGTAGCAACGAAAATAATTTTATGGTTGAGGGGTCATGCAACATGAGGAACTGTATTAAAGGGCCATGACATTAGGAGGGTGGAGAACCCCTGAACTAGATTAGTAAAGATTACAACTCAATGTAAACAAAACCAAAATCTGCACAACTGGAACAATAGATACTATTATGAAAAATTGGGGTGGGGGGAATCAAAGTTGTCAAGGGTCTCATTTTGCTTGAATCCATAATCTGCTCATAGAAGCAGCATTCAAGGAATTAAAAGACATATTATACTGGGCAAATGTGCTGCTTAAGACCCCTTCAAAGTATTGAAGAGAAAATATGTCAGTTTGAAGACTAAGGTGCGCCTGACTCCAGTCATGGTGAAAGTTGGGCAATGAATAAGAAAGACCACAGATGAACTGGTGCATTTGACACATGGTGTTGAGAAAGAACATGGAAATACCAGGGACTGGTAGAAGAATAAACAAACGAGTCCTGGAATCAATTCCATCAGAACCAGGAGAGACCACTCCCTGGAAAAGCACAGCCTGGCAGGTCAAGGAGATGGTCATCAAAAAGAGGGAGGCGATGGAGGAGGCCGGTCAGCACAATGGCTGCAGCAGTGGACTGCAATGTCATGGTTCCTTCTCTGGTCCCCAGGGTTGCTAGCATTTGGAGCCAACTCCGTGGCAACTAAGAAGAGCCATGCCATCTTTTGTTCCGAGGTATTTATTTATATAATTTAATTTATTTAAATTACTCCGAGTAAAAAAGGCATGTTAGATACACATCTAGATTGTATCTACCAGTGACGTAGGTATGAAAGTGCTATTCTATTGTTGCAGTTCTACACTGTCATTCCCTGGTCACTAATGCCTTCCTATACATTTTTCTTTAAAAAAAAACGCACAATATCAATCTACTCAAAGTGAGATAACACTTGATAGATGATGACCTGAATTTAATTAAACTTTAATCTAGCAACCCAAACATAAAACATTAAGGCTCTGTGCAAAATGTGTACTGTGCCTTCTTGTGTCACTTTAGTTGCAGACACTCTGCTTTATGACAATGACTCTCACATTTTAATGATGACAGGGAGCAGTTTAAAATAATGAGACCTCAGTCTAATTTCCCAAGGATCCTAAACAGTAGTCTGAGGTTAGGTTGCATTTTAAAGAAAAATTTCACGCCATTCTTATGCAGGGCTTGCAAACTGCCCTATGATGTTCATAGTCCCTTCTATTTCTGATATTCTACTGTTTCTCTCAACCTCTTCGTCTCTGAATTTCGAAAGGAATCCTAGAACCTTGTGGAATCTTAAGTCAACCAACCAGCTTATCTAACTAGTGAGAGCACAGTAACGTTTCTTAGGATGAAAATTTCAGTCATTCCTAGAAATCTTCCCAGAATGTATTACTTAAAACAAAAAACACTAAGAACCTATCTACATTGGGCTGAACATATTGAATCTATTCAAAAGTATTTTCCTCTAACAAAGCCTTTCTGGGTCAATGAGAGCTTACCAAAGAGATTATTTTATATAAAATAATTTTTGTGTTTATATACTCAACATTGACGTAAGTTAAATTCTTAGTATCTTTTTGAAAGTTTACATAAATAAAATAGGTCTTTGGTTCAAGGACTTCCGAATTTTTGCAAAATATATTACTTATTAAAGTTGCATCATGGGTGCTTCACCAGTCATCAAAGAGGATCGATCAAAATAAAAATAAATGTAACATAAAGAGCTGTCACACATTATACATGCTTTAAACCTTTAGCAAAGTGTCAGGACAAATAATATTGTTTGCATAAATTGCAAAAAACAATAAGAACCTATCTACATTGGGCTGAACATATTGAATCTATTCAAAAGTATTTTCCTCTAACAAAGCCTTTTGTCAAGGCTTTTATCAAGGCTCCACATATCTACCTCTTTTTTACAGGGAGCCTCACAGTGACTACCAAGTTCTCTCACAACATGTCGAGAGAAACCATACTGAACACACACGGAGCATGGAATTTGTTCTACTGACTGAAAAATGAATAGATTAGAGGGGAAAGTAGACAAATGTAGTGTGAAAAAACAACTTAAGTAAAATGTAAGCATTCATATGAAGCTAATAAATATATTGGACTTACCTCACTTAATGGAAACTGTTGGGTTGTTTCTTTATGGCCTTTTGTTCCTAAGTGAAATCAGAAAGATACAACATATTCAAGTGGACAACTACTCAGAATATGTTCATAACAGGGCTTCTCACAGGTTCACTACTCTTCAACCCCTCTGCTGAGGCTTTACATTTCCAGACTTACTGACTCAGAATCTACGTTTTAACAAAGTTCCCAGGTGACTCTTGGGATGATTCCCCCATGATTCTTATCGATGCTAATGCATGCAAAAGAATCATCTGGGGGTCTTTTAAAAAGTCCCTCCAGATTGAGTATATCTGAGGTGGAGATGCAAATTCTCAGCAAAGGGGCTGAATAGGAATGAATTGGTTTAAAGCCCTGGCTCTAACAAGTGCTGCATGGAGATGCACTAAGACTTGCAGAGAAAAAAAAAAATCAATCACTTAAATACCCCAAAATAATAGGATAAACACACACACACACACACACACACACACACACACACACACACACATGATCATCTCAATTGATAAGGTTGGGGAAAAAGTTTATTAGAATAAAATAGGAATTGAGCAATGAAAAAAATTAAAAGGAAATATACAATGGAATAATTAAACACCCAGGATCTTACTGAAGCTAAGTTGTGCACATAATCTTTAAAAAGAAAATCATCACCCAAACAGTCTATAATGTAGACCAGGGGTGCCAAACTCTAAACGCGGGCCAGTTGGTGCAACAGGCAAGATTCAAGAGGCCACATCACATTTAGAAATTTTGTTAAATTCATATTTTGAAGTGAGGATTCAGGAATATGGATAGGATAATTAAAACACTATATAATTGCTTTTATTTAAGCATTTATTTTATTTAATGTATTTATAAAACTAAAATTATTATTTTTTACCCAAAACTTGCCAGCCCTTTGCTCCTACTAGTTTTCACTTACCTCTTATGTTGTGACTGAAAATTATAACAAAGCAACTAATAAAAAACACAAAATGTTGGACAGCTGACAAATGTGATGCACAATCATAATGGTTTCTCTCTAAAAATGTGAACTAGCGCTGCCGTTAGGTATGATTCATAACACCACAACCTGGAGTGCTCTTTTATAACCTTTTCGCTCTTGGGATCTGTTTACATGACGTGCCACGGAGAGTGGCAGACACATCACCTACAAACGTTGCCTGAACTGAGTCAGCGCGTTTATACACGTGCACGGGCCCCCAGGAAAGGCACTGGGCCACGCGTACACTCGTCCTCAGTAGTTAAAGGGTTAACGAGGGAATTGTGTGGACGGTATTGCCTTGATCTCCCCTAAGCGCTATTTTCTTCATAACTATTTTTTCTAGATTCTGCATGCAAAAGTCTCATCATTTCAAGTCATAATTGTCTGTGTTCAACAACATGAAACAACTTATCAAACCTCGTAACAGCTTTCTCTGCCCCTACTTCTTCTTTGCTTTCCTCCCGCTTGTAGGTATTATCTTCCCCTTCAGCCAGGTTACCGTGATTTTCTCAGGTCTTAGTATAGATTCTGAAAACAATTTTGAGCCCATTTATATAGCTTGTTCACAATGCAAGCAATTAAATGTGTGTCACAAAACATCAGAACAACTGTATTAAATATTTATTATTTATTAATCATCATTTAAGTGATTATTAAACGATATTTATTAATTCCCTTTTACAAACCATGACAATACTTAGTTGCATTCCCTAATCATTAAGTCCACATGCGTTTCTCACGGAGGGCAGTACTGTCCCCACCACCAGGGAGTAGGGAGTGTTGGAATGACAGGGTGTGAGTACAGGGATGCTGTCCTCTTTTTTTTTCTACAAAGGAGGCAGTAAGCTAAATACATTTGAGAACTTACAGAGATAGATCTATGCTTAATATAACTTCAAACATGATGAGGCAATGGGAGGAAGAATAAGCTCCTACATTTACTTTTACTCTAAAGAAGTATTTTAGGTTTATTATTATTTGTTAAACGTAACCTCCTGCGATTGAGGGGATTCTGACTCACGGTGAGCCCATAAGACACAGCAGCACGGTCCCTCGGGGTTTCTGAGGCTGTGAATCTTTCCTAGAGCAGAAAGCCTCAGCTCTCCTCCCACACAGGAAGTGGTGTTGTTGAACTGCCCACCTTGCAGTTAGCACGGCGACCCAGAACCCATGATGCCACCAGGGCTCGTTCTTATTTGGTCGCATAAGGCTCTGTGTGGAAATAAGTACTGGTCTTAGAAGAAAAAAATCTATTTTACTTAAAATTGTATTCCATATGCAAAACGCGATGCATCAGTCATAGCTGAGGCATGACAGACATCATCCTTTATGTTACTTTTGCTGACTCAGCACAACTCGTTAATCTTCACTAAAACCACCCAACTTCTCCAACCTCACACTTTCTAGCCTTCCTGAGTCCGGCCTATTGGTCTACTTTCTGACTTCTTTCGGAAGTTTCAGGTCTTTGGCATTTCTTCGGCGTCCTGCTCCCTCTCCTTATAGTATCTCCATAGATATTGCTAATAAGTAAGGAGTCGGGATATTAACGTTGATGAAAAGTACTAGCTGGTGAGTGGGAAAAATGATAAGGAAGAAAGAGACAGGTTATAAGGCTGCGGCAATGGACCACAAGGGAGGTGGTGGAGTTTGGACTAGGGGTGGGGGCAGTACAAATGAACATAAGGAGATGGATTACATACATCTGAGCAAAATTTTGGAGGACACTTACTGTCAAATCTCAGATGTGGAAGGACTGCAGACTGCTAAGATTTACCAATTAGAGGCCATTCGACGAAATGGGGGAGATTATGAATGGCAAATGGTTAGTACAGAAGAAGCTGCCAGAGAGATGCACACTTTTGCCTCTTTCTCTGTCACTACAAGTGCCAGTTGCATCGAGTCAGCTCCAGCTCACGGCCACCACATGTGCACCTGAATTGTGTCTCGGGGTCTATAATGCCTCATTTGGGAAGAAGTAGATCCCCAGACTTTTCTTCTGAGGCATCATTGAGTGGTCTTGAACCTCCAACTTTGGAACTGGCAGATAAGCATTCCAACCATTTGCACTTCCCCTGGATGCCTTTACTAACAGAACCCTAACTGCACTGTGTAGCGATGTGTACCCTGAAAGCTCTATAACAAAACAAAGTAAAACAGACATGTCCTAACTTCTCTTGCAACTTACTATGTGATGCAAAATGAAGCTATGTGATGCAAAATGAAGCTTGGACCTTCCATGTAAATATCACAACAGTCTATGTTCTTAGGTTTACGTGTATTTATGCAATAAATAAATAATGAAAGTGACATTGTTTGCTGCAGTTGTCAGTACCCACAAAGTCAGTGATTCTTAATAATGGTAACTGTTGTTAGTAGCAGTAGTACAATAATCCTATTCCTTTATTAATTTTCAAATGGTTGCAAATTCTTTAGGATAAATTTCAGAGGTGTCAGAGGAAAGGTGAAATATTAGCTTTTGTAGGTCAGATTCTTCTGTTGTAAGATACGCTCTTAAAATATTAAGTTATTAAAAGTAAAGCATGAAATGTCCCTATTAGGTGGTCACTAAAAACAATGGATGGTATAGCAAAGTGTGGTAAAGAAATCCAATGATGCTATCCAACGAATAGCAGTGGCTTAGGTGGGTGGCATAAATCACTAAGGGCTTGAGAGCTAATCAAAATATTGGCCTTCAAATCTATTAAGTGGCACTATAGAATAAAAGTCTGATTATCTGCTTCCAGAAAGATCACTGCATGAGAACACTATTATAAAAGAAAAACAAATCAGAAAAATGGTTTTCACACCTAAAGAAGCTGACTTTGAAAACTGGGGCAAGCAGGGAGTATAGAAAGGCAGAGAAAAAGAAAACAATAGGGCCACATATATGTGAGTGGTGGTTACTTTCTGGGATACAGTCAGTCTTCGGTGTCTCATACTTTCCCCAATGTGTGTCATAGTCAACTGGGGTTGCCTTGAAGACAACAGATTTCCACAAGACTGCCACTTCCCTGAGAGCACAGCTGAACACAGTGGCTAAATACTTCCCATCATATGCACACTTCATACATGTTGCTCTTTTCTGAAAAGCCGAAAGCTTGAGGACTCTTTACTTCCTCACACGTTCTGTTCCAAACATAACCACATGCTCATGCACACCATGGGCTTGGATGCCCTTGTACACTCAGCACATACTATATATAATATAATATAGTATAGTATAATATAATAATCACCAGATCTCAGCAAAAACAATGGCTTCTCTGAAATGCCAGAATTTACCAGAAACAACTCTTACTGTCCCCGAAATCTCCTCTAAGCTGGTAGGAAATAGTTGATGACTGTCCCTCCCTCAGGATTACAGACCAGAGACATGATGGATTGGGTGCCAATCATTATGGAGACTTGTCAAATGCGAGACAAAAGTAAAGGTAGGCCAAAGATTGAACGATGCGTTTTGTTGACAGCACATTACTAAGAATACATACTCCAGCAAACCCAGAGTCCTTAAATAGCTCTCCCATTTACCAAAAGGTGCTCTCAGTGTACAGTCTCAGCAGCAGCGCCAACAAAGGACATGCAATCAATGAGAGTGCGTGGGATGGCTTCTTTGATGCACCGAGGGCTTAACGTCACTGGAAAGCTACTAATCCCGCTGGACTGCCATACATTCAACTTTTAAATTACAGGCATCTTAATGTCCAACGGGTCATAAAGAAGTGAAAAATGAATATTTCAAGTTTTAACTCAAGAAACAAAACAAAACCGAAAAACCCCAAATTTCTACAACATGGACATTTTATCAACAGTATTTATGCAGCTATTGAAATATACTTTTACACTTTGTTCTTAGAATTTCATTTATTAGATAGTAGGAAAATAGCTGATTGGAGATTGTTAATTGCACATGTGCTCAATTCTGAAAAAAAAACCCTCAAACAGCGTACAGTGAATTCTAGAACCTTATGATGTCTCTATAGGCAAAATGTTCACGTTTGCTGGGGTGAAATCGTCCTCATCCCATCTGAATCTTCTGTTTGACTTTCTCATATTCAACATGGTTTGAGAAACACATTACAGAAAAAGGCATTTCTTTGCATTCCGTAAATTTATCCTCAGACAGCTGTTTATGTTTACTTATGCAAAAAATCCTAAAAAATTATATGATGGAGTCTAGTATTCAGCCTCTTCAGCAAGCAGTCATGTTTTTATGATTGCACCAGGAACAGGTCTATTTGGAAGCGACTATCTGAAGTCCACTGGACTTTCTTTGTTGAAGCCATACCCTAATAAAAACGTGCTTTTCCTAAACTCTAATCCAGTGGATTCTAGCTCATGGTGACTCCACGTGTGCTGGAGAGAGAACTGTGCTCCCTATGGAGCTTGCAATGGCTGGTTTAGGGGAAGGGTATCGCCAGGCCTTTTTTCCAAGGTGCCTCTGAATGGACTTGGAACTCCAACCTTTCAGTTAGCAGCCAAGAGGCTATTTGCATCACCACGCTTGCTTCCTTGCTTTCTTCACACCCTCCTAACACAGGGGTCTCAGTACTGGGTAGTAAGAGCAACCCCCCAGATCAACTGTCATTTTAAGAGACATTCTGGGGGGTAGGAGTGAAAGCAGTCATTTCCATGATTGGATTCCCCAGCTCTCAGCAGTCCCACATACCTCTGTTGCTTCCATTCTGGTTCTATGAACCAATTACGAGGCAGAGAATTAGGCAGGATGCAGTCCTCAGATGACCCATCACATATATAGCGTTCCTCCTCACCATCCGTTCCTTCCACTTCCACCCAAATCATTAAGACATAAGCTTCATGACATAAGATGGAGTGTAAAGAAATTACAAAGGCTTTTTGGCCAAGGAAAAAGAGAATGGAAATATTTGGGATGGGCCCAAGCTGGCATATGACCCCATATTACAGGAATACTATTTTAAGTAAGGCTGCTACTAGGTAAAATGATCCTGAGGCTAAATTAGACCCTCTAACACCTGGAGGTGAGCAATGGCTAATCTCTGTTACACTATCACACTCACACTGCCGCCAAGCCTGTGCCAACTCACAGTGACCATATCGGGCAATATAGAACTGCCCGTGTGCTTCTGAGACGGTAACTCTTCATGGGGATAGAACGCCCCATCTTTTCCCCACGTTACACTATATTGAATTGCCTGTACTTCATTATACCAAGAGTGTTAATACATTCCACACCCCCTGCCCCTCAAACAAGGGCTCTTTTAAGGAATATTACTTTTTTCCCCTCCAAGCTTTAGTTCAGAAGGACTGATTGCAAAGAATTGCCCTATGCTTTAAATGAAAAAGAAACACACACAAAAATATACCATTTGATTTAGATTTGGGGATTACTGAAATGACATGGATGATTCGGACCAGTTGTCAGTGATTTAGATTTCAATTTATAGCGACCGTACAGCAGAGTAGAACTGCCCCAACAGGGCTTCCAAGACTGTAAGCTTTCTGGAAACCGACTGCCGCCTCATTCTCCCACGCAGAGGCTGGATGGTTTGAACTGCTGACCTTTCAGTTAGCAGCCAAGTGCATTGTACAGTCAAGACTCCTTAATTCTCAGCAGAGGAGGGAAAACAAATTTTGGAAATGAACCTTTAATTTTATACTTCTAGAAGTCAGTTGACTTTTTTATAGCATTGAACATAAATCATTTTTTATAGCAAATGAATGTATTGCTTCATGTGACAGAGCCATTAATTAAAACTGATGATTTTCAATAACTTTATTTTACCTCCTAATTATTCTGGCTTTTAATGGAAATAAAAGGAAAATGTACTTCAAGGGACACCATTAGGAATATGGAGATGGCTCACAAAATAAGAGAAACTATTATCAAACCATACAAGAGAGTAAGTCATAAAGTATTGCTTCTAGGGTTCTAGTTCATACATGAACATGTTTATTCCAAACAAAACGTGCTTAAACATATCTCTGTGGTCTGTAGATGGCTGTAAAACAAGTTCTCTCAGTAATACCTCTGTCTTAGACTCCTTAGGGGGCCTTCAAAAGAAGGCCAGGAAAACAATGGCTTCTTGGGGAATCTGCTGAACCAGTTAAATGCAAGGCAGATAGGGCAGCACAGCAAGTTATGGCACCTGTCTCGGAGATAGGGGAAGGGTAATCTTGATAGATTTCCTAGAAGGATACAAGATGATGATGGGGACTTATTAGCATGGTGTTTTAAGAAAATTGAAAAGTGCACTGATAAAAAGGCCAGTAAATTGCATCACAAGGGTGTGTGGATTGTGATAAGAGTTGTATGAGCCCCTAATAAAATGATTTTGAAAATGTAAAAAATAAACAATAAAAAAATTGCACCACAGGCTTTTCTTTTTTTTGACAACACACATGCTCCTTCTTCAAGGGTGGCAAAGACTTTCCCATGAACATTTTATTGGGAAACCTTACCACTCTACAGCCCTGCCTTTGCTCCTTCAGACCTCTTGTTCCCCAAGACTCAATGCACATTTAAAAGGAAAATTATTTGACTCTCTAAATAATGTCAAATCGATCTTTTTTTTTTTTTTTTTATGTGGTATAAATCAAAGAGCACAGAATTCTCCGGTGACGGGTTATCTGAATGTATTGGCATAGGTAGAGCATTTGTTGAAAAACAAGGGGTGCACGTGTGGATGTGTTGGTTCCATAAGGGTTGCTATTATTTGGAACCATACATTTTTTATTTACTCTTGTATCAGATGGGGGAATTTCTATCCAGAACTCTTACACCTCAATAATAAAAAAATCAAATAACCCGAAAGCTAAAATGGGCAATGGATTTGAAGAGGCGTTCCTGCCATATAAGATCTACGAGAGGCCAATAAAGCGTGGGAAAAGATGCTGACCAGGACTTGTCATTAGCCCCAAACCCTGCTGCGGTCCTGTGAATCCGAACCCAGGGTGACCCCGGGAGTGACTAACTTTCTTAGTTATACCCCTGTGTAAGCAGTTCTCCAAGCTGCTGGGCTGCCTGAAAATTCCCATGTGTGGTAGTCACTTAACCTGGTGTCAATTTATGGATTAAGAGTGGAGGGGTGGAGTCTAGGCTGTCAATCTGGAGACAGCCAATGAAACTTCTGTGGGCACGGCCTTCTCCTGAGAATTCTGGGAAATCTGGTACTTCCTCCTTGGAGGCGGAAGACACCTCTTTCTGCTGCTCCCTGGGAGACATAGCAGAAGACAAGCCACATGGATGCAACCAGACCTCTGAACCCCGAGAAGTCCCAGAGAGACCCCTGCCAGCACTGAGATGCCTACAACACCACTGGACTCTGGCCTGTGATCGTCCTACATTCGGCTTCATTGCATGTGTATCTTGAGTCTGAATAGGACTTTATAGATTGATACTGGAAATATGGACTAATATCAGACTTATGGACTTGATCTAGACTGGGCTGGGATGTTTTCTCAATGTTTAATTGCTCTTATATATAAACTGCTCCATTATACACATATGTGTTTATGAATTTGTTTCTCTAGTCTACCCAGACTAACACACCATATCTAAATTGGTAGGAGAGGGAAATGTGGCCCCTAAGAGCGTCCTTAATCACTAGGGAAATGTAAACAAAACCACAGCGAGAGACCACTTTACACCCTTACAGTGGCTCAAAAACCACCTAACACCCCAACAAAAACCTCACTGCCACCCAGTGTATCCCTTCTCACAAACCCCCCTCTTGGGATTCTGATGCTGTCAGTCTTTATGGGAGCAGACAGCCTCATCTTTCTCCTGCTAATCAAGAAGCCTGACAATAACAAGTGTCAGCGAGGAGGTGGAGCACTTGAAAACCTTAATACATTGATGATGAAATGGAAATGAGTGCAGTCGCTTGGAAAACAGCTGGATAGTTCGAGAGTCAAAATGTTAAATATCGAGTTATCATATGACTCAGCATTTCCACTCCTGGAGATTGAAAACATATGCCCATACAAAAACAAACAAATGAAAAACCATGTACACAAATATTCATAGCATTCTTAAGAGCCAATAAATGGCCACAACCCAAATGCCTCTGATAACATATGGTATATCCAAGCAGTGGAATGGTAGTTAGCCGTGAACAGGAAGGACACAGTGATGCAGGCTACAATCTAAAGGCACCTCACAAACACTATGCAAAGAGAAGGCAGCCTGTCACAAAAGATCAATTGTTATAGGAATCAATTTTATGTAATGCTCAAAGAGGCCAATTTCTATAGTATTGGCTGCTTAGGGCTGGGAGTGGAAGGTTGGGGTTCACATCAGGAGTGACAACTACAGACATTTCCATTTGGGGTGGCAGAAATGTTGTACAATTAGATTATGTTGCAAAATCCTGTCAATATGCTACCAATCATGGAACTGTGCACTTTCAACAAGTGGCTCTTCTGGTATAGTAATTATATCTCAAGAAAGCCATTTCATAGGCAAGAAGATGCAAAGCTATACTATATTTTTGGTGCCTCAAAAGAACCCCTGGTGGAGAGGGGCTTACCACTAAGGCTACCAAGGCAAGACAGGCAGTTGTAAACACCAGTCATCACTTTATTAGAATGCTGAGCCTTTTCGCTCTGGAAACCCCCAGGGGCATAGTTCTACACTGTCCTATCGTGGCTATGAGTCAGAATTGACAATGGCACTGAGTAAAAAAAAAAGTTTGTTTCTGTGCTTAGATCTTATGCTCTATAAGAAAGGAAAATAGAATAATTGAGGAAAATGAGGGTCAGGAAACAGCAACCCCAAATATTTGGATTTTAAGAAAAATGTGTGTACTGGACTACGCCATAGAATACAGTGCTGACTAAAGGCTTCGGCTTACAATGGACACCTATTTCTCAACAAACCAAAGGTTCAATGAAAGGTGGGAAGATGGCAGCATTGCTGAGCGCAGAAGAAACCTCAGCAGGAAGGCTTTAGAATCCGGCCCCTCCCATAATTCACTAGCATCTCAAAGCCTGAGCAGTCACTCACAAAGAAAGAGAGGCCAAATGTCTCAAGGTGCCCGTTCCCTGCACCCAGAGGTGGCTGTCATGTACCCTAGACGGTGAACCCTTGGGGAAGACCTTTCCAGCTTCCATTCCAAAGCTGGGGCGCTCTCCAGTCGCGCTCTCCCGCGTAGCAAATCCGCCTGGCTTCTCAGCGTTCTCAGCGACACCGCCGCACGCAGAGAAGCGAGTAGGGGGTCCCCGGAGCCACAGGCGGCGCAGGATGCAGGCCCGGGCGGGTGGGGCACCGCGGGCAACGTAGGGCGCCGATCCCCCTCCCCCGCCGCCGGGGCAGACTTCTGTCTCGCGGTCCCCAGCCCCGCTCGGGGCGCGCAGGACCTCGAACGTGTCCGGGACCCAGGTCACAGGGTCGCCAACGTCCCCCGCTGCCCCAGCAACGTGTTCCAGCCGGCACGCCCCCCTCCAACCCCCCTCCAACCACCGCGCGCCTACCTTCCGCCACCATTTCCAAGACATTTGGGTCTCCCATCATCGCCAGCTCGTTAAAGACACTGAAGGTTGAGCGGCAGTCCAAAGTGGGCACCAAGGACAAGCGGCCTGGAGAGTCTGCGCAGACGCTGAACCTGATCGTGGGCCTGCGGTACGTCAGCGGGAGCTGCAGGTCCGGGAGCTGCAGGTCCGGGAGCTGCAGGTCCGGGAGCTGCTCGGGGTCGACCCGGGGCCCCGCCGCCAGCTGCGCCTTGCTCTTCGACTTCCAGCGGTGCTTCTTCGGCGGCGGCGACGTGTGCTGTGGCCAGGACCTCTTGAGCTTGAGTCTCCAATCTTCCTCGGCCTCCTCCTCTTCTTCCTCCTCCTTCTCCTCCTCCTCCTCGGCGCTCCACTTGACTGCACCGTCCGGAGGCCTCTGCCGGAGTCTGTCTGGGCCGCGCCTGGACTTTCTCTCCTCCCAGGGCGCCCGCCTCTCCCGGGGCTGGGCGCCAGCCGCGTCTCCCCGCCTCTCTCCCCGCCTCCTGGCATCGCGGGCCTCCGGCGCCCTCTGCTCCGCGGGTGGCGGCTCCCAGCTGGCCGGCACCTGTCCTCGCCGGTCGCCCGGGTCCGTCGGCTCGGCTCTCCAGCGGTCCTCCGAGCCCCCGCTGTCCTGGCTTTCTAGGCTGGGGAACTCCGTTCTCCCCGGGGCTCGCCGGTCCCTTTCCACCGACTCTGCCCACATCGGGGACTCCTCTCTCCGGTGGTCCGCGGCCTCCCTTCTCGATGGACTGGCCTCCTGCCAGCTCGACCCTCGGGGCCGCCGCTCCCACGGCGAGCCGTCCCGGTCCTTCTCCATCCCACTGGCTCGCCTCCGCCCGCCGCGGGGAGCACTAGGAGGGAGGAACCCCGTCCCTGCTCCCGAGTGACTATTTTTCTGTCGGATGGGGAACAAAATGTCTCCCTCCCCAAAAATAACGCCCTCACCCCGACCCCCCCACCCCTGAAGACCGGCGGGTGGCTGGGGTCTTGGAGATTCTAACAGACTTCTTGACTTGGGCCGCCGGCACGTGCATGTTAACTACCTCTCCCCCCGCCCTAGCGGGAGCTGTTTCCAGGGCGCTAAAACCGATCTCTGTCTTGTACAGTAAGGGAGGAAAGTTAAACACGTGCCTCCAGGGTCACCCCAAAATTGAATAGGCAAGTTGTCCTACGCTTCACTTTTGTCGTCGTTAAAATGAGAATGATACCATCTCCTAGGCGTGTTGTGGGGGCACGTCATGTGGCTGCGTGGTCCGCAATGCATTTGCATTCCCTCACCCTTGCTTCACTTCAAAGGGTCTTTGTCCGCCAAAAGAAGCCCCAGTCCTCCCAGGTCTCTCTGAAAATCTGGTCCAGGTTCTTGAGAGCCCAGCGACTGCTCGCTTATATACATGGAGAGAGAAAAGGAATTACATTTTAAGAGGCAAACACAGGCTGGGTGGGGTGAGAGGGGAGTCGTCGAGTTTTCCCACAGGGAGGATGCCTCCTCGGTTGGCTTCCTGACCAATGCTCCTCAAACACAAGCACCATTTGTTAGTGGACGCTCCTGTGATGTGGAGAAAACTGGAAAATAAGGCAATCTACTTCTAACAGCCAGTCCATGGAAGCTCTACAACTATCTGGCCTTGCAGGGCGTGGGGCTGCCGGTGACCCCATGAAGGCTAAGGAGGAGGAAGGAGGAACAATGCGTGGTGATGAAGGCCAGGCAAGCTTGGAGAGGGGAGTGCCTACGCTTTGGGGCAGGGATGAAATGATTGGAATAAGGAGGAGGTCAACCAAGGGAAAGTTCAGAGTTCACTCTTACACATTTTTTGGTCTACTTTCACTCTCCCCACCCCCACCCCCCTTTCTAGGAGAATAGGACAGGAGCCCTGTTGGTACAGTGGTTGAGCCTTTGGGTGCTAACGAAAGGTCAGCAGTTCTAACCCACCAGGTACTCTGGGTGAGAGAGATGCAGCAATCTGCTTCCATAAAGCTCCAAAGCTTTGGGGTCCCTATGGGCACTTCTCTCTGCCTTAAGGTAGAGATACATGAGTCTCCACAGCAATGGGCATGGTTTGGTTTGGCGTATTGGCACGGGATCACTAGGGGTCAATTAACCAAAGTGCAGTGGCTAGTTTTATATATTAGAACTGAGGGTCACTTTTTACAGATGAGGAAAGGGAAGCTTCCTAGAGTCCTTTGGCGGAGGCCGGAGCTAGGCTTATAGCAGAGCAATTCACTGTTTTCTCTTCTGCCTTGCTGGGTTTCCTACTTAACCCTCCAGAATTATACTCTTCTACTTAAGTGTTTGGAGATTGTGCACAATTTCTTACCTTCCTTACTTGCTGTATTTTGGAATTTTGTGACAAAGGTGAATAAGAGGTAGACTAACAAAAGAAACTTTATTTTTGTTAACTGCGAAGACTTGCCCGTTTCTTCAGAAAGCTGACTGCTAATTGACCTGCCTGTACTCTTTCCAATTATGGGAAAGTCTCTGCTGGTGATTGCTTTTAGAATGTACTCTCATGTTCCCAGGTTCAGGACACCATCGTTCGTTTGGACTATGCTTCAATATATAATTTGTTTTCATTGTTTTTCAATATTGTTCCTTTTGATGTTGTCATCTGAGTGCTGTAATTATCTTCTCATGATAACCAGGATGTAATCATCAATTTTGGGATTGTTTCTGTTATAAGGAATGTACCTTGTAATGCATGCTTGCTGCTCTTGAAGTGACACAACCAGTTAATTTGCTTTCTGCTTCTGCTCATGCTCGCTGGAATCCTAGACAGGTGATAAATGAGTTTGGGGCCTTTAAAGATGGACTGAGAAATCCATTCGGGGCTGCTATGAGGGGAAATATCTTTAGTTTCTTGGTAGCTGAATAAAGACTTCTAAATTTCAAGACATTTAGTGGCTGTCATTTATTTGCACCCATAACAAATACTCATTACTTACATGAAATTAAAATACATTACTAAATATGTGAAACATATTTAGTTTGGACTGTTTTGGAGGTTTTCTGTTCCCTCTGTATGCAGGTGCTATGGACAGTAGACCAAACCCAATCAAAACCATCTCTTTCACATAAATAGAAGTAAAGGCGATAACGTTATTTCTGTAAGTTTGCATACTTCCTTGTTTCATACTTCTAAATCTTCACCATGTTGGAAATGGCATATATGAGACTGTATCCCATGTTGATGGATTGTCCATATTTAATATAATTTTATGCTGAATTACCTGATAACTTTATCAAGCTCCTTGAACGATGTGAATCAGAAACAAGGCTAGGTGTGCCCTTTTGATAAAGCTTGCTTTCCTCACCACAACTCTCACAAGCTTCAGACTTTTCCCAGCATTTGTACCACTGAACTATTTTATGCTGCTCTTCCGTTTGTAATTTTAGGATCTGTTCATGTCCTCAATCACTGACCCAGCCTTTTAGAAACATTCTTTGCTGCTTGCATGTTCTTTTAAGGTGATTGGACATGAATGATTTCTTTTGGCCTTCTGACCGATGTCAGTCTTTGTTTCAGCCTCCTGCAGCACTTTTTTTTTGGCTTTGTTTTCATTTTTCCTTTTAGGCTCTATACTAATGGTAGTATATAAATAATTAAAAGGTTATACAGAAACCGCTATAGATATATAAATGGCAATGCATTGGAAACCCATCTGTTAACTGTCAGTTTAAGATTCTTGTTTATAAATTACTGAATAAAATGAAGTTAGTGTTGGGAAGGCAAGTTTGGGATGTCAGTACATTATGTGTGAAAATTATATGTATTACAAATGAGCACATGCTTTCAAATATATTTACTTAGAAGCTTGGTAAACTAGATGAATTTAAGGTTGGTTAAAGAGGATGAGCACCTGACCTAGATTCTCAAGGCCAGATAAGAACTTGGGACTTGGGGTCTTAAAGGCTTGAAGGTAATCAAGCGGCCATCAAGCTCAGAAGCAACCAAGCCCACATGGAAGAAGCACACCAGCCTATGCAACCACGAGGTGTCGAAGGGATCAGGTG
>NW_022103958.1:29968834-30064877 GCF_000313985.2 Echinops telfairi
CAAAAAAAAAAAAAAAAAAGAACTTGGACCTTATCTGAAGAATTCTCCTTTCTGTCATCTGATCTCCAAGAATATGACCCCTCTGGTGAAGTCTAGAGATTTACATGCTTCCTCAATTTCTCTACCTAATAAAAAAATGAGCCAAACATGTAGCTGTTGACTCAATCCGTACTCAACTCATAGTGACCCTAAAGGACAAGTAGAACTGATCCTATAGGGGATTGTCCACAGCTGAAAATATTACCAGAAGCAGGTTGCCACATCATTCTCCCCTGGATTGTTTCAAACCCCAAATGTTCTATTAGTAGCCAAATGCCTTACCACTAGGTTCTCCTTACAGAGGCTTCATCCTTTGGACTATTGGGCAGTTAATGTTTTTATTCTGAAAAATCCCATGTATCCATGCGCTTTCTAATCATCGCAGCCCACATAAAACAGTAGCCTCTATTGCCTAGAGCTTTGTGCTCCCAGTCATACTTGTGTTTTAACCCCTTTCTTGGCCCCTTCCTAAACTGGGCAGCATTATGACTGTAGGAAGCTAAGTTTCTTTCTTGATGGCCCCAGTCCGTTATCTTGAATCTTAAGGCTCCCTGGTGGCACTGTTGGTTAACTTTGCACTGATAACCAGAAGAAGAATGCTTCAGAATTACCAGCCTCTTTTCAGAGGAAAAAAGACGAGGCTATTTACTCCCCCATAGATGTACAAAGCTCTGTTCTGGGTCACTGAGGAGCCCTGGTGGCATAGGGGTTATGAGTTGAGCTGCTAACTACAAAGTCAGCAGTTCAAAATCACCCGCTGTTCCTCGAGAGGAAGGCAGGGCGTTCTATTCCCACCAAGAACTGCAGTCTTGGAAACACGTGGTTAGTTCTACCTGCCCTGCAGGGTTGTGGTGAGTTTGCATTGATCCCACGACAGTGAGTTTGGTTTGATATTTAGTGTCGCTTGAAGTTGGAATTGACTTGCCGTTGGAGGGTTTTTTGGGGTTTTTACTGCCTCCGCGCCAATCCCAAGTTTGTGAGAATCAAATAAAATGTATATGTGAAAGGACTTTGGATATGATAAAAATGTGGCAAATGTCAGAAATTCGTTGACTGGCAGAGATAAAGTCACAGATTTACAAGTAGATATGAACAGTAGACTCACAAAAAGGCTACTTCAAATTTATTTTCATCTGCAACACCTTCTGAGACTGCACAGGAGACTCCTCTTTCACTAGCCGCTGGCTTCTGAGCAGGTGTCGTTTCTTTCTTGATAAAATCAATCACTTTGATTCCTGCTTCCATGTTTCCTCCTCTAGAAAAGCCTCACTTTCCTAGCTGGCCTGGTCATCAGAGCAGCAGGTTTGACTCCTTAGCACTCCTGTGCATAGCATTTGTAAGAGACTCTACAAGCAGAGACATTCCGTGTGGGGAAATCAAACAGTGTGAAAGCAGGGACTGTTGTAACGTCTAGATATACATCGATCACCCATGTTGAATTTGAAAGTTGCCTTTCCTCACAGCCTTTCTTCTAATATTGATGTTAACCTAACCACGTACCCAAAGGAAATATGCTTTGTCTCTGAGGTCTAGCAGTTACAAGACATCACAGTCTATTTCTAAAGACTCTTTCCACATTGATCAAATAGATCAAACAAGATATTATAACTTATACCTGCGGGGTCTTCCTCGGCAGCATGAGCAGTAAATCTTTACCATGCCCTCCCAGAAACGGGTGGGATTTCTTTTAAAACCCAATTTTAAGAACAAGTTACTGGACGAAAGTTGTCCTGCCCCAGTCCCATAATTGCCCTGTGACACAGTTTGAAGCCTGTGTTCCCTTCAGCAACCATGTGCTTCCACCGTGTACTCCAGAGACAAGCTCGCCAGCTCTCTGCTAAATCCCTGGATTCAGAGAACGCTCCTTTGACTCCCTGATTGTCTATCAGCCAAATACGATCTTGCAACTTTTACATCTTACCCCGACTGTACAAAAATGTTTTCTTCCTATTCATCCAGTGGAGTGGCTATTTTCATTCTTTGAAGGTGGCCATCTTCCTGGTCTGGATCCTCTCTGGACTTTAAGTGAATCTCTTACATTTACTTTTCCAGAGTGCATTTTCACTCTCTGACTTCTAAAGGTGTAGTCGACAGGATTTCAAAGGCAGCTTACCACAAACACCTTTTGTGCTCTGGCTGCCTGCCTGGTGAGCTCTCAGAGGTGGTGTGAGGAAAGCCCCTTAGAAATCTGGAGCTTCGGCAATGTTACCTTTGATGACTTTTTAAAAATTAAAATTAACAGTAAGTGCTTTTTCCTTCACCATCCCACCCCACCCCACCCCACCCCCTCCCATTTTCCTTTTTCTACCTCTCTACTGGGCACCAAGGAGCCCTGATGTCAGTGATCATGAGTTGGGCTGTTACCCATAAGGTCAGCAGTTCTAAACCACCAACCTCTTTGGGAGAGAAAGACGAGGCTTTCTACTCCCTTAAAGTGTTACATCCTTGGACATCCATGGGGCAGTTCTACTCTGCCCTATAAGCTTATTATGAGGAGGAATTGACTGGGCATCAGTGAGTTTGAGTTTGCAGCACTAGGCATCATGGTACCAGGAGCTCTGGTGGCATAGTGGTTACAAGTTAGGCTGCGAACTGCGAGCTTAGTAACTGGAAACCAACATGGAACTTTCTCCTCTTGTAAAGACTTACTGCCAGAAATTCATATGGGGCCGTTCTACACTGTCCTATAGGGTTGTAAGAAGTCCGCATCGCCTCCACTGCAGTTTCAAATTGTTTTCCATGGAAATAGCAAGAAAGTGTGTATCTTTTATCTGTCAAAATGACTAGGCAACTTGAACATATGTAAATGAACATATGTAAATGAAAAGATGACTAATTCTTGTCATGAATCAGAAACTTAAATGATAAAAAACACAATGAAACACTCCTAAAAATGCCTGGCAAAATTTTTCAAAACTAGCCAGAGATTTAAGATATACTCATCAATATACTCATCACTATTACTCCTAGTGATCCACTTGCAGCATTTTTGCTTCCTGTCCCAGCAACCCTGTGTTCCTCAGGCCTGGAGGTCCTAGTCCCGAAGGAAGGAACTCTCCCACATGGAAACACAGCACAGATTCCTCTGAACTGGCAGCTGAGAATGCCCCCTGGCCACTTTGGGCTTCTCATGCCTTTGGATCAACAGGTCAGGATGGGTGTCACTGTACTAAGTGGTGTGATTGATCCTGATTACCAAGGAGAAATTGGACTGGAAGGACTGCTAGTCTCTCACATCTCTCTCACGGTAGTGAGTTGAATTGAGACATTTGTAGTGTTTTATAATTTAACTGTTTCTTTCTTGTATTATATATTTAACTGTATATGATTTAACAGTTCATTCCTTGTTATATATCTACTTATCTCTATAAATAAATATATTAAATTATCAGCAATTTGGTTTTATCTCTCTAGAGAACCCTGTCCAACACACCCATGACACAAATTGTTGAGCAGTCTTATTATTATAAAACTAAATTGATAAAATCTTAAAGGGCTAAAAAGTTAAATTGGGGAAAATAAAAGAAATCGTACAATTTGAATGAAAACTGAGAATCTTTAAACAAACTTTATTTAGACAATAATTATGTTTTATGTTATATAGGCTTGAAATAATTTCAAAAGAACATTTAGGTAACCAGCTATTAAATTGAATTAATAGCTATTCATATTGTAAGCTTATATCCTTTTGATCTTATGTCAGATACGTGTGCACGTGTTCATCTGCTGATGATTATGTTCTTCGTTTTTGCCATTCAAAGGCTTACAAGAGATATGCCATAAGTAGAATGTTCAAGATATTTATTAAAAATAATTTATTTGGTGTATTCAATTTTTTATTTGATGAAAGTTTAGTTGTTTAATTTCTGAGTTTCTGAAAGAGCTATAATGTTAAATATCATATAAACAAATTTAATGTCTCCTTGTTAACAAATTTTTCTTTGAAAAATACTTTGAGGTGTTCGTTCATTCTTTGTGTGATATCCTTTGAAGGTAAAATTAAATTGGTAAACAGAAAATCAAAACGCAAGCTTTATGGGGAAAAATAAACTAAAATACTAAAGGTTTTACCTGTAAAGGGTTTGGGTTGAATAACATAAATATTGTTTCCTAGCAACCTGTAATACCTCATAGCAGTCATGAGTGGACTTCTCAGTCCATCTTTAAGGCTAAAAACTCATTTATCATCTGTCTAGGGTTCAAGCAAGTGTGAACAGAAGCAGAAAACAAAATTAATGGATTAATTGAAACTTCAAGAAGAGTAAGCATGCATTCCAGGGTACATTCCTTATCATAAAAGAAACTGTACTAAAATCACTTATAACCTCCTGGTTACCATAACAAGATTATCATAAAAGAAAAAATACCAAAAGTGATTTAACATTCTGGTTATCATGAATTTATTGTTATTTCATATCTTACACTGACAACTGTCTCCCTTCCCCCAGTTTCTGTCATTCATCAGGGGATGGGGGTGGTGGTGGTGGTGGTGGCTGGAGTGTGGTTATGTGTGGATCACGAGGATCAATTTCTCCTTTCTTCCCTCCTTCCTGTCCTCACTTTCCCCCTAACCTCCTGGGATTGCTACTCCCATTTCTAATTTTGAGGGGTTTATCTGACCTGGATTCCGTTTGTCATGAGCTCTCATCTGTACCAGTGTACACTCTCCAGTCTAGCCAGAACTGAAAGGCAGGGCTGGGGTCAGGATGGCAGGGGATGAGGAAGCCTCAAGGAACCAGAGGAATATTGTGTGTTTCATCTGTGCTGTACTGTGACCAGATTGACTTAATCCTTGTGACCCTTCTGAGAGGGGATGTCCCATTGTCTACAGATGGGTTTTGGGCCTCTGCTCTGACCCACCCTCATTCTCAACAATATGCTCTTTTTGTTTGTCTGGTTTGGGGTCTTCTGATGCCTGTTTCCTGATCCCGTCTACACCTCAGGATCACACAGGCCAGCATGCTTCTTCCCTGTGGACTTGTTGCTTCTCTGCTAGATGGCTGCTTGTTTAACTTCAAGCCTTTAAGACCCCAGATGCTCTATATTTCTATAGCCAGGCACCATCAGCTTTCTTCACCACATTTGCCTGTGCACTCATTTTGTCTTCAGCATTGTGCCTGGAGGGTGAGCATCACAGAATGCCAGGTTGTTAGAACAAAGTGTTCTTGCATTGAGGGAGGGCTTGAGCAGAGGCCTAAAGTCTATCCACTTCCTCAATCCATTGCCATACAAATATATGTACATAGGCCAATACCTCTATTTTCATGATGAATTAACATATTTACATATGTATGCACCTATGTTTATACCTCTATCCTTAGCTTTGCTTCCTAGATCTTTCCTCTGTTCCCTTTTACCTTCCTCCTGCCCCACCAAATAGTTTTCATATATCTTGATTTTATAGTATTATGTCTCAAAATTATGTGTTATATTTGAAGCTCTTTGAAAATGAGGTTTATCATTTTTAATCATTATGCTTAGAGATATTTTTGTTTAACTTTCATTTTGTTTTTTAAATTGAGTTTATTTGGCCTTGTATTACTTTTGTAATAAATGTCTATTAAATTTTCACTTTTAAAAAGTATTTTATGAATTAATCATAGCTATAATAAGTGTCATCTGAGAATAAGCTTTTGAATTACTGACTTTTGTAAAGCTTAACCAAAATATTCCAACAAAAAATGGATTACATTGGAGTTATGAAAAGGTTAGTAATGTTTAAATGTGAACCCGACTAGACTGAATCAAGATCTTCAGAACTCTGTGATAGAAGCTCATGGGCTTTATAAACTGTGACTTAATGGACTAAAGGATTACTATGGGATTTATATAAAAATATTCATATTTCTATATATCTGAATTCTGATATAAGAAACCGATTTTTCTCCTAAATTTTCTAACTAATGGGTTTGTTTGTTTTTTTACTTGCAGATTTGAGCTGGGTTTTGTTATGCTGTTCTTATGCATTTGTAATCAATTAATCAAGATGAAAAATAAATATGAGAGGAGTGTAAAATCTTAAAATACGTTTTTTTTTTAAATAAAAAGAAGAGAAAATTCATACTTAGAATATTTTATAGTGAGAGTAGTGCTATTAGATTACTAAATTAGGTAGTTCTTGCATTTAAAAATCAAATTTAAAAGGATTTAGATCATGTAATTTTCCAATTGGAAACTTCTACTCTAGAGACAATTCACTAGGGAAGTCTCTGAGGCTTGGGCTCTGACTTTGCAAAGTAGATGCATATTAGATTTCCTGGTAGTGCCCTGCAGAGGAGTTTGCTCTGTAGATGACGTTTGCAATGTTTATTAGTACATGATTGGGGGCTTTCCAGAATGCAGTTGCTACTAAGGCACATAAACAGCAGTAACTGTCCCTGTTTATGTACAAACAAACACCCCATGGGACTTGTCTTCTTCAAATAAAGAGCATAGGGTCATGATTTCATAAGTTATCTCAAATAATAAGCCTGATATTGTTGGTAATATGTGTTTTCCCTCCTTATTGTCCAGATTGCTGGTTTTTATGAAAATTGGAGTAACCCACACAGACCACTGCCCTTAGGTGACCTTTTGAAGCTGTCTTTGAAAGAATTGGGGCCTGAGGACCATTTTTTTGTTCCGAAAAAATGGTCCAAATAAACTAGGGAAATTGTTTTGCTTTTAGCATTGTGCTCTTCTGATGTAGACAGTATTTCTAGCATCACACTGTAGGGATCAGACTGGGAGTCATGCTTAGGTTAAATCAGAGGTTATTTGAATTGGCTTCCAGTGTTCTAGGAAATGGTTGTCTAATGCTTATAATCTAATCATCACCCTTCTTGCTGTGCAGAAATTTCCATGGCTACTGGTGGGTAGACTAGGAAGAGGCAGTTTTGCTCCAGAAAGAACATTTAGTACAGAGTGGAGTCTGCACTATAGCAAATACCTCTGGTTGCATTTGGATAATTAACAACTGGAGAAGTAGAACGAGATATATACATAATTAGATCATTAGCAGCATGAGTATAACCCCCTTACAGAAACCAGACATGTTAGGCTGGTACAGGTGCAGTGGATTTTTTAATGTGGCTCTTCTAGCCAAAGTCTCTCACTCCCATGATAGAAACTTTCCCTGCTTAGGTCTGGTAAGAAGGTAGAAGATACTGATAGGATTCACCTGTAAGTAATTGGGAATAAGATTCCCTGGAGTGCCATCCTGCTGTGTATAATATATGAGCCTTCTAAGAAGCAAGAGTGGGGATCTCATTTCCAGCAAAGCCAGGAGCGGAGTGCATCCTCGGACCCTGATATCCCTGCAGAGTGACTCTTCTGGATCCAAGTGACAGCTATAATATCAGAGAAGCAGCAACAGAACCAAGAGCCAGACCATGGAACAGAGCGATGGACAGCCCAACCCGCAGATGTGCTTTTGTGCAGTGGGATGCCTCTGGGCACTTAACTGGGGAAGATGGGCTTGTTCACAATGGAGGTGGATCTGAGTTCCCTCAGGCTAAGACTTACTGGAGTGGGGTGCCTCTGGGCATTCATTCTGAGTGCTAGGTTTGATGACATTCAGAGCGTTTATTAACAGACCTGAAAAAACTTTCTAAAATGTCCCAATAACTTAACCCTGAGCATTTCACACAGGGATTATAAATTCACAACTTCCTTAGTAAACTCCTGAATCATTCATTTAATCTGTGATTTCTTTGTAGTCATTGTAATAGCTATAAAACCTTGAGAGGTAAAATAGAGAGCTAACTATGGTAATTAAGACATTACAATTGGTTACCATCAGAAATAGATATAGGGATAAGGTCATTGTTACAAGGCATAGTAATATTTTAAATCTGTGTTTTGATGTTCAATGGTCTATTGTCTAGATATAAAAGCCCAAATCCAATTCCTGGAATTATGAATGGGCATTGCAAATCATAAGAGCCATTCTACTCTAGCTTATGTGTTGTCACTATGAATTAGAAATGACTCAACTGCAGTGGGTGTGGTTTGGCTTGGACTATACTAGAAACCATCACTGTGACTCACTCTCTTCAGCAAGTGTGATGTGTAAGAAAGCACATGGCTTTTAAATCTGCACATGCTGGATCAGACAGACATGTTCCAAATTTGAATCATCACTCTTGTGGCTATGCCACCTCGAGCTAGACAAGCACCTGCTTCTTTTGAGCTCCTCACAACTCTCACTTTGAAGGTTCTTATTCAAATGCCCAGCTCCACACTTAGCTGTCTTTGAAATGTGCTAAATTCCTGACAAAATTAGACTCTTAAATGTTATAAAAAACTAACTGCCATCGAGTCAATACTGACTCATACAGATTCTATACAACAGAGTAGGACTGCCCTATAGAGTTTCTGATACTATAATTTGAATAAATGTAAGCCTGCCCTGAAAGCATTAGCCAAAAACAAGGCATTTGGAATTGATAGAATATCAGTTGAAATGTTTCAACAAGCTGATGAAGCATTTGGAAGAGAGCTACTTGGCTAACTGACTGGAAGAGATCCTCATTTGTACCTGTTACAAACAATGGTGACCCAGCAGGATGCTCAAAATGTAAAACATTGTCATTGGTATCACATGTGAGTAAAATTTTCCTGAAATCATCCAGCAGTAGCTGCAGTAATACATTGACAGGGAGCAGGTAGGGTTCAGGTCAGATTCAGAAGACGTGTGCAGCAAGGGGTATCATGATTGATGTCACATGGAACTCAAAGCAGAAAATACCAGGAAGATGTCTATTTGTGTTTCATTGACTATGAATAGGCATTTGACTGTGTGGACCATAATAAACTACGGATAACCTTGAGACAAACAGGAATTCCAGAGCACTTCATTGTGCTCATGAGGAACGTGTGCATGGATCAAGAGGCAGTTGTGCTAACAGAATACTGCATGGTCTAAAATCAAAAAAAGTGTGTAGGAGGTTTGTATCCTCTCATCATGTTTATTCAATGTATACACAGAGCAAACAAGCAGAGACTAGATTATATGAAGAAGAATGTGGCATCGGGATTTGAAGAAGCCTTATTAACAAAATTCAGTATGCAGCTGACACGACATTGCTTGCTGGAAGTGAGGAGGACTCGAAGCACTTGCTGCTGAAGATCAAGGATTGCAGCCTTCAGTATGGATTATGATTCAATGTCAAGAAGATAAAAATTCTAACAACGGAACCAATCGGTAACATCATGAGTAAATGGAGAAAAGATTGAAGTTGTCAAGGATTTTGTCTTGCTTGGATCCACAGTCAATGCTCATGGAAGCAGCAGTCAAGAGAACGAAGGACACAGCACATTGGGCAAATACATTGCCCACGACCTCTTTAGAGTATTGAAAAGCAAGTGCCTGCCCCGATCCATGGTATTTTCAATGGCCTCATATGCATGTGAGAGTGAGGCACAGAGTATAGAAGACCAAAGAGGAAATCAGGTGTTTGAACGATGGTGTTGGAGAAGAATATTGAAAGTACCATGTACTGCTAAAAGGACAAACAATTCTGTTTTGGAAGAAGTCTGGGCAGAGTGCTCCTTAGAAACACAGATGATAGGAGTTGGTCTCACATCCTTTGGGCATATTGTCAAGAGACACCCGTCCCTGTAGAAGGACCTCATGCTCGGTAAAGTGGCGGGGAAGAGAAAAGGAGGCAGGCCCTCAATGAGATGGCTTGATTGGCACAGCGGCTTCAACAGTGGGCTCAGGGGTAGGAATAATGTGAGGATGACTTAGGCCCGGCCAGTACTTCGTTCTGTTGTGCGCATGGTAGCTAGGATCCGAACTGACTTCATGGCGCCTCACAACAACAAGGCTAAATTGATTTTTTCCAGTGACTTCAACCTCTCAATATTTCCGTTTCTTTCAAATCAGAAAGGGTATCTCGATGAGTAATTAAATGATAATAAAAAATAGTTAGTGCTATATTACAATAAAACTGTAGACAATACACAAGAAGTAAATTTCTTAATGTACTTATTTTGTATAGGGATTTGTCTACATTAAAATTACCTTGGAGTTTAAAAAAAAAATAGTTTGCTACGTTGTCTCTAACTCATGGCAACTACAAGTGTGTCAGAGCAGAACTGTGCTCCACGGGGTTTTTGGTGGTTGATTTTGCAGAAGTAGGTTGCTAGGCCTTTTGTCTAAGGTGCCTTGAACCTTGGCAGTGGGCTTGAACTTTGTGGTACTTGGTGGGAGGCTTGAACCATCAACCTTTTGGTTGGCAGCTACATGCATTAACTACACCACACAGAAACTTCAATCATTATAATAACCCCAAACCGAACTAAACCCACTGTCATTGGGCTGATTTCAACTTGCATGGACCCTCTTAGGGTTTCTGAGACTGTAAATCTTTAGGGAGACGACAGTCTCATCTTTCTCTCTTGGTGCAGCTGTTGGATTTGAACCATAGACCTTTCACTTAGCAGCCTAGCACTTAACCCATTTGAAATTTTATTTGCTATGTATTAGGCAATTTACCTTTCTTATCCCTATAGTATTATATTAAAGTTTCATAAAGATTAAGGTAAACACTTATTACAAGAGACCTCTTGTACTTACTGTACATTATGACTCACTCCAGCTTAAAATCAAGCTTACTTGATTTGGATTCATAATCAAAATCACCATTTTAATAGATAACTAGATAAATCTGTGACATGCTTACAGTGATGTAACTGTGATAGTTAGGCTTATTGTGTCAACCTGGCCAATAGGAACATATGGGATTAATCAGATCACGGTTTGATGGGAACCAGAGATAAATGGCTCTGCAAGGACCCCCACCTCCCCCCCGTTGCTCTCTGGTGATAGGACCAGCATGCTGCTGCTTCTGCTAGTTCTCTGCCTCAACCTGTGTGCTACACCACCTGTGCAAACAAGCCAACCCAGGGATCATGGATCGTGTCACTAGAGCTTGAGGCTCCTTTGAGAACTGCTTTGCCACACTGCTGGGACACACATTGCTTGAGCTTGAGGCTGGTGGATCCAATAACCTTGCATTGCTTGAGTTTGATACCCCATCCAGCCCTGCTTCACTAAACTCCCGAGCTACTGACTGCTGCTGACCTACCATTCTGTCTGCTGCCTGCTGCCTGCTGCCTGCTGCCTGCAGGTAGACTCTGACTGCCTTGCCTCTGCCTGCCTTACAAAAGGGAGAACTCTGCTGTCTGTTTCTTTGACCTTGGACCCGGCAGCTCATGTGAATTGATGAACTTCCAGTATATTAGCTATTCCATGAAAGCGAGTTGAACTGAGCCCTCTGTACTGCTGTGTGGACTAATTAGCTGTTGTCTTTCTTGCTGTATAAACCTATCTATCTATCTAATCTATCATCTATCTATTATATTATATATTATAATATATAAACTCATAAGGGTCCTTGTTTTGTTTCTCTAGAGAACCCTGCCTAACACAGTAACCATTACTTCCTCCATGATATAAAACATATCCAAAAAGTACCTCATGTGCTCTCTCCCTATGCACTTTTTATTTTCTAACATAGTACATAAAAACAATGTTCCACATCCTGACTTAGTAGTGATTGGAGTCTTAAAAGTTCACAAGAAAGATCCATTCTCCAATCACTCTGCCATTGAGTTGACTCTGACTCACAGCGACCCCACAGGACAGGGTAGAACTGATCCTAGGAGTTTCCGAGACTATAACTCTTTATGTGGGTAGAAAGCCTTGTCTTTCTCCCAAGGAGAATCTGGTGGTTTCAAACTACTGACTTTGCATTTAGCAGCCCAACACATAACCACCACAATGCCAGGGAGTCATGAAAATCAAAGAGGTTTGGAAACTATTAGTCCATGGGTAAATCAGTTCACCAAAACATCAGTCTTCACAATTCTCAATCCAGAAGAACTAGATGGTGCCTGGCTACCATTACCACCTTCTCTGAAAAGGATCACATTAGACTTTCTTAAAGTTTGTTATCTGCATCACCAAAGGCAATTGCTTTGAAGTTGAAAACTAAAGTTAGTTTTTATTTGGCTGATGTTTTTATACCATATAGCTAAACAACCTATTTCCTGTCATTTCTTCTTTTTTTCCCCGCTGGCCAATGATTGTGTTTTATTCTCTGAATATATCCAACTCAAACTTCATTTTCAGTAAGGAAAACTGTAACTTGAGTAGACAGCCATACACAAAGAATGACTTCATCAGACAATTTTCCATTTAGTCAGGTGTAGCTGTCTTGATTGGTATAGACACATTTACATAACGGGCTGTGCTTGAGCCTTCTTTGCAAGCAGCTTTAGGTCTTGAATGCGCTTGGCAATTGTTTCCTTTTCCTGCTGCGCAGAGATGCTCTGCACCACGCGCTTCTCCACCCGGTTGATCACGTGCTCTTGCTCCTTTCGGCACGTCACATTTTGCTAGTCTGGGCCATCCTTCACCTCCTGGTATGCTTTGTGCAGCTGTTCCCGGTACGTCACCTCCAAGGCCATAGCAATATTACTCCTCTGAACATCAACAAGGGGATGGCCTTTCTGAACGAGGGACTGCTGTGCCTTCTCCATATCCTTCGCATCCTGGATGCCTTTGATGGAGGCCTGCTTTACCTCTTCTCGCTCGGCAATTTTGTCCTCATTGAGTTTATCAGCAAATTCCGCAACAGAGGGGCCATATTTGTAATGCCATAGATAAGCAACCCTACTGTTGCTATGTTTGAGAATGTTTCTGCGGTGACCACATATATTTCTTTGCACAGAAAATATAAAATAATCCAAGCATGGAAGGTCCTGTGACCCCAGTTTTAGGATGAAGGAGCTGGAAGAATTTTTCAGGGATCAGCCTGAAGGGATCTTTTCCTCCATATTCAGGAAGAGGTGGTACAGGGGAAGACTTGGCTGCCCTGTGTGAAAGATCCTTGGGGTTTGCACTGCCCCTGGACCTAGGAGAGCTGCGTTCTTCAGAGCAGGGGCCGCTGTGGTGGTGGCAGAAAGTATCACCCGTAACAACATGGTGAGGGAGGGTCCAGGCGGCGGTCATAGCGTCCCTGTGACCCCTATGAGAGAGGCTGTCGGGGACACCTCATTTCTTATTTTGAAATGTTACATCACTCAGCAGTTATTTAAAATGATATTTTGTAAATAGAAGCCACCATCCATAATTTTGGGCAAATATTCAGAAATCACTGCTTTCTCTCCATTCCTACCAATATCACATCACTGCCTCCTTGATTTTGACAACAGCCCGATATCTTCCTTCCAACCAAGCAATGTTAAGAGAAAGCTTTGGAATTAACTAAGTGGAACCAATTTCAAATACTAGCTTTTATCTGTGTAATAATGGAAGGTTCCCTTAATCTTTTGGAGCTTCATTTCCTCCGAAACAAATTCCTATTTTTAGGTTAAAAACAAATTCGTTTTTGTAGGTTAAAGGTATTTAATTTACTTAAAGTAATTGGTCCTCATCCTACGTTCCTGTCTGATAAATCTAGACCCTACCAACATGCTCCTGACTAGATCAAAAGATACCATCTTGAGAAATAAAGAAAAGATTGAAGTGGTCAGAGATTCTATCTTAGTTAGCTCCACAATCAATTTTCATGTAAGCAACAATCAAGAAATCAAACGATGCATTGCAAATGCACAAGGCAAATTTGCTGCACAAGACCTCTTTAAAGTGTTGAAGAACAAGGATGTCAATTTGAGGACTAAGGTACATTTGACCTAAGCCATAGTATTTTTGCTTACCTCATATGCATGTGAAGGTTGGCCATTAAAAAGGGCAGCAGAAAAGAGGAAGTATTTTGAAGAGATGGATTGGCACAGTGGTAGCAACAATTGTGGGGATGGTACAGGACTGGGCATTTTTCTCTTTGTTATACACAGGGCCACTAAGAGCTGGAAGTGACTTTATGGCACCTAACAGAGGATGCCTGTGTTGTTATCTGTAATCCTCCTGCACCTAATAATTAATGCTAAAGAGATGAACTGGGGGGGAACTAACCTATCCAGAAAAACTATTATATGGAAATATATATTGGCGGGATGCCGGATTCAGTCAATCCTCCCTAGGTATCGGCACCCCAATAAAGATGCTGGACAGAGAACCCTACGGGATTCTTGGTTAGTGAGAAACATCAGTGCGCCTGAGATGGTTGCATATCCAAACCCATTATTCTTGGAAGAAGTCCAGCAAGAATGTCGCTTAGAGGCAACAATGATGAGACTTCACCTAATATGCTTTGGATAAGTTGTCAGGAGAGACTTTCATCATGCTTGGTAAAGTAATGGGGCATTGAAAGAGATAGAATGACGATATAGAATTCCATTGACAAAATGGAATGACATGGTGGCTACATCAATGGGCTCAAACATAGGAAAAATGATGAGATGGCACAGGACCGGACAATGTTTAGTTCTTCTGTATGCAGGGTCGCTAGGAGTTAGTCACTTCACAACAACCACAAAAACCCAGAGGACAACCCAGGCATCGAGCTACTCATTTCTTCATTTGCTTTACTTTTTTTGTTGTTGTTGCTGAAATAGAGCTGTACTCATGAACATCGCACTTCTATGACTCCTGTGAGCTGTCTTAGTGAATTATGAAACACATGGGAGAAATGTCAGCCAGTAGGTCAGGGAGTGAGGGAGGCTAGTTCATCCTGTGCTGCTGACTGGTATTCTGGTATTCCCCTGAAAACAGAGCCAGCTGGTCCGACATAAGGAGGAGGTTCCTGGGGAATTCCACGCTGAGAACTGGCATCCTGAAGGGATAGTGGGAACTCCTTGAATTTGTAGCCAGTAGGTCAGAAATGAGGAGCCCTGGTAGCATAGTGGTCACTCACTGGGCTGCTAACTCTAAGATCAGCAGTTCAAAACCACCATCTGAGGTCTGCCTTGATTAACAATCTGGAGGACTATGTCTTCTAACTCATGTGGTCTGCCCTAGCTTCAAAGGTTAGGACCAGAGGAGGAAGTGCTTCATTTGTAGCTGCTGTCAGAGCAGATGTGGTAGGGAGGTGAAAAGTGGGGATTGGATATTTTTCGATGGACTCCCTCACCAGTTTGAGTGAGAGAGTGTAGTAACTGTGTCTTTATTTGCTCAAATATCAAACCATAGCATGCCTATTCCATGCTATATATTAACATATATATTGTATGTGTATAAAATTTTATTTTTATAAACATATTATATATATATATATTAAGTTTTAGGTTTTGGGGGAAATTGGAGCCTTTTTGGTTAAATGTATATTCAATTGTTTTATTTTCCTGCATTTGTTTTTATTAGACTGTACTATTTCTAGAAATCTATGAAACAAACCCAAAGATTCCTGGGCTTTAAAATCAAGAACAGGATGTATAAAGACGCCAATAAGAATATCGCTGGAAGCAAAGGAAGGAACTCTTTTTTTCCCTGACTTTTAAAAAATCATTTTATTAGGGGCTCATACAACTCTTATCACAATCCATACATACATCAATTATGTAAAGCGCATTTGTACATTCATTGCCCTCATCATTCTCAAAACATTTCCTCTCCACTTAAGCCCCCGGCATTAGGTCCTCATTTTTCCCCTTCCTCCCTGCTTCCCCTCCCTCATGAGCCCTTGATAATTTATAAATTATTATTTTGTCATATCTTGCCCTGTCCGACGTCTCCCTTCACCCACTTTTCTGTTGTCTGTCCCCCAGGGAGGAGGTCACATGTAGATCCTTGTAATCCGTTCCCTCTTTCCTATCCACTCTCCCTCTACCCTCCTGTATCGCCACTCTCACCACTGGTCCTGAAGGGATCATCCGCCCTGGATTCCCTGTATTTCCAGTTCCTATCTGTACCAGTGTACATCCTCTGGTCTAGCCAAACTTGCAAGGTAGAATTCGAGTCATGGTAGTGGGAACGGGGAGGAAACAGTTAGGTACTAGAGAAAAGTTGTATTTCTCATCGTTGCTACATCGCCCCCTGACTGGCTCGTCTCCTCCCCAAGACCCCTCTGCAAGGGGGTCTCCAGTGGCCTGCTAATGGGCTTTGGGTCTCCACTCCGCACTCCCCCCATCATTCACTATGGTAAGATTATTTGTTCTGATGATGCCTTGTACCTGATCCCGTCGACACCTCGTGGTTGCATAGGCTGGTGTGCTTCTTCCATGTGGGCTTTGTTGCTTCTGAGCTTGATGGCCGCTTGATTACCTTCAAGCCTTCAAGACCCCAGGTGCTATACTTTTTGATAGCTGGGTACCATCAGCTTTTTTTTTTAATTTAAAAAAAAATTTTTTTTTTTTTCACCATCAGCTTTGGAAGGAACTCTTAATAGCCGGGGTCCTAGTCCATGGTCATGGTATAGTGTTCAGACAGGCTCTAGTGTGATGGCGATGCCATTGTGCTATTGAGAAAGAGCACATTCTGATTCCAAGATGACTTCATGCTTGCTTTCAAATATGCTGTCAGCCAGTTCATATTTCCTACAATATACACACAAATGCATTTCTAAGGGGAGGGGGGTTCCTTAAAATGAGGAAAATAGAAAACCAATTTGCTTGAGAAGCAGGGGCTTTGAGTTCACACAATCATATATACTAAACTTGGGGCTAGTCCTTTAATTAAATACACATAAAAACATACACTATTTTCAACATATCTAATTTGGTTACAATCTCAACCACTAGTGCAAAGAGAGTGGAATTTGGGATTTTGTCCTCTGCATTACATTCCTTTGTGTGTGTTCCACCCAGTGGCTACATGGTTGTCACCAGTGGCACTTCTTGCATCAAGAATGTATTTTGACTGTCCCCAGATGGAGACCACGCCTCTAACAGAGTCTGCTTCTGGTTCCTAATTTCATGTTTTTAGAAGCAAGTTGCTAAGCACATTCTTTATTTAGATTAGATTCCCCAAAGTCAGAACCCCGAACCAAACCCACAGCCATCTAAGGGATGCCAATTCCTAGGATTGGCAGGCTACAATTCCTACTGGAACCAGATTGCCGTATCTTTCATCCACGGAGCACTTGGTGAGTGGGAACCACTAGACATTTCTGTTAACAACTGAGCACTTCGACCACTGTGCCACCAGGGTTCCTCAGATTCCCTAAAGCTAGATGCTTATTTGGGGTGGCAAACTGTCACTCACAGAGGAAATGAGCCAACTCCATTTAATTATATATGTGCTTTATGTTAAGGGACTGGCTCTTATCCTGACCTGCCAGAAATGCCATCTTCCAAAGAAAGGAAATGAGAGTCTGTAAGATAAAGACAGACGACTTCTGAAATTAACCGTGCACTGGGGTCTGGAAAGGGCTTGAAGGTGAATGCCAGGGCAGGGCCTGAAGGACCGTCACTGTCCAAGTGAGGTGCTCAGCCAAAAGAGGTCACAACTGATGGACACGACAAGCATATTTTTTTTTTTTAAAACATCATATTTACTAAGATTCTGGCAATAGCTTTATGTAACAAGATCCAGCACACCAGGCTTGCACTCAACTTGGATATGGTAAAAATCTCAGCTTCAATATGAAGCTGTTAAAAAAATACAACAGGAAAAAAAAATCAAAACCTGGTTTTTACATGCTTAATTTCTCAGCAAATATGCCATTAAACACAGAAATAAACTTTCAGATAGCAGGAGTAAGGAGTTACAAAAGCTAAACATTGCAGCCTAAACAAAATCCATATAAAAATAAAGTAACTGTCACTGGTTTCATAACTGGTGAAAATTGAACAGTATAAAACATGCATTTTAGAATCTTTAAGCTATCAAGTTCAAAAAGTACCAGTGTTTATTTGAAATGATTACTGTCCCAAGCCAAAGTGTAGTCAAAATTAATTCAAATAACATTAACACATTCTAATGCTAAAAAATATTCAGTATTATTAAAGTGGAGGTAAATTCCAGAGCTTTGGGGGCTCTCTCATGCTGCAAAGGGCTCTTTCTCTTTCTCTGGTTCCCTCAAAGTAGCACAGACAGACTCCAAGGATATCACTAAGCTCAGTCAAGAGCCAGGCTGCTTGGAGCCAGCTCTGCCCTCCCCAGGAAGCACGGCTGAGGCACCCACAAAAACGGGATGCGTGAGGATCAAAGGCACGCTGTTCCGCTAGCTAGAGATAGCCAACCACCCTCTCCCTCCCGAAAAGCTCCTTCCCCAGGTAAATAAAGTATACAGGAGGGAAAAAAATAAAATGCATCTATCTACAGAGTAAGGATTTTGAAATTTCAATGTAATCCTCACTTTAAAACGCTAATATCTAGAATCAGCTGGATATTTCTGAACACGTCTTCGACATGTATCCAGGTTCAAATTCCGCTGCCTTAAATAACATATTTCTAGTAAAAAATACTCACTTTATCCCCCATATTCCTTAACCACTAGTATCACTGCAGTGTCCTTCCTCCAGAGCTGGAGAGGACTGGAAGAGGAAACAAAAGATGTTCAAGCAGCAGGCAACAATCAGGGCCCTTTCACACAGCAGCGTCTGAGTGGCTATTACAATTCCAGGAATAAATTTTAAAACAAGAAAATTCATGCATGTTGTAAATAGGTCATATTTCTCACAGCTGAAATTTCCTTAGACATTGCACTTTCTTTTTACGGGAATCCTGGTTTTCGTAACCTCCATCACGGTGAGTCAGGACTCGAACTAGCCGCCTTCTTTTTCTTTTTCTTACTGTGCTTCTTATGCTTCTTTTTCTTCTTCGTCTTTTCTGTTACTTTTTCTCGTTCTTCAATGCTTTTCTTCTTTTTTGCTCGTCCCTCCTCAATATAATCTGATTCTGAAAAGGATTCCGATGATAACGGCTTATCCTCAGGACACAGTTTTCTTTTCTTGCCAAGTCCTTTCAAATCCTTTTCTTTCTCAGTTGCATCCTTTGACTTCTTTTTCTTTTTAAAGCTATCCTTACTGTCTGAATCAGTTTCTGATATGGAGCTTTCCGAAGATTTATGTGAACGGTTCTTCTTTTTCTTTCTCCTTTTCCCTTGTTTTTTATCCTCATCTCCAGAATCTGAAGAACTGCTGGAAGAATCAGAGCTTGATGAAGAAGAAGATGAATACCTACCAGATTTCTTCTTTTCTTTTTTCTTTCTCTGTCTTTTTTTGGACGAGCTCTCATTTCCACTCAATAGTTTCTCCCTGTGTTTTTCTAGTTCTTTCTTCCAATTCTCATTCATTTTTTCTTCAAATTCAGCCAATGCCTTGGAGCCCTTCTTTTTCTTTTCTAGCTGTTCTTTCACTTCTTCCCACGTAGGCCTTGGTCGATTCAGATAATCTTGTATCGTTGGTCCGGATGATTGGACTGGACCCCTTGATCTGGCCATTGCTATTGGGTTCATATAGGCCACCCGATTGTCCCTCTTCCCCATGGTGCCGGAGGTCTGGAGGCGTGCGGGCTCAAATGGTGATGACAAGCATATTTTACATGTGAGTGTAGTGAGTTACTTTCTTACTATTCTCTCCACCATTGTCCCATGAGATCAAGAATCATACCCTTTTTATTATAATATTTTTATCGGATACGCTTCCCGTGTCATACAATTTCCTTTCTTTTTTAAAGATTATTTTATTGGGGGCTGTGTTAATCTGGATATTTTAGAAAAACAAGTCCACAGAAATCATGTATAAGAGAGAGTTTTATATAAAGGTTACGTGCACATCAAGAAAATAGCCCAATCCAGTGCTGCCCAAACCCACAATTCCAGCATTAACCCCTATGTCTGACACCAATCCACAAAGGCCTCCTCCATCTCACAAAACAGATGCAGTGATGCCGACTGCAGGAGGAAAGTCAAATCAGTGAACGTGTAAGCATCTCAGCACTGGCAGGGGTCTCCTCACGGCTTCTCCAACACCCAGGGCTGCATCAGGGTAGGTCCATGCGGCTTCTCCTAAGGGATGTCTAGCAGGAAGTGAGCCTTGCCAGCTGAAGCAGGGAGCTGACTAAGGCAGCTGCACCCTGGTCCGACCATCACAAAGCAAGAGACCGGAGAACTAGAAAGGTGAGGCTCATGGAGCCATTTATCTCTCCACCCTTCAATTAATCCCACATGTGTTTATCGGCTAGGTTGGCGCAATAAACTTTAACTGTCTCAAGGGCTCTTACAGCTCTTATAACACTCTATACATCAATTGTATCCAGCATATTTGTACATATGTTGTCATCATTATTTTCTAAACATTTACTTTCTATATGAGCCCTTGGTATCAGCTCTTTTTCTGTCTCCCCCCATCCTCATGACCCCTTGATAAATTATAAATTATTATTATTGTCATATTTTACACTGACCATTTTCTCCCTTCCTCATAGTTTTTCCTCCCCTCTTCTCCCCACCGTTCCTTTCCCCTCCTGGTATCCCTATTCCCCGTTATTTTCCTGAGGGGTTTATCTGACTTGGGTTCCGTGTGTCCTGAGCTCTCATCTGTACCTGTGTACATGCTCCAGTCTAGCCAGAACTGAAAGGCAGTATTGGGGTCATGAGAGTGGGGGGTGAGAACACTGCAAGGAACCAGAGGAATACTGTGTGTTTCATCAGTGCTAAACTGCACCCTGGTTGACTCATCTCTTCCTTGTTACCATTCTGTGAGGGGATGTCCTATTGTCTACAGATGGGTTTTGGGTCTCTGCTCTGAGCTCCCTTGTCCTCAACAATATGTTTGTTTGTGTGTGTGTGTGTGTGTGGTCTTTTGATGCCTGTTACCTGATCCTGTCTACACCTCATGATAACACAGGCTGGTGTGCTTCTTCCATGTGGACTTGTTCTTTCTCTGCAAGATGGCTGCTTGTCTAACATCAAGCCTTTAAGACCCAGACGCTATCTTTTGATAGCCGGGCACCATCAGCTTTCTTCACCACATTTGCTTGTGCTCTCATTTTGTCTTCGGTGTTCCTGCAGAGAGGGTGAGCATCACAGAATGAATGACTGGTTTAAGGTGACCAGACATCCCGCTTTTGGCAGGACAGTCCCAATTTTTAACAATGTTTCCCGTGTTCTGCGGCATTTTTAAAAAATCCCGATTTTTGGAAAGATTGCACAACAAGCTAGGGTATATGGTTTTCAGCTGCCATGTGGCTATTTCACCAGGATATGAGTTTTATCAATGGTGTCCCACTTTACCAATGTTAAAATCTGGTCACCTTATAAAGTGTTCTTGCATTGAGGGAGGGCTTGAGCAGAGGCCCAATGTCTCTCCACTTCCTCAATGCATTGCCATATAAATGTATGCATCTATGTTAATTTTTATGAATTAACATATTTAATAAGTGCACACCTTTGAGTTTCCCTCTATCCATAGCTTTCCTTAGTAGATCTTTCCTGTTTACTTTTACCTTCCTCCTTTCCCACCATCTGGCTCAACCTTCTGCCTCTTAGTAATTCCTCTCAGCTAGATTGCTGTTGCTCTAGCACCCCCAGGTTCTCTGCGTCCTCCTCCCCATTATTGATTCTAAATCCCTAGTTGTTCCCCTGTCTGTGGTGTTGTTTTCTCACCACTCTCTTCCCCGCCCCCTCCTCCTCCTAAGTCCCTCTGGAGCCATAGGTCTGGTTTTCTTTCTCTGCAGACTTGCTTCCCATGCCCATCTTATATAGGTAGACAATACAAAAAAAAAAAAGATTGAATAAAAAGAGAAAATTTATATATAAAATAATAATAACTAGCAAAAAAAAAAAAAGCAACATGAAAAGGCATACATAATTCTAGGCCTGTTGCTGACTTTTGTGACTATCTTCCCACTAGGGGGTTCCAGGAACTGCCCTTCTAGCCTGAAGTCTATTTGAGGGGCTCCTCAAAGCCTTTGTAGCTTTGCTTTGAAGAATCATATCCTTTTAACTTTTTACTGCATCCATCCAGGGAAGCACAGATCTTGCCACAAGATATCCAAAGACTAATATTTTGATTTATTTCCAAACAGTGAAAAAGCCCTTAATTGTTCTGTACCCTCATAATTTCTTGTGAGAGTGTTTCATTTTTCTACTAGAATAGAGTCACCTGAGACTAAAAGCCAAACTTACTGTCATGAAATTAATTCCAGCTCATAGTGACCCTATAGGACAGTCAACTGCCCCTGTGGGTTTGCAAGACTGTAACTCTTTAAGAGAGTCAAAGTCTCATTGTTCTCCCATGGAGAAATTGGTGGTTTCAAACTTCTGACCTTGCTGTGAGCAAGGTCAAAAAGATCATAACTTACACTTGTATACTATTTCCAGTGCTGTTCCATTTAAATCAGTGTCAAGACCTGCAGAGGGGTAGTGATAGCTGTGATGAGTTTTTGCATGGCATACCTCTGAGTATACTTTGAACCGTATGGAATTGCCAATTTCATTCAATTTTTGACCTATGAATTCCTATCAATTTCATAGACTTCTATCTCACTACTAAAGGCTTAAAGGCTGAGAATTCAAGGAAAAGAAGACAAGGAACATTGCGTGTTGGGCAAGTGAATTGGCGTTAACTCATTGGCCATTTCTTAATTTCATGATCTTGTACAAGCTTCCAGCTCTTGTTGGGCCTCAGTTTCCTCAGTTGTGAAATGAGCCTAATGTCAGTTCTGGAGGGTTCTTGTAAAGATTAGGTAAGTTAAGGTCTCTGAACACTCTAGCCCAATATAAATACTCAATAAAAGTAGCTCCATTATCAATCATTAGCTCTGAGAGAGAAAGACAAGGCTTTCTACTCCCATCGTTAGAATCTCAGAAACCCACAGGGGCAGTTTTGTCCTGTTCTATAGGGTTGCTGTGAATCCAAGTCAAGTTGATGGCAGTGAGTTTGTTTGGGGGGTGGTTGTCTCTGTCTGCTCCTCTACAAAACAGGCAAAACAAGTGTCATGCATTGTAACAAACATAGTTTAAAGAATTTTATTAGATCATTTCAGCTTCCCAACAATTCTATAATGCATCTATTACTAGTATTGTACTCATTTTGCAGATAAGAGAGCTGAGTATTTTTGAGAGCTCATGTATATAACTACTAAATTATAAGTATTTTTTAATACTACGTGTGTGTGACTGTGTGTGATATCTGATTGGGCCATCGGTCTTTCTTCTCGGTGCATCCAGAGTGACGAGAACACACCTCATTTTGTCAGGCTTGGTGGATGGGGGCTCCCCCTGGGCAGGAGCAGGAGGTGTCTCTGAGTCCGAGGGTGTAAGTAGGTCAACAAGAGTTAAGCTGTTTTGAAATGAATACTGAAAAAAAAGGAGCACTTTGTTTTTATTTTAAGGTGTTCTTGTTCGTGTTAAACAATGGAGCTGAGTTATGATTCTGGCAATCTGCACTTTTACCTTTGGTAGGGCTATGAATTATTATATGTTTGAATCACCTCCTGAGAAATGCTATTTCAAAGTTGTCTTCTTATCTGGAAAATGTGACAAGATTCTGCTACATAGTCTACAACTTGGCACAACAAATACCACTATTTAGTAGGTCATTCATTATAAAAACAAAGATATATTTCCATCTTCACATTAGAGATAAATAAAGTTTCAAAATGGTTTACACACAATTATTCAGGTTATTCTACAAAAAATACGAGTCAAATATTGTGCCCCCAAACAAAATATGATTTCTATTCTTTTTTTATTTCAATTTTCTTTCTATTCTGTTTTTTTCATACTTAAGAAAAAATGTATTAGAGGCCCATACAACCCTTATCACAATCCATCCATCCATTGTGTTAAGCACTTTTGTTGCCATCATCATTTTCAAAACATTTTCTACTTGAGCCCTTGGTATCAACTTCTCATTGATTTAAATGAATGCAGCCTGTACTGCTGTGAGACAAAACACAAATGGCTTTGGAAAAAGAGTGGACAATTACTACTTTTAGAAAATGAGATCTTCATATGCAAAGGAGATTTATTTGGGAGAGGAGTAATCCACAGAGAGAACAACATTCAATCTGAGCCCTGGCAGATTCAAAAGGATATGACTTACAACTGTCTTTTATAAAACAAAGGGCAGAGCTGAGTTACCAAAGGGTAACTTCCCTAAGATTTTTCTTTTTATTTTTCATTCTGACATACTATTTTAAGCATCAGTCATTTGCCTCACATTGAACTGTTGTTACCGGGTTGGGTTTAATTTTTGTTTCTATAGTGAGAAACAAATAAGTATCTTTAAATGGTAGTAAAAGAAAAAGCCTCAGAGGTCCCTGTCATAAAAAAAAACCCAAAACAAACCTTCCTCTCATTGACGTGCATTCCTCCAGAAACTCCAGATCTAATTTAAATGCTAAGTCAATATTTTTTATGATCATTTTATTAGGGGCTCATACAACTTGCTTTTTATTCTTAAAGCAAGCATTCAAAGCAAGCATTCACAATGATATTTGCTATATTGCAAACATGTATGATCATTCTACATGCAGCTCATTTCCACAGAATTAAAAAACAATGAGCAGCATCAGATTATAAAAAATACTTCATTCCATTTCTGAATCTGTCTTTAAGTCAAATTGGGATATACGTCTGAATAGTCAGGTATCATTTTTATGTAACATAGGATAGCCAAATGTCCTACTACATAGTGTATCTGTCCATGCATAAAACAGTAATGCTTCCAGAAGCACTAAAAATATCTTCAACATAATACAGCAAAATAATGCTAATGTGTATCCAACAGAACCACTAGTTGTTATTATAACCCATTGTGTATACCTTGAAATTTTAGTATAGTAGACTTTATGGGAATTGTTCCTGGTAATGATATAAATCAGACCTTTGGAAACTAGACACTGCCTATGTAATTTCACAGGCTGAAGTATGGAACTTTCTACATTCAATGAATTACTTTATAAGACATTATGAAAAACGATTTTTATTACATATTACTTAGTAGTCATGCTCAATCAACAAGATCAACAGAAATTTATGGATATCATACTAAATAACTGAACACACTATATACATTTTTTAGTGTGGTAACATTAATCTTTCTATCCTTTATTCATTGAACTCCACAAAATAGGGCAGAAATAAAGATACAAAAGCATGAGACTTTGTTTAAAGCAGACGAGCTTGAGAACGTGGGAGCAAATGAAGGGGGAGGAACAGAGAGTAGAGTACTCCCTGGCCCACCAAACCTTGAGGACGATATCCCCGCTCAGAGCAGCCAGCGCACAGAGAGGAACATATGACCGGCCCCACTATGAGACACGACATCCCTCGCTGACCCATAGCCCTACAGGGGACAACACTGCAGACACAGTGTGGGAATTGCGCCCTATCTGACCCCACCATGCCAAGGCAAAATACTAACGGTATGCAACAGAACAGCAAGGGGAGCAGAGCAAGGAAGTCCCAAGGGAGTACCAAAAATAGACTTTGGGGCCAGGGTGTGGCACCCCATCAGACTTGACCAGAAAACACTCCTAAAGGTCAAAAAACAGACCTTGAACTATTTACAGACTTTTCTTTTTTTTTTTTGGTCATTATTTTTGTTGTTGTTTTGTTTTCTTTTGCCACTTTATTTTGCTCTGTATTGTTTTTGAGTGCATATTATTATCTCTGCAGGTCCATCTGGATAAGATAGGCTGGATAAACAATCTGGAGGAGAAACAACTGGACCAATGGTTCCAGGGCGACAAGGGAGAGGAGGAGGTGGGAGAAAGGAAATGGTGTTAACAAGCCCAGGGACAAGGGAACAAGTGACCCAAAATTAGTGGCAAGGAGAGTGCAGGAGGCCTGGTAGGGTGTGATCAAGGGCAAGGTAACCGAGAGGAATTACTGAAATCCAAATGAAGGCTGAGCATGACAGTGGGACAAGAGGAAAGTAAAAGGAAATAGAGGAGAGAACTAGGAGGCAAAGGGCATTTATAGAGGTCTAAATATAAGTATGTACATATGTAAATATAGTTATATATGGCGATGGGGAAATATATCTATGTGCATATATTTATAGGTTTATAATTAAGGTAGCAGATGGACATTGGGCCTCCACTCAAGTACTTAAACTGGCATTCCATGATGCTCACCTTCCCAATATGATCACTGAAGACAAATGGGTGCATAAGCAAATGTGGTGAAGAAAGCAGATGGTGCCCGGCTATCAAAAGATATAGCATCTGAAGTCTTAAAGGCTTGAAGGTAAACAAGTGGTCATCTAGCTGAGAAGCAAAAAGCCCACCAGCCTATGTGATCACCAGGTGTTGAAGGGATGCGGTATCAGGCATCAAAGAACAAAAAAATCAAATCATTGTGAATGAGGGGAAGTACAGATTGGGGACCCAAGATCCATCTGTAAGTAACTAGACATCCCCTTACAGAAGGGTCATGGGTAGGAGACGAGGCAGTCCCAGTGCAGTGTAGCAATGATGAAGCATACAACTTTTTTCTAGTTCTTAAATGCTTCCTCCCCCCTTCACCCAACTATCATGATCCCAATTTTACCTTACAAATCCAACTAGACCAGAGGATGTACACTGGTACAGATAGGAACCGGAAACACAGGAAATCCAGGACAGATGATCCCTTCAGGGCCCATCGTGAGAATGGTGATACTGGGAGGGTGGAGGGAAGGTGGGATAGAAAGGGGGAACTGATTACAAGGATTTACCTATAACCTCCTCCCTGGGGGATGGACAACAGAAAAGTGGGTGAAGAGAGATGTCAGACAATGTAAAATATGACAAAATAGTAATAATTTATAAATTATCAAGTGTTCATGGGGCAGGGGATGCGGGGAGAGAGGGGAAAAATGAGCTGTTACCAAGGGCTCAAGTAGAAGCAAATGTTTTGAGAATGATGAGGGTAACAAATGTACAAAAGTGCTTGACACAATGGATGCATATATGGATTGTGATAAGAGTTGTCTGAGCCCCCAATAAAATGATTTTAAAAACAAAAAAAAAGGTTAAAAAAAACCCAGCACAGTACTGGTATAAGGACAGATATATAAGGGTAAATCTAAGAGTATTGCGATTAGGGTTCTAGTGCTTATGTGCATGGGCTTATTCCAAACACTTGTTTAAGGTGCCTTTGAAAATAAAAATACTGAAAGAAAAAAAAAAAGCAAATGAGATTAACAGAGGATGCCAAATTGCAAAGTAGCTCTTGAACAAAAGAGTGTGACGGAACATGCATAAAAGGGTGAAACCATGAACTTGTCATTTCTTAAGTGGTCTTATTTTTAACTGCTAAACTGCATGAACATGGATCTGAACATGTTTTCAAAGTTCTTCTCATAATCAGGAGGAAACAGCTCATTGCACATTAAATACACTTCCTAGTGACTGTCAATATAGTCTTCAAACTTGCTCTGAGTATAGTTGGTGGGAACATTAATTCATATGGGGGACACTCCTTGTGAACATCAAAGCTAGAATCAAAGCAAAGGCCTGTTCTATGTCCACATAAATGCTGGCTTGAAGAATCATTAGCAGTGGTTACATTTTCATCCTCTGTTATTCTCAGGATCCTCTAAACCAGCGGTTCTCAACCTGTGGGCTGCGACCCTTTTGGGGGTTGAACCACTCTTTTACAGGGGTTGCCCGATTCATAACAGTAGCAAAATGACAGTTATGAAGTAGCAACAAAAATAATTTTATGGTTGGGGGTCACCACAACATGAGGAACTGTATTAAAGGGTGGCGGCATTAGGAAGGTTGAGAACCACTGCTCTAATCCATCCATCTAGCACTGTTCTAAGGCCTTTAAATGTATCACTTCATGTGAAGCTGACAACCTCACACTGTCCATGCCAGTGTCCCTAATTTCTAGACGACGAAACTGAAAAAGAATCAGTTTTTGTAACTCCCACAAAATATACAAGGAACTGGCAAAGTGTCACTAGAGTGCACGTGGGCCACTAGGAGGCAGAATCACCTTGACAGCAATTAACAGCCACACAGATGGGCTTAGGAGTCTATGCAGTTACTGTGCTATTCTGCCCCGAAGAGTTGATTGATTTTATACCTTACAGTCAAACACTCTAAACCTATGGAAAGTGGCCTAATGCGTAAGTCAAGGGTCCTCAAAGTACGCCCGAGGACCCCATGTGGCCCGCCGAGGACATTTATCCTGCCCATCGGGTGTTTTTGCCCCATTTGTTTTTTTACTTCAAAATAAGATATGTGCAGTGTGCATAGGAATTTGTTCATAGGTTTGTTTTTTTAACTATAGTCCGGTCCTCCAATGGCCTGAGGGACAGTGAACTGGCCCCTGTTAAAAAAGCTTGAGGACCCCTGGCATAAGTGATTACCAGCTAATGTTTGGAAATGTCTCTGGGAGATGGCCTGGCAAAGGCATCTTTCTAGCTGATCCGGATGCACCATTAAGGGTTATTAGCTAAGACCACACGTTTCTTCAAGAGGCTTATGAGCGAGTGAGGGCTAAGCCAGACATGGAGAGGAGAGGAGAAAAGGAATTCTGGAGCACAGGAGACATCGCTCTGGGTAAGGCAAAGCCAGGGAACAGGAGACTTCTCCATGGACGGAACAACCGTGAGAGGATTCCCATGTGGCCCAATGAAGGAAGCAAAGGATCAGAGAGGTCAAAGATCCGTCCATGGTTCCACATCTGGTCAACAGCACATCAAAGCATGTCTCAAGGACCTCCAACCGGAAAGGCATTTCCTCCGTTATTCTTAGTTCCTTCCAAGGCAGTCCAAAAGAGCATGGCGCAGCACGGCCAGGTCCTGAAGAAGGCGATAGGAGAGCGTGGTGAAGAAGACGCTCAGCCTAATTTTCTAAAAGTTGCCCTTCTCTTTCTCTTCTTGTTTATGTCAGCATTAGACAGAGGCATCAATTTCTAATCCCTGCATTGGGCTTTAGTTAAAAGGAGCTTATAAATTGATTACGATGTATCAAGCACTGTACCTGGAGCTGTGTGTGTCTGCAGTTGGTAGGACGGTGTGTGGGTGAAGGCATAAATATGTTATCCTTTCAAGCCTTCAAAAAGCTTATAATCCAGTACAATTCCACAACAACTCACCTCTGCCCTCGAGTTGATGATGACTCAGAGTGACCTCATAGGACCGGGCAGACCTACCCCGTCAAGTTCTGAGATTGTAACTCTTTACAGAAGTAGAAACCAGTTAGAGAAGGAATCTGCAGTGTTTCCTGTATAATCTTATGAGAGAAACAACCTGTGTGTCTTTTCCTGGATAGGGCAAGATTTCTCAGTCTGGTATTCAAAAGTCTTTCCAATGGAACCAAGGCTTGACTTTCCTTATTCATGCCTCTGAGCTGATGTTAACTGCTCACAGCCCTGCTAGAGAGCGTAGAACCGCCTCGCCAGCGTTGCCAAGCCTGAAACCTTTATGGATATGCACTGCCTTACCTTTCTCCTATGGAGGGGCTAGTGACGCAAGCCCCTGGACCCTGGTGGCGTAGTGGTTTTACAGTGGGCTGCAAGCCTCATGGTCAGAAATTCGAAACCACAAGCAGCTCCTGGGGCGGAAGACTAGGCTATTTCCGTTAACATTCTGGAAACCCCCAGGGGTCACTGTGAGTCAGCACTGACTCATGACAGTGATCGAGACCTTTCAGGAACAGCCAACTTTAACCACTGCATAATCAAGTCTCCTCGGGACTCCTTACTGCAAAACTCCCTATCACTTTGACCCCATCTGACAGCTCTCAGTTACATCTCATTGCTCACCATGCACAGTCATACTTTGGTGCCTTTATAGTAAAGTTCAGTTTTCTGGAATGAATCCCTAATTAAAGGTTACTCTCCTAGCTCTTCCCATAGAAGCCAAAGGATAGCAGCTAAGAAACAAACACATGATGAAAATTTGGGCAACTGGATGCTTTGAATCTTGAGTGAATGACACAGAATTGTGCCGACAGATGAGTTGCGCTCCCTCCTGTCCTGGTGACAGCGACAACAGGGAGTTCTGGCTAGACCATTCCGGCCAAAAGACACTTACTGAGCTTCCTGTTTCTGCACACTTCTCAGCTGCTTTTTGATTCCCGTGTCTCTTCTAAGACTAGCTCTCCTGTTAACTGTTGAATGTTTGAGCTCTGATAGTCTTTCATTAACGACCCTGGGTGCTTGTAATCATTAAAAGCTAATAGTACTCTTTCTCTGTTCTCCAGTTGTGAAAATCTCTTCTCTCAAGCATGTCCAAGTGTTCTCAAATATATAAGTTTGCGTGGAGAGAGAAGCTTTTTTTTTAAAAAAAATAATTGGCTCACACAATGTGGAGGCTGTTAATCCACACCCCCGTGTCAGGCTGAAGACTTGTGAGGGCTTGAGTTTCAAGACCCCCGCCTTCATTTCTCATGGAATATTTCCCCATATTGTATCTCTGCCTTTCAATCTTATGAGTTAGAAAGGATCTAATTGAATAGAGATCACTGATTACCATGGCGGCTTGCAGCAGTGCTGTAGGTAATGTAAACTGCTCCGGCACATCCTCCTCACTTACGCTAGAAGGAGAGTGTTATTTTCCCTCCAGTGAAGTTCGAATGGGTATTACCAGTTAGTGCTTTCAACCAATCATTCAGGACAAGATTCCCCACCATCCACCTGTGGCTTTCCTACTTGCTGTGAAGACAGAAATTCAGGCCTGGTGCCAGTTAGGGAATGTGAAGGCAATAAGTGATGTACCACATCATAGGGGGTTTAATATATTATATTAAGGATATAATATATATCACATACCATATAATACATGATGTAACAGATATAATCTCATATATGATATATATTACCGTGAATAACTCTTAATGAGGTCACCTGTCACATTATCATCCACTAAACAAAGTAACTGCTAGTTTGGTGGGAATTTATGGGGTCACTTAATAACATTGTTATCTTTCCTTTCCTACATTTAAATCTAATTGAGAAATGAAACACAGGGTACAGGTACCTGGAGAACCAAACACCAACTTTATTACTGATGAAGCCAACTGGAAAATAGGCATTAGCCTATGGCCCAAAGTGCTTTTAATATTCCCTTCACCCTCAAATCTCTACCTAACATTTGGACTTTAGCAAAACCCATCTAGAAAATGCTAGAAAACCCCAGTAGCTTCTCATAACTGTCACCTTACAAGTTCCCAGGACTTGTAGGTATTTTTCACTTTAGCTTCACCTAATGAGAAAATATGGACCAAGTTGTGGCCACTAATCAGATAACTCACATAATCCTGTGGAAGAATAATTAAGGGATAGAAAGTGGTTGTGTTTGATCAATTGAAATGTATCTGAGAAGATTTACTGAGAGGTGAACAATGGGTAAACATGATAGTGGGGCAGGAGGAAAGAAAGAAGAAAAAAGGAAAGAATAAGAAAGTAAACTTGATAAATATATAGGTATAAATATAGATGTGTATATATGTAAATATATAAAGAATAAATATAGGTGTATTTGTATATGTGTGTATATATGTGTGTGTGAGTGTGTAAGGAAGCAGATGGACTTTGGGCCTCTACTTAAATCTTACCTCAGTACAAGAGCAGATTGTTCTAATAATGAGGCACTGTATGATACCTTGCTGACACAATCGCTGAAGACAAAATGGATGCATAAGCAAATGTGGGGAAGAAAGTGGATAGTGCCCACTATTAAAAGATACGGTGTCTGGAGTATTAAAGGCTTGAAGTTAAACAAGCAGCCGTCTAGCAGGGAAGCAACAAAGCCCACATGGAAGAAGTGCACTAGCTTGTGTGATCATGAGGTATTGATGGAGATAGGTATCAGAAATTAAAAAAAACAACAATCAAACTGACTTGAAGGAGTGGAGACAAAATGGAGACCCCAAACCCACCTGTAAGACAATTGGACTGTCCCTCACAGAAGGGCCACATGAAAAGGATGATATATACAGGGTGCAGTATAGCACTGATGAAACATATAACTATATCCTAGTTCTTTAATACTTTCTCCCTCTACTATTATGGTCTTAGTTTTATCTCATTACTCTTGTGAGACCTGTGTATGTTCATTTGTATAATTAAGATTGTTTGATGCATGAAATCCAAGACAGATAAAGCCTTCAGAAATAGTCTTCGGTGTAATGATTCCCTGAAGTTACAGGAAGAAAGGAGGGAGGGGGGAGGGGACTGATAGCAATGATGACTGTATAAACCCACTTGAGGGGAACGAATAACAGAATTGTAGATGAACGGATACATTGGGTAGTGTAAGACATGGCATAAGAAGAAGAATAAATAATATTAAATATAATAAGGGGTCCAGGGGGGAGGGGAGGGGAGGGAGGGGATAAAGGGGAGCTGATATCAAAGAGTTCAAGAAGAAAGAAAATGTTTTGAAAGTGATGGTGGCAGCAATTGTACAATTATGCTTGAACTAATTGAATCCATAAGAGCTCCCAATAAAATGATTCTTTTAAAGTCTCATGTAAATTGTTTTCTATAGAAATATCTTTGGTATGACGGCAGAGTACCAGCCAATTACATCTAGCCCCAGTCTTCCAGTTGGGGCAATATATTCATTATATAAGGAAATAGTAGAAGGAGAAGGAATGCTGAAATAGACACAGCCCCTTTATCAAGCCCAATCCAATCACAAACCATCAAAGATTTTTAATTTCTACTGCAGCTTTTATGTGACTTGTAAATATTTTCAGAGCCTGTGGACAGGAAGTTTATGAGCGATAGCTGCTGGCTTTGGTTCAGTTTAGCCATAGGACTTGGACAGAGAAAGGAGAGATGGGATCTGAGGACTGCATTGACCTTGGAGAAGAATTCTCAGGAATCCATTTAGCCCTGGCTGTTTTGCACCTGTACAGACTCAAAGCAGCCTGAAGCAGAAGAAACATGCAAGTTGTAGCTATGGAAGAAAGCTATGGAAGCATGGCTGAGAAAATGGAAGGTGAATCAGATTTAAGGAAGGAGTTCAAGGTCAGAAACAAACTAGAAACCTGTTGGGCCATTAAGTGTGAGGGGTCATACAGACCCACACACATGGTTAGTTGTTGCTGTTGAGTTGGCTTCAAGCATGTAAGAGCATGTTGCATCATGTTCATGATCGCTGATGTTGGAGCCTGCTGTGCTGGCTGTTGTGTTTATCCAATATAACAAAAGTAAATTTATGGAATAATCAAAAACACTAATTCTTCTTAACTTAAAGCAAACTCACTGTCATTCAGTCAATTCTAACTCACAGCAACACTAAAGGGCAGAGCAGAGCTGTCCGCTTTGGGTTTCCAGGGCTATAAATCTTTACAGGAACAGAAACTCACTCACGGGCAGCCAGTCAATGCTGACTTACAGTGAGTGAGCCCTCGGAGTTTCTGAGACTGTGATTATTTATGGGAGTCGAGAGCCCAGTCTTTCTCTTATGGAGCTGCTGGTGGTTTTGAACTGCAATGTGGATCACAACTTACCATGTAACCCTCCTCTTTCTCCCAGAGAGGAGCTAGTGGTTTGAACTGCTCACCTTGTGGTTAGCAGCCCAACACATAACCCATGGCCCCACCAGGGCTCCTTCACTTAGAACGCTCCTTAGAAATGTATTCAGTGGAAGTAAATATTCCCTGGCCCTAGATGGAGACATGGAAAGATACCAAAATTTTTCTGCTCACTCATGCCAGCTAAGATGGCTTGCATTTACAAGAAATTGCCTACGTTCAGGAAATAGGATGAACACATTTCCAAATATTTATCAAGTGAGTCAGATTTTGTTGAAAGGTAAGACTTTGTGGTACTTTGTATTGCTTTTCACCAGAAAAAAAATGTGGAAACTAAGTAAATGGAAAGATTTCTATCTTGCAGTGAAATTGAAATTAATTAAGAAGCCCATAGAGAAATTCAATTTCACTTTTCCAAGAAGTTAAGTTTAACCAACCATGATTATCTTTGTTATGAATAGTATATCAAACACCATAACCACAGTGGAGGGGATCAAAGTACTAACAGAACACCTCTGGACACTGCACTGTAATATGGACACTTTATCTGAACATGGAAACAACAGAAGAGGTCTTAAGCCCTCTTTGGAAAGAGTTTCTTAATTATTATTATTAAAAATCATTTTATTGAGGGCTCTTACAGCTCTTATGACAATCCATACATCAATTGTATCAAGCATGTTTGTACATATGTTGCCATCGTTATTTTCTAAGCATTTACTTTCTATTTGAGCCCTTGGTATCAGCTCCTCTTTTTTCCCTTCCTCCCCATCTCATGACCCTTTGATAAATTATAAATTATTATTATTTTCATATCTTACACTGACCGCTGTCTACCTCCCCCCACAGTTTCTGTTGTCCATCCCCCTGGGGTGTGTGTGTGTGTGGTTATGTGTGAGTCATGGCGATCGGGTCCCCCTTCCTCCCCTCCTTCCTCCCCCTTTCCCCTCCCCTCCTGGTGCCACCATTCCCATTCTGGAAATGATTGTGGACAGTGCAATGAGCGCAGTCTTTCTCAAACTCCTCTCTGTGTGTTGCAGGATCAAGCAAATGGTGGATGATGCCAGTGGCAGGGCTTTCCCCTTGGAGGAAGAGGGCTACAAACGTGGACTACAGGAAAGCTAGAAAGAACAGTTGTATGGGACTGGAATTTTCCAGGGTTCCGGCAGGAAAAATACAAGATAAGCTTGAAAGATTTGTGATGTCAGAAAGTAAGCAAGTGCTCAGGGCAGGGGGAAGGATTTATGAGGCGTGCCTAAGGCACAGAAGGTTATGTTTAAAATTCTCCTAGTGGTTGAATCTAGAACAATTGGAACATCATAATAAATAATGATAGTAATAGATTTAACCCACTGATTAAGAAATACATGCATGCACTGCTAATACATAGCATATCGTGCTAATCAGTAAATAAACTTTAAAAGGGGCAGAAAGGGAAAAGGTTCTTTCGAAAGGCTGACATTTCATAGAATGCCAACTCTTGGAAGTAGAAGGACTGACAGGCTAGCAAAGCACGAGCCCCTGATCATCCCAGGAATAAAGCATTCAAATAGGACTCACCAGAAGAGCATAACGCTACAGTGTAAATATTGATGAGGAACAGAATATACACCTCATCCCAAGTCGTTTTTGCACTAATTATTTATTAATCATCAAAAAATGGAACATCCTGATGTGCTTCACTGAAGAGAAAGCATTACTTCATAAGTATCCTGAACAAAAAGTACATGAACCTGAATTTAATTATACAGAAAGAAACAGAACTTGAGAAAGAGTCTCCAGAAACCAAGCATGTCTGACAAACTGTTCCAGATTTTAGGAGACTGAAGAGAGAGCACTAGTGAATGCAATGTATAATATCTTGAATTGGTTACTTGAGTGGAGAAAAATGTTATACAGGAAATCATTGGTATAATAGGTCAAATTTTAATGCAGATTGTATATTATTGATCAGCAGAGAAATCCCAGAAGAAGGACACAAATGGAAATGTGGATCAGCTCCAACAGTAACCCAGCAACGCAGTGCAGCAGGAAACACAGGCACAGAAGTATGTAATTTCGTGTCTGTGAGGATGTAGCAAAATATTCTTTTTTTAGAAGCTACTTATTATCTTTATTCACTATACATTTGCCTAGTTTACATAAGCAGGATCATAACATTCTATGCTTTATAACATTTTATACAAAAATATCATTTTATTGGGGACTTGTACAACTCCAATCAAAATCCATCCATCCATACATTGTGTCAAGCACATTTGTACATTTGTTGTCATCATCATTTTCAAAACATTTTCTTTCTACTTGAACCCTTGGTATCAGCTTCCCATTTTCCCCTCCCCACCCACCCTTCCTCCCTCATGAACCCTTGATAATTCATAAATTGTTGTTTTTTCATACTGACCAATGTCTCCCTTCACCCACTTTTTTGTTGTCCATCTCCCTGAGAAGGGGTTATAGATATATCATTGTGATTGGTTCCTCTGATCTCTCCCCACTGTCCCCGTCCCCTCCTGGTATGGCTCCTCTCAATATTGATCCTGAGGGGTTTATCTCTCCTGGGTTTCCAGCTCTTATCTTTACCCATGTACATGCTCTGGTCCAGCCATATTTGTAAGGTACCATTGGGATCATGAAAGTTGGTGGGAGAGGGTGAGTAAGCATTTAAGAACTAGCGGGAAGTTGTATGTTTCATCATTACTATCCTGCACCCTGACTGGCTCATCTCCTCCCCATGACCCTTCTGTAAGGGGATGTCCTGTTGCCTACGGATGGGCTTTGGGTCTCCACTCCGTACTCCTCCTCATTCACAATGATATAATTTTTTGTTCTTTGATGCCTGATACCGGATCCCTTCAACATCTTGTGATCACCTCAGGCAGGTGTGCTTCTTCCATGTGGACTTTGTTGCTTCTCAACTAGATGGCTGCTTGTTTACCTTCAAGCCTTTAAGACCCCAGACACTATATCTTTTGACAGTCGGGCACTATCAGCTTTCTTCACCAAAATAGATATTCTTATTCAGTACTAGTGAATATATTACATTTGTTTAAAAAAAAAAAAGGAAAACAATGTGGAGATATGTGTGGACTGATAGGTAGACTGACAGATATCTTTAAACCTGAAAAGTTTTACTTACTTTTTTGCGATATGCTTCTATTTCCAGCTCTCATATATCCCTATCGCTATAGCTTTAAAGTAACTGTAGAAAGCATTAATGAAAACTCTAAGTCCAATATAAAAAAGAAACATGAAAACAGAATCATAGAAACTGTAGAATGACAAATGGAAAAAGAAAAAATATATATGTTCAATTACAACAAAAACTTACATAATCTAGAGCAAAAGAAAAGTTTTCATATTAAGCTCCTTTATCAACCCTGGTGGCAGAGTGGGTTATGACCTCAAGGTCAGTGGTTTGAAAGCACCAGCCTTTCGGCTGGAGAAAGATCAGACTTTCCACTTCCCTGAAGAGTTTGCCTTTGGACCCCTCAGAGCAGGCATCGCCTCCACAGCAGGGAGTTTAGTTTTGTTTTTATTATCCGAATTGAGCATTGTAATTTTGCTATTGTTTTGCATTACTTACAATTGAAACTGAACTTATCTATTTACAAAGTTTATTTTTGAAACCATAGCTACAGGGATAAAGTAGAAGCAGACATAGGAGAAGCGGGACAAGGACCAGGAACGAGCAAGATGGGGTGAGAACAAGAGGCGAGAGAATCAGTGACGATCTAGGTGACAACATGTTTTAAAAAGCATTACTTTAAGATGCCTGAGCAAGAGGTCATCTTTTTCTGGTTCATTTTCTTTATAATTCTCCTGGTAATAATATGTTTACAGTATATATTCCTTTCTATCTTGAACTAGCATATATATTCCTTACCAAGGTTCTTGCAAGAGTGTAGGTAGCGTATTGTTTAATTTCACTTTTTCTTAGCTCCCTCTAGTGAGAAAATCTATGTACATGTTGTAAAATTTCTGACTTTTTCTTCAGTATTTAGTGCCCTCTGGTGCTGGCAAAGGTAATTTTCTTCCTAATGTGTATAGCAATGCAGGGTGATTCTAATTTGTTTTCTGCTTACAAGGATTCTTGGGCATGCATAGATTATATCTATCCATATGGAACTAATGAATACTTTCAAATTCACTTCAGAAATAAAAACTGAGAGGTAGCCAATTAGTTATTTGGGATAAATCCCAGCATGACAAAGTATCTAGGACTCCTACCTCGCAAATGTCAGGAGGAATTTGCCTGAAAGCGTAGTCACCAGACCACTGTCTGCAAATGTCAGGAGGAATTTGCCTAAAAGCGTAGTCGCCAGACCGCTCTCCTTTCAAGTCAGAAGATGGAGGGTTTGCATTTGTTCTGTGAAAGCCACGGATGGAACAGCAAAGATTGCAAGAGGGCACCGGACTTAAAAAGGAGGAAACAGAGAAAGGAAAAAGCATCTTTGTCACTACAAGAAGATGGGATTCTTTCTAGGGAGGATTTGTATTCTGGGGAGTAGCCCATTTTTCCATCTGAACCATTCTGCAACTCCTTAGCCTTAAATTATGTCATTAGTTTAATGTGGATCCCCGTTTTTGTCTCTGTGTGATGCTATTGACCTTCGTGGGGAGGGAATACTCCACGGAACTCTAATAGATCGTACAGCCAAAATCAAAGTGAGTCTAGTTAAGAGGTTGGGAGGGGGTTGGGATTCCTGATGCTTAACTTCCCGCTCCCCCATTTCACCCCTGAGAGGACCCAGGTTCCTGAGAAATGCCTTGTGACCAATAGGAAAGAGCAGTTTAGAGGAGCCCTCATGGACTTGGACTTGGGCTGGGATCCAAAAGAAAGAGAAGTTCAAAACCGGCTTCCTTTAACACCCTTTTTAATGGATACACATTATGTCTCCTTTCAGAAAGGAGAGTGATTTCACATTTAAAAATCAGTACAATTTAATTAATTAACTTATGTATTCAACAAATAATTATAACCAGGTATTATGCTAGGTCCTAGGAGTGGAATGTACAGCTACACTTCCTACTCTTCATAAAGTATCATCTATGTAATTAAATAATTGTATAAGTAAATGTGATTTCATAAAATGATTGTATTTCATTAAGAAGAAGTAAGTATCCATTAGAACATATGATGGGAAAATTTTATCTAGACTGGAATATCAGGAAGTCTTCTTAGAGGAAGTGGTGAATGAGCTAGGGTCTAAATGTTAAATGAAGAGTTACCTGGGTGACCCAAGGAGGTAGGAATATTCCACGCATAACACCAAAGCAGCATGCCATTGTGAATAACTGAAAGATGGTCAGTGCAGCTAAATCAGACGGCAATGGTGTGGGGAAATGTGGAGTGAGAGAGGACCAGGCCATTAGTCTGGTTAGTTGCTAATGGATTATGTTCTGTGGCCTAAGAGAAATGGAAAGCTTTGAAAGTGTTTTAAGCAGAGGTAATATTATCAAACTTCTCTGACTATTGTACAGTGAATGCATGTGTGTCGGGTATAAACATGGGAACAGTAATTTGATTTAGAAGACAATTGAAATTTGTTTGAGTGAGAGATGATATCGTGAACTAGATGGGTTTCAGTCTTATTCAGCCAATTGCGTAAGACATAGCCAGTTTAAAGGATGTGTGTGTGTGTGTGTGTGTGTGTGTGTGTGTGTGTGTGTAAGAAGACATGGCATGAGTGAGGTTTGGGCTTTATTGCATTTGAAGAACCTTATAGACTTCTACGGAAGGTGTGAAATTGACTATTACAAATTCATAATTGAAATACAATGGATGTCTATGTAAATGTGAGCATCAGCTATACTTAGGTCGCCATGAAGCCATGGGCACAGATGGTAAATCCAAGAAAGAAAGTACAAAGTGAAGATATAATGGGGTCTATGACAGCTTTCCACCACTTGTCCACCCGTTTACTGTACTGTTTTGACTTGTGTGTTGTTGTTCTGAAAGTTATATTAATGGTATTTGAAACAGCAGCAAGGTTACCCAAAGTGAACACATTTCGGCAGAGCCTCCAGACTAAGAGCAGACTATGAAGGAGGAAGAGGTTGCCCACCTCTAAGGAACTAGCCTCTGAAAATCTTATGAATAATAGAGAAATATTGTCAGATACTGAAAACCTCATGAGTACCCACAGAACATTGTCAGAAATAGTGCCAGAAAATGAGCTCCTAAAGTTGGAAACACTCCAGGTATGACTGAGGAAGAGCTGCCTCCTCAAAGTAGTGAAACCATAATGACACAGGTGGAGTCATGAGACCTTCATTTGATGACTGGGCACAACTCAATATGAGAAGAAACAAATTCCAAATTGAAACTTGGAATGTATAAAGTATGTATCTTAGAAAACTGGACGTCATCAAAACTTAAGTGGAACTTTGTTAAAAACAGAGAGTATCAGGAAAATGTTTACTTATGTTTTATTGAATAGGCAAAGGCATTCAACGCCATGGATCATAATGAACTGTGAATAACCTTGAGAAGAAATTCCAGAACACTTCATGGTGCTCATGAAGAATGTGTTTATGGATCAAGAGGCAGTTGTGTGAAACAGAGTAAGGAAATCTTGCAAGGTGCATCATGATTATATCTTATCATATTTATTCAATCTGTTTGCTGAGCAATTAAACAGAGAAGCTGGATTATATGGAAAAGAATGTGTCACCAGGTTTGGAGGATGGCTTATTAATAATTTGCAATATTCAGATGACACAGTCTTGCTGTTTGCTAAAAGTGGGTGAGGAGGACTTGAAGCACTTGCTGATGAAGATCAAAGATTAGGAAAAGATCCTCCCAATTAGACCAGCAGGCAAAATCAGGATAAACAGAAAAGACTGAAATTTCCAAGGACTTAGTGTCGCTAGGATCCTCAATCAATGCTCATGGAAACAGCAGTCAAGATCTCAATGGACACATTGCATTGGGTAAATCTGCATAAGACTTCTTTGAAAACCACGCATGTTATTTTGAATAACATTGAAGTAAGCATTGCCTGACCCAAACCAGGTGGTTTCAATTGCCTCATGTGCATGTGAAAGTAGGCCATTGGATAAGAAATACCAAAGAAGACTCCATACATTTGAGGTATGGTACTGGTGATAACTATGGAAAATATCGCAGACTGCCAAAAGAACAGAAAAATCTCTATTGGAAGAAGTACATCCAGAATGTTCTTTAAAATCAAGGACGAAGAGAATTCAAGTCACTTCCTTTGGACATGTTATCAGGAGGGACCAGTTGCTGTAAAAGGACAGTGGGCTTGGTTCCCTAGAGGGGGATTGAAACAGAGGAGGTCCCTTGATGAGGCTGATTGAGACAGTGACTGCAACAAGGGGCTCAAAATTAACAAGTGTGAGGACAGGACACTCTCAAGCTGCACTTCATTCTGTTGGACAGAAGGTCACTGTAATTTGGCCTTGACTCGAAAGCACTTAACAGCAGCGAGAGCAGCAACAACACCTTAGCTTTAGTGGTGCCTGGCTCCACTCTGGGCTGACAGCACCAGCTTCTCCACGGGAGCAAGGCGAGGCTTTCTGCTCCTGAAGTATTTACGACCTCGGACACCCAAATGGGGCATGCTTACTCTGTCCTGTAGGACTGCCATTAATTGGAATCACGGAATGACAGTGAGGTTTGGTGGGCTGATGACAGTTTTTAGGAATATAACTACTAAGTGACTAAATAAAAGTGCAAGGAGTTTGGAGCAGCCGGAAACATGAAGTCCTACAACCTTGCGAGAGAGTAAGTTTCAGGAACAGAGAATGGATAACTGAGCCAAACAACGCTAGTAAGGTAAAGGATCTACTGAGCTTGTCCTTAGGACATTTTGCATGACCTTTATGAGACCTGTTTTAGTAGAATGATGAAGGAAAAGCTCCAGGAGTTTAAGGGGTAATTTGAGGTGAGCTGAAACTTTACTTTATAGAAGTTTGGCAGAAAAGGTGAGGAAAGAGTGATTGTTAACTGGTTAAAGATATGACATTGAGGTAAGAATTTTTATTTCTAAAGGGGAGCAACTTGAATATGCTTATCAATGGAGACTTGAGTATAGTTACCAAGGACCTGTTTTAATACAAACAAAATGAAAAAAATGGTTAAAGGAATAATTCATATTGCAGAGAAAAAGGAAGACGATGTTATTGAAAGCACATGAGGATAAGCCCAAAAATGCTACAACATTATCGTCATTTTACTTTTGAACATCACAATATAAGATAATTCTCTTCCAAATATCCATCATTTTGGTCTATACATTTCTGAGGGTGGTTTCCCCTTTCTACCCCTTTCACAAAGAACACTATGCTCTTCCACTTGTACTATGTCAAAATGGTCGTGTTGGCATCCCTAATGGCCTCATAGTGTGTTCCCTTTGAATGTTCTTTGAGGTTTGGAGACAAAAAGATGTTGAAGTGACAAGTTAAGGGCTATAGAGTAGATGAGCTAAAGTCCTCCCCCTTCCCCTCCCCCCTCGCTAAATTCTCAAAAGATAGTTCTTGCTATCACAAAAGAAGACAGAGTGAACAGGTACATTGTTGTGATGGTAGAAATATTATTGGTGCAACAATCCCATCATTTTTTTCTCCCATGCAGTTTTTATTTTCTTGCAACTTATTCATAATAAGCCCTCGTGATTGTCCTGTGTGCTCTGAGAAGGTCACCTAAACTTCTGAGCTTTGCATTTAACACCCTGGGATATCCTCTCTGGATAGTACTGGTAAATCTAAGACTCGGTCCAGGGTACAATTCATGCAGTAAAATCCTGCTCACTTCAAGTTTGCTTTAAATAATTATGGAAAGATCAGCTCTTTGAACTACTCTGGTTCAGACTCATTAACACCAACGTTTACTCTATCATAGATTATCACCTAATATTGGAACTGCTGACCCCTCTGAGCTATCAACTCCCCTGGATCATGCATCGAGGGTAATTCTAGGATCTTCCACCAGTTTCTGGACTTCAAGCTACAGTTTCTCCATTCATCAAAGGGGATGGCTTTCCCTCTCTCGGTTCATCCTTGAGGTCGTTCAGAGATTCCTTGAAATGCTTGATGTATTGTTGTATGGGGAGCAGCATTCCTGTACATTTATTATGAAATATTATGATTTTGGAAGATGTCATTTGAGTTTTGTTAAAACTTTGATATCAACCTGGATCTCAAAGACACTTTTTTTCCAAGACACAAAAAGCAACCTTTGTTTGAAGGCACCCTCATCAGACAGAGACAAGTGGACTGAGAGGACTATTCCACAGCCACCCACACATTGCAGAGACAGGCTTAAGCACCTTTTGTTTGGGGTAAGTCGGTGCATGCATGAACGGAAGCCCTAAGAGCAATACTTTGTGTCTTACTCTCATAAGGAAAGTATTGTTCTTTGATAGGACAAAGGACCAGTGAGAAATAATGCTAATCAATTACGTATAGATTTGGATAAGTATTGATATTTTGTGCAAAAGGAGACATTTGTGCGTTTAGGTGCATTTATGTGTGTGATGACTTACATTTTCTCTACAAAAATAAGTGACAATATCTACTTAAGTTTAAGAAGGAAGGGGGAGAGCTAAGATTTGAAGTTAGTCTGTCAAAGTTATGTAAAGGAGTGGGTTCAACAGACTGCAGCAGGATAGGCCAGCTGGGTTGAGTTGAAACCAGTATGCCTGGGTTACATGATAAGTGCGTTGGTCACCAAGAATATTTATGCATCCAATCTGCTTCCCTGACTGACTCGGCTGTAGTTCATCTTGTGTCTTTTCACATATTGTTTAGCTGGACCAAACATAATAAAAAGATAACCACGGTTGTAACATTTTGTGTCTATTTCTAACTGTGTACATGCAGTCCTGCCCAAGCACTATAATGAGATATTGAAATTCCTCACATCCACTCCTGCAGTAATTAAATATAGACAAATGTAAAATGATGTTCTACTGATTGAGCACATAAAATATTTAGAACAAAAAGAAGTGGACATGAGAGCCCTTGACCACAGAATCTAATGCTGCAGTCAAGATTTGATATATGCATCTTTCTTGGGTCTGTGGAATGCCAAAAGAGGCACGCAATCATTTCTTTGTGCTTAGATCAGTGATTCTCACCCTTCCTAATGCTGCGACCCTTTAATAAAGTTCCTCATGTGGTGGTGACCCCCCAACCATAACATTATTTTCTTTGCTACTTCATAACTAATTTTGCTACTGTTATGAATCTGGGGTCATGACCCACAAGTTGAGTACTGCTGGCTTAGAGGATGTGTATGGAAGCAAATCTATAATGGGATGAAAAACACAAGTGTAGATAAATAAATATCTTGTTATATAAAAGAAAGAAAATAGAGATTTAATGTGTCCGTGTACAATCTGACTTCTAAATGAATTTTGCCTATCATTGTATAAAACCTCGAGGTCTCAAGGCTGAGAGAACAGGTAAAATATGTGTGCGAGACGATTCTATAATGTTTTTCTATTGTTTGTCCTTCTTTTTTATATACAGTCTATTATCTTTTAAATGAAACTGACCTTATGCAAGCAGCTCCTTTTACTTCCAATTAAATTTGGTTTTAGTACAATGACTACTATAGCTCCTTTGATTCAGCTTTCCGTTGTATCTGGTACGGAATCTAGTCAAGGCTTTGGAATACATCTCTTAATTATTTAGATGATATTGAGCTCAAAAAGGTATATTTTTCTTGCAGGTGAGGTGAAGGTCTATCAGCCCTTCAAATGCATTTCTCCTCTCCCAAAGGTTTGGTTGCCCTTCTCTGTCTTAACATTGCAGAAGCACGTCTAGCACTGAGATGACAAGCTCACAATTCTCATACTGGGGCCCCTAAATCTGCAGTGTTTCTGAGCTTGAAAATCCTAGGGTTGTGTATCAGTCAAGGTCCAATCAGCAGACAAAAACCCACACAGTAATTAGAACAAGGGGATTTTAATTGAAAGAATTATTAGCAAGTGTGGGAAACTAACGCTGATGGAAATATGACCAGGACTATATTCTCTAACTTATAATAGAGGGAATCTGAGAAGCTAAATTAGAGATAAAGTCCAAGTACATTATCCTGCATTACATATATTCCCACAGATTCTCCCCTAACAGCTATGCTGCCTTAAAATGAGCACATGGTGGATTCTGTCTTCTAGTAGAAGCAGACATTCTTTATCTCCTCCCACCTAGGTACCCATCCTCCCTCATGCCTTCCCCCAATGCAGGTATTGGGTCTCCTCACCTGTGAACTCAGGGACTCTACTGTGATTACCACCCACCTTGTGACATATATGTAACTACTGACTATTCATGGCTTATGACTACCTGTACGTGTTAGTCTGGGTATTTTAGAGAAACAAATCCATAGAAACTCATGTATAAGAGAGAGTTTTATATGAAGGTTAAGTGTGCATCAAGAAAACATCCCAACCCAGTGCTGCCCAAGCCCACAAGTACAACATTAACCCATTAACCCATATGTCCAACACCAATCCACAAAGTCCTCCTCCATCTCACAAAACACACACTATGATGCCGACTGCAGGAGGAAAGCCGAATCAGTGAATGTGTAAGCATCTCAGTGCTGGCGGGGTCTCCACACGGCTGCTCCAGCACCCAGGGCTGCATCGGGGTAGGTCCATCCTCAGGGATGTCTTGCAGGAAGTGAGCTTTGTCAGATGAAGCAGGAACTGGTGTACCCTGGTCCGACCATCAGAAAGCAAGGGACCCGAGAACTAGAAAGTCGAAGCTCACTGAGCCATTTAGCCCTCCGCCCTTCAATTAACCCCACATGTGATTACCGGCCAGGTTGGCACAATTAACTACCTCACTATATAAGGCCCCAAACAGTAAGGTCTTGCTCTCCTCTTCCCTCTTTGCACGGACCTGGCTGCTGAGATCATGGCCATCCTGGAGGTGAGCATGCTACCATAAAACGTGTCTGACTCCTTTATTTTATCCTCTCTCCTATCTTCTTTGACTTTCCTCTGATCTTTATATATTATTGCTGTACAATTATGCCTACGAACCCTCCTCTCCCACCCTGACGGTCAGAGGCTGGTTACTCTGACAAGCAAGAAGACAATTTGGAGTAACTATACATTGAGCAGAATGTAAAGAAAATCCCAAAGAATTCAGACTCGGAGGTATAAGGGGTAGCCAGCACCCTTATGGCTGAAACAGAGCACCCAAGGAAGGTCCTCCCTTCACCTGTGGGTAGAATTCCAGACCTGGTTTGAGAGGCCATGATCCTGACTCAGGGGCTTGCAGAGCTCTAGTGGAACTTTCTGGAAATCCATCTTCTAGAAACTGGAGAAAGCTGTTCACAGAAATGTATCTCACTTGAGGCATTCTGGTATGGACCGATAGCTTCGATCTGGGGATGCTGGGGGAAACTGCTGCCGCCTGGGTGTTGCTGACCTGACCACTGTGCACTGCAGAGACCAGGAGCTGGAAGGGTATTGAAAGGCCTGGACCCTTGGGGAAACTTGGCTGCAGAAACCTACTGAGCAGATACAACAGAACCCAGAAGGGAAATCGCTTCTTTATGCCATCAATTCCCATTGTTATCTACTAACAAAGCTTCACATTGGGCCAATTGGTAAAGGAAATAAGGGACCCTGAAGGCAAACAGGGTGACAGACGGTAAGCACTGAAAGGTACATGACAGGTGTGCTGTCTCCCACAGCACTCTCCTTTTCAGCTGAGTGTGATACCTCACTGCAATGGCCACACAGGACTCACAGACAATGCTCATGATCGGGGGCTTATTGGCGAAGTCAATAGATTACAATTCAGGGGAGATATGCTCAGGATACAGTTGGTTATTCAGGACAGGTTCTTCTCCGCTGTGCCTGCAGTCAGACCTCTCTTTAGACCTTAGCTTATTGGCCTGGCCTCTGCCCTGCTTGGGCAATGCTGCAAAGTTGTTTTGTGGCTGCGAATAAATGCCCAATTGGCATGCAATCTACCATAAGCCTCAGCCTGAATGTAGCCTGCTGCAGCTCATGGGTCAACAAGCTCAGCTCCCCCAATTACATGCCCACAAGTAACCATGGTACAAGTCAGTCTCCTGCCCCAAAGCAATCAGCTTTACTTTTTTTGTGGGAAGCCCACCAGCCAATCCATCTGTCTCATGCTCTGGCTCCTGGTGCACTGTGACTGCTGCTCTTGTGTCACTTGTTGGTGTCCCAACTGCCTCCTGGATCAAGGAGTTTAAAGACCCAAAAGACACGTGCCACTCTTACCTCTTTTCTTTTGCTAGTAGTGATGCCACGAAGGATGACAAGCCCAATTAACCTATAACAGTCACTCCTTGCTGACTGTCATAATTCTATCAGAATCATCCCCTACCTTCTTATTCAGTCCTGTTAGGTAAACCAAGCTCGTTTGGTGGGAGTCAGAAAAGTTATGGCTAGAAGAACCATATTAAGTTGTACGCAGCAGTTCAATTGGCTTTTACTCCTGCAGAGGTTAAAGGCCTTGTCTAAGGCTATGTACAAAGAGTAAGTGGGGCTCAGACTAGATCCTATGTCTTCCAATGCCCAGTTCAGTGGAAGGTCGATTTTACTATGAGGTCATCCAATGGTAAATTGTTCTTCTTGCCTACCACCCCTCACCTGGAAGTTATACTGCTCTGGAAGGGCTGTCTCTCTTTAAAGGGAGTAAGAGTAGAAATGCTATCTACATTTATTAGTCAGAAACTCTGAGCTCACAAAAATCTAGTAGAGAAGGAACTTTATAGATAAAGAAAATGAGGCATAGAGAGGTTAGTGATTTGATCAGTATTAGAAATTATATGGCAGAAGAGTTATGTCTCATTCCAAAATCTAGTTCTTAACTACTGTGACAATTGAATCAAATATTTTGTTAATGGCAATCAAGAAATCTTAAGTGAAAACAGAAGTGCTCATGAGTTTAGGGCAAAAGAAATGTGAAGAGAGAGAGAATTATGAAGCAAAAGATAAGCCAGCCGGAGGGTGTGTGTGCGTGTGCGCATGTGTGCAGGGACTATAGTTAAGTGTGAGTTGATTAGAAACTGGTTCTTTGCAGCTGGACAGAGACTGGAGGGCAGTGGGGGCTGCAGCTGGAGCAATACTGCAAGAGACAGGATCAGCTGTGCGTCCTTCAAAGTTTGCTTGATCTGTGGACTACACATCCAACTGACAGGTAAACATTCTCCCCTTTTTTCTTGGCTTCTTTGCAATGTACTATAGGTTTCCTTTATTTAAATAATCATTTGAATAAGAACAGGCCATGGATGCTGAGCCATTACCTTGGTCTTATAATGACCACACAAACCTTACTCTCAGTGCAGAAGGTTCTGGAAATTTTGCAAGTTCTTCAGAGTACAGGCAGGCTAAGTACAACATTAGTTACAGAGTTTCCTCTTTAAATTTGGTTTTATCTGCGTCCTTAGAACATTTTCTGTGAGATGAAATGTCATTTGTGGCTGGAAAAGGAAAGCTCTTATATTTTTGGACTGGTTATATTTAATCTGTCTGCTCAGAAAAGGGAGCTCTGTGGTTATTTCTAGTTTGTGGACTTTAATTAGCTGCTTTTGAACGTCTGGAGCCGTCTGTCTGTGTGCTCAGTGGATGCAAGAAGAGCTTCTTGGGAATGCATAGGGAAAGAGGACACACTGGTCAGCCTATGTGCAGTCAACAAGAATGAGGAGGTGGGGGTGGGACCATGACAAAAACACATTTTAGATGAACAGAGTTGGAAAATACATTGAGGTATTTTCATTCAGTCTCTTAATTTCACAAAAGTGGAACACGAGAATTGGGTTTCTTCTTTGATGGACAGTTTTGCCTTCAGGAAACCATTTAATAATACAAACATACCACCCCGGGAGGTTGCCACATGGACACAGAGTTGAATTTGTAATATCAAAACCATGGAAGCGAGGTCACAAACTTACCCCTGAAAAGGGCCTAAACCTCACCTCTAAACTTCTGATTTCTAAATGTGCAAAGGCAACATTCCAAAACATGCATTCTAAGCCAAAACCATAAGCTATTTCTCCCAGGGGCCTTTAGTAGTTCTGTTATTCAGTAAGCATAGGCCTTTGAGTATTATCATCAATGAGCTTCATTTATCTCCATTGTGAAATTGGAACGCTAATTTTTCATAGGGTTTTGTTCAAACATCTCCTGTAACTCTCTGTGGGAATAGAAAGCCTCCGCTTTCTCCTGAGATGCTATCTTTTACTACATAAAGTAGCAGAGATATCACTACTGTAATTACGAAAACTCCCAGGTAAATCTGCAGTTATTAGGAGAAGATTATATATTTTACTTAGACACAAGAGAACTCATTTTAAAAACAACTGACTGCAAAACCAAGAAGACAGGCAGCATTGAGGGCAGATATACAAAGTAGAAGTTGTAAACAGGTAGGAATCAGCATCGCAGGAAGGAATAATTAGTGTTCCTTGCTTGGAAGTGAACTGAGACCTCATCTACTTTATCCGCTAGTACTAAATAGCAGACTACTGATGGTTTTTAGCATAGCATGATAAAGGTTATTCTGAGCTGGTTTCTAGGAGGGTGGTAAGTATTCATTTGTTAGAGAGCAGACACTCTGAGGGGCCAGCAGACTTTGATTTCGGGTACGAGGATAAGGAGGGAGCAGCACATTGTTGTTGTTAGGTGCCCTCCAGTCCATTGGGACCCAGGTTGACCTTATGAGCCCATGCCCAACAGAATGGAGGACTGTGTGGTTCTGGGCCCTCCTGATGTTTGTTCCTATGGTTGGGCCCACTGCTGAAGCCACAGTGTCAATTCATCCCTTCAAGGGGTTTCCTCTCTGTTGCTGCCCCTCTACTTCACTGAGCATAAGAATTCAGAGTGGCAGCACTTCTGTGGAGGAAGTGTCTGGTGGGGAATTGTCTCGCCTTCTTAACACTTACAGGTATTTGGCATTATATATTCCATAAATTTGTTTTGTTGTCGTTCGGGTACCTGGGTGTGCACACTGTTAGTGTTTGGCTGCTCACCCAAAGGTTGGAGAGATTCAAGTGCACCTAGAAGTGTCTCAGGAGAGAGAGCTGATGACCTGATTCTGAAAAGTCAGATATTGAAGGTCCTAGGAGCACGCATGTAGCCTGAGAATCCTGAGGTTGCCACCAGCCAGGATCTACTGGATGCATTTGATTGATTGTCTGTATACATCCAATACAACTGAGGTGTAGGAGGATATAAGTCAGACCATGTCCTGCCATTATTAATGAGGAAATTAATGAGTCAGATTTAAACTAAATCATTCATATTTGGTGGGTGGGAATCCCAGACACAGTTCTCACTTTTATCCTTTATGTTTTTGATTTTTCATCTAAGGGAAACTTTAGGAATTCAGTTTTTTTAGAGTGGGATGCTACTTCGAGATGAAGTGTATCATTAAAATATTTGCAGCTCAGAGTCGTATGGTTTTATGCTATATTCTATTTTACTGGTGAGGATTTAATTGTTAGGAATTTGGGCAAATGTTACAGGATTCCCTGAGTGGCACAAATGATTAAGCACTTGACTACTAGCTGAAAAGTGGCCAGTTCAAACTAGTCCACAGGCATGCTGACTTTTTCTAAAAGTCACAGACTGGCAAACCCTTAGGAGTACTTTACTACTCTGCACACATGGAATTTACACAGCAGCAAAATCTTGGCTTACAATGAACTTGAATCAGCTAAAACTCGATGTGTCCTTTATGTTAAGTCCAGTGTCTTCATTCTTGAAAAAGTGTCTTCATTTTTCAGACTTAACTATAGAACTTGATTCATGTTTGTATTTTGATAGCTTATCAAAAGCTTTCCCAACATATTAACTGTCTTTCTCTATGTGGTGGCCATCTGTTTCTCTCTGGGATTTAGCCTTTTCTGACACACAATTTCCTGGTAGGCTTTTGCATATGTCCAAGAGAGCAGTATGGGGCCTCTCTTCCATGCTTGTTTTAAAATCAGAACTCATTTGATTACTCTGTGTAGACCCAGATGGGATTCGTTGTCTTGTCTTGTTTCTCCTACTCAATTTATAATTGTACAGTTAGGGTTTTATTTGTGAAATTTTCCCTTTTGAATTTGTGTATTTTTCTCTTTGGAGAAAATCTGTTTGAAGCAATGCTTCATTGTCATTATGCTATTTATATTGGTAATAACCATTTAATAGTATAGTTAGACTTTATATAGGGCTTCATGTGGTTCATGTTGTGTTTCATCTATATATTTCCTGAGGGATATGCATGTGCTCAATGAAAATCCGTTTTTCCTGTTATTTTTTAGAACAGTTGTCCAATTTTGGTTTTCAGTAAAAACAAGTTTTTTTGAAATGCCCCATAGGACAAGAGCCTTTCAGCTACGGTTTATTCCATTCAGATAAAATCATCTGCCAAATGGAAAGGGCGTAACCCAGCATTTGGTGATTAGTCCATAAGCAGTCAAGGGATGGGGAACAACAGGCTGGACAAGAGACATAGGGAAATCAAGGTTTATGAATAATAATGTTCCGGGAACTTTCCTGAAAGAAAATATAGGTATCATGGAAGAAAGAGAAAAACCATAAACTTCAATTGATGCCATTCACCTTGTAATGACATTGCAAATCCTTGATCTCAGTAGCTTGCTTTTGCCTTGTCTGCCACCTCACTCTGGCTTAGTAAAGAGCCTGGCTCTAATGTTGACTGTTAGCCTTTGTTAAGCGAAAACAACCAAACCAAATTTGCTGCCATTTAGTCCATGTTGACTCAGAGTGACTGAGGTAGTTAGTTTGTTGAGCCAACCTGGCCAATAAACACATGTGGGATTAATTGAAGGGTGGAGGGATAAATGGCTCCATGAGCCTAACCTTTGGAATTCTTGGGTCTCTTGCTTTGTGATGGTCGCACCAGGGTGCAGCTGCCTTAGCAGTTCCCTGCTTCAGCTTGCAAGGCTGACTTCCTGCAAGACATCCCCAAGGAGAAGCCACATGGACCTACCCCGATGCAGCCCTGGGTGCTAGAGCAGCTTGTGGAGACCCCTGCCAGCGCTGAGATGCTTACATGTTCACTGACTCAGTTTTCCTCCTGCAGTCAGCATCATTGCGTCTGTTTTGTGAGATGGAGGAGGACTTTGTGGATTGGTGTGGGACATATGGGTTAATGGGTTAATGTTGGACTTGTGGGTTTGGGCAGCACTGGGTTGGGATGTTTTCTTGATGCACACTTAACCTTTACATAAAACTCTCTCTTATACCTGAGTTTCTGTGGATTTGTTTCTCTAAAGGACCCAGACTGACACAGCGACCTCCTGAGGGTTTCAGATTCTGATGCCGGTTATGGAAGTACGTGGATCACAGTGCATCACCTAAACACTACCCCACCAAGACCCCTCAGATGAAAATGAGAGATTCCCTATTTCCATTCCATTTCAGATTTGCTGTGGATAAAATCCAAACAAGGATTAACTGCCTTTTTTCCTCCTAAGGATGCCAAGTACATAGGTAGTTCTGTGGAGGTAGGATTCTTTCACTGCAAAAGAATTACCATATTGCTACTTTCTGGGGTTAATTTTGTTTTAATAGGAAAATAACATTAAACATTTATTGGTTGCTTTTTATGTGCTGACAGATGTACCAAATACTTTATAAGTAATAACCCTCTGTTCTATTGTGGTACATAGCATATGTTTCGAAACATTTGATATTTGAACTATTTCACATGTACATTGGGTTGCATTGATTACACTGTAAAACCACTAGCACTCTAACCCACATATAGAGATCCAAGTTTATTTGGGGTTATCAGGGCAAGAGGAAGCCAGGGAGAGGAAATTATGCTTAGGGGACATGGAGCTTTTATTAAGGATGATAAAACAACTGGAAACTTATTTTTTTAATCTTCATAATAGCACTATAGATTAGGTCCTATTGTTTTCCCATTTTTCCCCAGAGGAGGGCTCTGGCTATTGTTTTGTCCCAGACATTATGGTCCATATATTCTCCTTTTTACCCCTTACTGCTTAGGATTTAAGAACTGGAATTGAAAAGCCCAAACAGGAATAAAAGGAGGAAGCAGCTAAAGATTAAAGGGAGCAAGAGAGTTTATCAGGCAGCAAACCTATTGGAAAAAATAAAAAACCTAAAACCATGTTCTGAGCACAGAGAGCCAGCAGAGTTTTCCTGTGTGATTTGGATTTTGGGACTCCTCCCACCCCTCCCCCACATTCATGAAGATGGCAGAATATGCAAAGTATTTTAGATGAAAATTTTGTTGTTTTGTTTTTGCTTTTTTCCCCTATAAATATTAAATTCAAATATTTCTCTCATCCCTTGAAAGGATTAGAAGATTAAATCCTCTCTTCCTTTCAGGGAAGGGAAATGAGGGAGGACCTGTTGTAATGCCCCACTACACTCAATTGAGAAAATTGCAAAGGAAGGGCTAGCGTTTAGTGAGAAAGGTTGGGTAGGTGGGAGAAATGGAAGGCAGAGACAGGCTTCCCTCAGGAAAAGAAAGGGGGAGAGAGAGAGAGAGGGACCAAGGGCCCTACGTGTCAGGCAGGTCTATCAGTCTCTCGGTACAGGGTTGCTATGAGTCAGAAACAATTGGATGGCCACCGGTTAGGAACCTCAAGACTCCTGGACGTACCCAGTAAATGCAAGGAGAATGGAGATGGCAGAACTAGCTGTTATCCTTCCTTGTAAGCCACAGTGTACACAGGAAGTGGTGCAAGAGTTGAAACCCGGTGGGAAGTTCCATGTGAAAATCCCATCAAGGAACAGTTTCCTTATTTCACCATGGAGGGGTTCCTAATGAGGACAGATATTGGCAGGCCTAAATTTTGTTTTGTTGAGATGGTTTAACTATTTAGTATAAAAACCTCTGAGAAGTGTTATGCATATTTTGCATTTAAGCTAAATGTATTGCTAGTTGATAAAGGTTCTTATAACTGAATTTTTATGTTGATTTGGCTCATAGTTTACAAGTGGCATGGGTCTGAAATCAAAATAGGTGTTCTCTGGGATATTCTGTGCTTTAAAGGAATGAAGAGAAACAGATCCCAGTACAGATTAAGCAACTTACCCATGTGAGGTCTTGGCAAGGGACTTCTCCATGGCTCAGTTTTCCCCCTTTTAAAAATAGGCTAGTGAGTCCTTCGGCTCCTGCCAGTTCTGATGACTGGACCTCTTCACTCTCTCACACAGGGTCAAGTTATCAAACATTGCCTACAGGACAACACAGGGGCCAACTAGTGACCACTGATAAATACAGTGCTATTTAGACATAGCCAGGGCTTAGTTCAGATTGAAAAAGAGTAAGAAATTCAACGGAGTTGGATATTGACGTCATTAATTTGGTGATCTCTGTTGCTTTGTCTTTTGATTGACATTTTACATGATGGGGAAGGAGAATGGAAAGAAGTAGTCTAGGGAAGTGATGAGAAGTCCGGCTGGTGGGCTGCAGCTGCTGCCTGTTTGACCTGGACCATTTGACTTGCACGGGAAGCCCTCCTCGTCAGCCTCTCTGGAGGCAGCAGGGTCCTTTCGAGTATTGTAGGTAGCCAAAGAACTGTGGAGACTGAGCCAGAAGACTCACTGCATCATCGTCATCAGCAGCAGCATCAATAAATAAGTAAACACATAGGTGGAAAGATAACTAAATAAGTAAAATCACATTTACCATCTTCTGAGCACTTAGCTGAATGCTAAGGCCAAGGGCTTTTGTGACATTGTTTCATTTTATTTGTACAACAGTTTTTTGAGGTGTTGAACTTCAGTAACTTTTCCCAAGCTCAGTGTCATCCGTTACTCCAACTCACGGTGACATAGAGCGTCCACATCTGTACATCTCTTCCAGTGCAGCGAGCCTCTTCTTTCCCTGACAGACCCATGGGGAGTTTGAACTGGGCGCATCACAACTAGCTGTCCAGGGCTCCCCCACAGTGCCACCAAGTCTCCTGTGAATAACTGAGAGACAGGAAATGAAACTCCAAATGGATGAATGATGGGCTCAAGATGGTTCAGCTAAATGACCTTGTAATTGGTAACATTTACAATTGGTAACAATAGCAATTTTTCTCAGGTAGGGCGGAAGGAGGAGCAAAGAAAAGGACACTCCCGCCCCAGGTTTCTCCCCAACTCATTCTCCTGGAAATCCCTTCAATACTGACAGATGAAACCAAATAGTAATATGTATCTAAGTAACAGTTAAGGAGGTACAAATTCTCCAAAGGTGTCAGCCATTTGGGAGAGACTGTGTGAAAGTGGAGAGAAATAGACCATTGGTGTGCGAATGAGGGGATTGCCACAAATGATTATATGGACATACTCATGCACATAAAACTGTTTGTTTTTAAAAATAGCTCTCTAAATCTTTATCTTCACCTGCTTGGTCAAGTGGTCCCAGATTCAGGAGGGAAATTATCCCCTCTATGACAGCAGTGTGCCCGATAGTGCGGAAGGGCAAATGATACAGCACTCTGAACTCGCTGCCATCGAGTCACACTGACACCAGCAACACCGGGGGACAGGAGGGAGTCAGCCTAATACTCATCTCAACTTGGGAGTCATCAATTCTAAAAAGTCAGTATTTTAAAAGGATAAAACTGACTTTCTGCCTTCATGGATTGGAAGTAGGATTTCTGTCCACATATATCTGTCTCCCTTACACTGCCTTCTATTGCACTTCGGCTAGAGGGAACGGAATGATTTTAGTCTTCACATGTAATGGGGACTTTCCCAGTTAAGAGGAGAAATTCACACGTGAGGCAGGGCAGGATGAGGAGGCACCTAGTTAGGACTGCTGTCTTTATGTGTGACTAGCTCTCCCCACACGAACACTGACCTCACAAGGTGATTTCAGAAGGAAAGACTTTGTGGTCAAGTTCCTATAGGGCATGCTTCATTTCCTATCCCTGTTCATCACAGGCTACACATATTTTGAACCAGCCAATTCTTTGGTATGTACAACTGTCCCACATATTGCAGGGCTGTCCTTGTCCCTGGTGTCTGATCCTTAGATGTAAAGAGGGCTTCACAGCCATCATCATGAGCATTAGGATTAGCATGTTTCGAGTGACCACTGAAAGGTGTCCCAAATCTGGTTGAGCAATAATGCAGCTACCACCTCTCATAAATTCATAAAGCATATCACATTTTGGCACACTTGAGAGTCAGTTACTTTTTACTTATTTCATTCAATTCAGTATATCATAGATAACCATAGTAATAGTGCCTCCATGATTTTTTTCTTAGAATGACAGATGTCATCTCATGCATGGAATGTACTTTGGAAAACACTTGAGCAAGGACAATGAGGGACCAATATCAGAAGCAAAAAGATATAATGACCATCTAATACACGATGCTCACTATTCGGCCCATGGACCAAATATGGCTCAGTTGACCCTCAAATCTCATGGACCATTTCACTTGACTTTATTCTCAGTTAAAAAGATCAAAGTTGGTATATGTACATAGATGTCTAATTTTTCAAATTGTTTTATTCTAAACTTTATATTTTATCAATAGGAGAAACTGGCTCAGAAATTAGTTGCTAGAAGGGATATTAATTGGTACCAGAAATCCTGAACCATTGGTAGGATTTTATTGCTGCTATTTTACATTAGAAATGGATTAATAACATACAGAAAGTAAAGTAAGAAGTGAATGAAGGGAATAAAATGAATTCGATGTCAGAAAACCATTCTTTAACTATTCTAGTGTTTTAAAACTCAAAACAAAAGAAGATGCAACTTGTTTCTTGCCAAATATATAAGTAGGGTAGGTTGAAGAAGGGCTTTGGTAAACCACCAATGCCAGAAACCTCTATCATCAAGGAAAAGGGAGTTCAAATGGTAGGCCAGGTTGCTTGAAAGCAGGGCGCAATGGCAGAGTAAACAAACCCGTGCTTTTTATCCAAATGCAGTGTAAAGGAGAGAGTGGGGCTGCGGTGGGGTTGAATTTCTAAACTCCAGCTGATCTGATCTTGGGTAGCTCTTGATAAGATTATATGGGTTTTTTCTTAATCCACCTCAAATATTTCTTTTATTCCTTTTCTAGTCACAGTACATGTTTGTTTGTTTGCTTCTTTTCTGATTGACAGTCTTTGGATACTGCCCTTTCTCTCTGGTCCCATGCTGCAGCAATAGAATGAACTAAGAAAGGAAACAGTAACTCTCAATCAGTGGTTCTCAACCTTCCTAATGCCGCAACCCTTTAATACAGTTCCTCATGTGGTGGTGCTCCCCCAACCATAAAATTATTTTGCTACTTCATGACTAATTTTGCTACTGTTATGAATTGAGCGACCCCCATGAAAGGTTCGTTCTACCCCCAAAGGGGTCACAACCCACAGGTTGAAAACTGCTACTCTAAATGATACTCCTTTTTCCTTAATGAATTTTTCCTTCATTAAGAGAATTCTCAATGTGTACTAGTCTCATATTTAAAGTCCACGTGTTAAGAGCTATCTCATTATAAGCAGTTAAGTCCAACAGGGTTTGGAAGAATCAGTGGAGTGTTTTGGAGCATTATTTGAGCTACATTTCAGAGCAGCGATCTAAAATTTCAATACTGCTGGTACCTGGGCATAAAAAAAATGAGTGAACTGAACTTAGTTAAAAAATATAAAGTATATGCCTGATAAGAATGGGTAACCAACCCTTAGCCTTAGATTGGGTCTGATTATAGAGAATCCTAGTGACTGATAAACTTTTGTGGGCATGACCCATCTTGGAGAGGAAGCATTCCTTTACTACAGTCCCTGGAGAAACTCCGGGTATCCTTTCAAGAGCAACCAGGATTCTGGACTTCAGGTAAGATCATGACCTAGAAGACTCATGGTGCTTACATCTACTACAACAAAGACAGTGCCTGCTGAAGGAGCCCAGGAGCCCTGGATCTCTGAGGGGAGGGTGTCTGAATGAACCAAACATACCGATGGGAGAAGCAAGGGCTAAAATTCTCCACTGGCGGATGGTAAAATGAACTGCTTTACCCTCAGGGCTGGGCAAACTCTAGTCTCCAAAAGCCAGACATGGAAACAGCGAATTTTCCACTGGGCAAACAAGCAGAATGGCTCCTCCCATGGCACAGAGAAATCTTCAGCACCCGAAAAGGAGAAAGGTGGCTTCATGTCTTCCAGTTGCATGGAGGGTTGCCTGGGCCCCAACTCAATCCACCCAAGGGCTGCTTGCACCCCTTCCTTTAAATTGCTGGTCTGTGAGTGCTGTCTTCAGAAAGGGGTGGACCAGCCCAGACCACAGCACAGCATGGGAGGCTCTCAAAATGAGACCGAATCATTCGGGGTTTCTCAAGGTTCCCAGGCACCCAGAAGGCACTCTGACCCACAGAGTTGTGTACTTATGGAGGCTGGTGTCATCTAAATGCCATCTGGCACTCACCCCTGGCAGAAGCCCCAGTTCCCTGGAGAATCCTGAGACTTGTCTCTTCTGTTCTGAAAAATCGCCAGCACAGCCTCCAGAGGGGAGGAGTCAACTCTAAAGCCTATCATCCCTGAAGACCACACAATCAGCCGCCACAAAATGGTCCTGAGAAAGAGCAGCAGCAAGTTGTGGCTTTCAGTTTTGTTTTTGTTTGTGTTTATGTTTAGTTTGCTTTTCTCTTATTTTGTTGTTTTGGTAACCCACCAGTGGAGGGACACAGGATCCAAGAGGGGGAAGCCATCCTTGATTCCCCACAGCCCCCTGCTTACCAAAAAAGTCTCCACCCCTCCCCCCACAAGCCCCATCATGCTCAAGCCCTGATGACTGTACTCCTACTGTGCGCACCCCGAGTCAGACCAGTGGTAAGCACTCCCTGATGACTGACAAAGGGAAAGCAGCTGCTGGTTCCGGTATTGGTTTTGAACGCATGCGTGATTGTGTGCGCGTGTGTCTTCCGTTCATGTGATTGCTAATGTGATTGTATTTTTTGTTTGTTTTGATTCGATTATTTCATTTTCATTCCTCCTATTAGAGTCAAAGGTCCCCATATGACCCAACCACACTCACACTGATGGGAAAGGGTCATCATCCACTCCATGACCACTTGACCAACTCATAGAAACAACTACAAAACCAACATGGTGTCTGAGAGACAACCAAACATATCCATTTTCATAAAGAAGCAAAATGGAATGGGGCAAACAAGTGACCAATATGCAAAACACCTTTCTAAGGAATAAAAGCTATTGGAACTATCAAAAAACGAACACAGAAGAATGATTCTTAGGTACTTTCAGTGGATGGAGAAGACGATCAAGAGAGCTATGGAAGGACAAATGGAAAAGAAAGGCACAAGAAAGCACTCCAAGAACAATCTGACAAAATAAATGGAAAATGAGAAACCACACAAAAGCAACTAGAAACCCTGAAGATTAATACTGAGACATTGGAAATAGGTAACATTTTAAAGAGCAAAGCAAAAATGAAGCAATGGAAGAACCAGTTAGTGAATGTGAAGATAAATCTATTGCGATCAATCAATGAGAAGTACACTCCACAGAAGAGCAAAAACCCACAAAACCAGAAACACCTGAACTGAAGAATGCCCAAGAAAAGTGTGGGCCACTATCCTGAGGAATAAAAATATATGCCTCCTAGAAATTTCAGAACAGGAATAAACAAAGAAAACAGTGTAAGAGCAAAGGAAGAATAATCCCCAAACATCATGAAAAGGGAGAAAATGACTATTGGAGTAGCTGAAAGAGCCCCAAACAGGATAGATCACAAAAGAAAATCACAGCATATCACAATCAAACTTTCCAATATCAAAGACGATGAAAGAATCCTCAAAGCAGCACGAGAAAAAGAAAAGTCACCTATAAAGGGAAATTAATAAGACTAAGCTCTTGTTTTTCAGCAGAAATCATGCAAACAAGAAGGCAATAGATTTATATGTATAAAATTCTGAAATGGAAAAAAAATTGCCACCTAAGATTCTTATAAAAACAGAAGAAGAACAGCTCAGATGATAGACAGAGCAGCAGTGGCCAGCAGTCCAGCTACCAGAAAGCCCTCTGGTTTGCAGGCCTCCCTCCCCACAGCCAAGATGCCCCAAAGGAAGCTCAGCCCAAGGGGCAGTGAAGGACAAGCCCAGGAGGAGATCAGTGAGGTGGTCAGCGAAACCGGCGCCTGCAAAAGAGGAGAGAAGCCAAAAGCAGCAGGAATGGACAAGTCATCATAAAAAAAGTCCAAGCCAGCAGGAAAAGGAGCAAAGGCAAAACAGGTTGAAGTAGCTAACAAGAAACTAAACACTTACCTGCCCCAAATGCAGAAACGAAAAATGGGCAGAGTTCAGCCGCTGATGAAGCAGAAGAAAAGGAAGCCAAGTCTGGTTAATGTTTGTCTACCATGTTCTATCCGTGGGCCCTGTTGTCTCCCTTCTTGTACAATCCAGAGGAATCTATCAACTATTTTGTAAATGCAAGGTTTTTAGTAGCTTTAGAAACATTTTTAAGAGGGAGGTGGGCGTGCAGATATAGTAATCTGTGCATAAAATTGGGGACGGCTTTGACAGCACAGCACCAAAGTGGCACATAAGAACATAGCGATGACGGCAGCAGCGCCGACAAGCTAACAAACAAAAAAGCCACTGACATACAAAATTTAAAAGAAGAGCAAAAAGGAAAAAACCAAAACAAATAGGCAGAAAAAAAGGGGGAAAAAAGCCTTTTAATAGTGCAAGGTCTGTTTGTTGACCTTTAGGAGTGTTTTCCGGACGAGTCTGATGGGGTGCCATGTCCTGGCCCCAAAGTCCATCGTTTGTCTTCCCTCGGGACCTCCTTGCTCTGCTTCCCTGCCGCTCCATTGCACGCCCCCAATGTTTTGCCTCAGTGTGGTGGGGCCAGCTCTGTCGCACATCCCACACTGTGTCTCTGGCGCTGTACCGTGTAGGGCCATGGGTCAGTGCAGGATGTTGCATCTCACCTTGGGGCAGGCCATATGGTCCCCTCTGTGCATTGGGCCCTCCGAGCCGGGCTATCGTCCTCTGAGCTTGGTGGGCCCAGGTGTGCTCCGTTCTTTTCCTCCTCCTTCCTTTGCTTCAACTTCCTTCTGGGTGTGGTGGTCAGTTCCTTTCCCACACCAGATGATCTATTTTAATTTTCTGTGGTACTCCTTCCACGGTGGGGGTCAGGCTAATTCTGGTTAGGGCCGGCGTATGGTCCAGTCTCTTTGTGGATTCCTCCGCGTGTTACTGCTCTTCTGGTTTGGTGTGTCCTGATGGGGTCTGTATGCACGTCCCAGTTCTGTTGTGAATGAGGGTAGCACGTGATGGGGACCCAATGCCCATCTGTAGACTACTGGACAGCTTTTGTAGACATCCCTTGCAGAGGGGTAGAGGGGAGGAGATGAGTCACTCAGGGTTCAGTGTAGCAATAATGAAACTCACAACCTTCCTCTAGTTCTTAAACGCTTCCTCCCCGCAACTACCATGATCCCAGTTCTACCTTGCAAACCTGGTTAGACCAGAAGATGCACAGCGGTACATGGAACTGGAAACACAGGGAATCTAGGACATATGAACCCCTCAGGACCAGCGGTGACAGTGGCGATACCGGGAGGGAAGGGTGGGTAGAAAGGGGGAATCAATCAAAAGGATCTACATATAACCTCCTCTCTGGGGGATGAGCAACAGAAGGGTGGGTGAAGGGAGACGCTGGGCAGTGTAAGATAAGATATAATAATAATTTATAAATTATTAAGGGTTCATGAGGGAGGGAGGGCAGAAAGGGAGGGGGAGGGGAAAAAGGAAAATGAGGAGCTAATTCCAGGAACCCAAGCGGAAGGTGAATTTTGATAATGATGAGAGCAACAAATGTATAAGTGTGCTTTACACAATTGATGTATGTATGGATTGTGATAAGAATTGTATGAGCCCCAATAAAATGATTTTTTTAAAAAGAAAAGGTAATAATAGTGAAACCTAAAAAAAAAAAAAAAGAGGGAGGAAATTCTATTTCATCCCATTTTTTAAAATTGTAAATGCTTTTTTAAAAGACTTGAAATCATTTACAGGTTGTTTATTTTTTTATACAATCAGAAAATATTAGAATGTTGTATTATGGGGAGATTTGACTGTCTTGGGTGTCAACAAACCATGGACTGGGGAAGTTTTGTATTCCTAATACAAAATATCCTTAATGGCAATTAGCAGTCTCTGTCAAGCTTCCATGTTTTTGTTGTTGTTTTCATAGAATTGTGTCTGCAAACCATTCTGTCTTCCTGACTTTCTTGTTAGACCTGTGTGCATATTCTGCACCACCTGCAGTCAGTGGTCCAGGTTTCCCGATAACTCTGCTGTGCGCTGTGCAGAGCGGAGCACTTGAGTGTGTAGTGCGTGTGGCACTGAAGTGTGAATTATGGGACTTAAGATGTAACCACTTATCAAATTTGACAATAATGGTACTTGTTAACTTCTTTTAAAAATTTGTCTCTGAAATTTAAAGCTGGAAAGTCACTGGAATTTAGAACAAATTGTATCAACATGCCATTTTAGGATTTTGGTACACACATTAAGAATTGTGTACAAATTGCTCATAGAGTCTCTGTACTGATCTTAAAACAATCAATAAAATGCCAGTGACAAAAAAATAATCTCACTGCTGTCTAGTCGATGCTGATTCACAGCCACTCGGTAGGAAAGAGTAGAACTGCCTCTGTGAGTTTCTAATACGGTAACTCATTATGAGAGTACATTTTCCTCTCAAGAATCGTATAGCCAGCAAAATTACTCTCAAGCATGAAGGAAAAATAAAGGAGCTTCCATATAAGGAAAAATTTAAAGAAATTGTAAAAAATAAGACCAACCTTGCAAACAATACTGATGGGAGTTCTTTGGACAGAGAATCAAAGCAATAATACATATTTTATATAAGATAAATATAGTTCATATTTATATTATAATTATTATTTATAATGACTATATAAATATAATTATTAAATTATATAAAATATAAATTTTATATAATACAATATATATAAATGATATGTGCATATATATATAAACTTGAGATCACCCTAGAAGACACTGACACCCAGAAGGCAATTGACTTCAAGCAGTGCTAAAAGTGAAACAAACTCAGAGGATTGAAAGTAGGGGCCAGAGCCATCATTCTGCAATGAAGACAATTACAAATGAACTGAGGTATTAGTGGAGACAAAGTATTCCAACAGTGAGGAACACAAATCGTTTTCAAGAGAGGATGATTGGGAAGAATATAAATAATAAGGTACCTCAAAGAAACTTGAAAAACCTGATCAAAATAAAAAGAGAAGAGTCATAAAGATCTAGTCAACAGTAAAGTAATATCGAAGAGAATAATCAAAATATAATCCACAAACAAAATTCATTTATCATAGAATATTATGAGGACCAAAAAAATCAAGGCAAAATCCATCACGGGATACACAAAAGAGGTCATTACAAAATGATTCTGAGGACAATTGATCACAATGACATAGTAACAACAAATACCTATGCACTCAATGAAAGACTCAAATTACATTAATCAAACAAAGAGTAGAAGGAAGAAGTAAGTAATACTACAAACAACAGTAGGAGACTTCAATACATCACTCCTGAGCAAGGACTGAACAAGTAGAAAGAAAGTCAGTAAAGACATAAAATAACTAAATAACACACTCAATTCAAACTTGTAGACATATACAAAACACTCAACCCAACAGCATAATAATATTTTTTTCAGTGCACACGAAGCACTTTCCAGAACAGAACATGTGTTGGGACACAAAGCAAACCGTAACAAAATTTAAAAACATTGAGATATTATAAACCATATTCTTGTATCAAAACGAGATAAAATCAGAAATCAATAATAGGAAGAAAATATCAAGTAAAAAAGCATAAAATCCATGGAAATGGAACAACACTCTGGGTGATTGAAGATGAAATTTTAAAATTCATTGAACAAAATGAGAACAGAAATACAATATATTCATTTGAGCACACAGCAAAAGCAGTACTCAGAAAGCAATTTAAAGCATTAAATGCACACACCAAGAAAGAAAAACATAATATTTTCAACAATTAACACAAGAACAGCAAAATATTTTCTTCAGCTACCTGAGGTAAATAAATAATGAATACAAGACAAGAAAAAAAAATAGTGTCATCCAAACAAGATGCTTAGTCTTTACAACGATTAACAAATTTGGCAAATCACTGGAAAACTAAACAAAGGAAAAGGAGAAGCTGCAAATATCATGAATAGGCAATGGAGTGTGTGACATCATAACAGAACCAAATGATCCAAAAGAGATGATTGCAGAATTCTATGAAGGATTGTACTCTATTAAATTTGAATAACTAGAAGGAATGGACAAATTCCTAGAAACGCACTACTTGCCTGAACTAAAGTAGATTGATGTAGAAACCCCAAATGACCCACAGAAAAAGAAGAAATAGGTCATAAGTCCCCCTGCCACGTCCTGTCACCAAAAAAGGTCCAGGACCAGACGGTTTCTCCAAGGAATTATTCCAATCATTCAGAGAAGAATTGATACCAATTGTACTCAGACTACTGCAGAAAATTTTAAAAAGGACAGCAAACTCCGGAATTCATTTTATGAAGTGAGCACAACCCTGATACGAAGACCAGGCAAAGACATGATCAGAATAGATAAGTATAGCCTAATGCCAACTATGAACATAGATGTAGAAATTGTCAATAAAGTCTCGCCAGTAGAATCTAAAGAATAACAAAAAGAATATGTCATAATCAGGTGTGATTCATACCAGGTATACAAGGGTGGTTCAACATTAATAATCAGGTGTGATTCATACCAGGTATAGAAGGGTGGTTCAACATTAGATAAACAACCAAAATAACCCACCATATAATAAATAAAATAGAAAAAACAAAACAACTACGTGATCATATCAATTGTTGAAGAAAAGGCATTAGACATAGGAACAGTCAGGAAATTCCTCAACATAATGAAGGCCATATAGACCAAATCAACAGCCTCATCCATGTTGAAAAACTGAGAAAATTCCCCTTGAAATGTGAATCAGATGGTGCCTGGCTATCAAAAGATATAGAGTCGGGGGTCATAAAGGCTTGAAGGTAAACAAGCGGCCATCTAGCTCAGAAGCAACAAAGCTCACATGGAAGCACACCAGCCTGTGTGATCATGAAGTGTCAAAGGGATCAGTTATCAAGCATCAAAGAACAAAAAATCATATCATTGTGAATGAGGGGCAGTGCAGATTGGGGACCCAAAGCCCATATGTAGACAGCTGGACATCCCCTTACAGAAGGGTCTCAGGGAGGAGACAAGCCAGTCAGGGTGCCGTGTAGCAACAATGAAACATACAACTTTCCTCGAGTTCCATATGCTTCCTCCCCCCACCACTATCATGATCCCAACTCTACCTTACAAATCTGGCTAGACCAGAGAATGTACACGGGTACAGACAGGAACTGGAAACACAGGGAATCCAGGACAGATGACCCCTTCAGGACCAGTGGTGAGAGTGGTGATACTGGGAACGTGGAGGGAAGGTGGCGTAAAAAGGGGGAACCAATTACAAGGATCTACACATAACCCCCTCTGTGGGGGACGGACAACAGAAAAGTAGGTGAAGGGAGACGTCGGACAGTGTAAGACATGACAAAATAATAATTTATACATGATCAAGGGTTCAAGATGGGAGCAGGGAGGGAGCGGGGAAAATGAGCATATGCCTCGGGCTCAAGTGGAAAGCAAATGTTTTGAGAGGGATGAAGGCAGCACATGTACAAATGTGCTTGACACAATGGATGTGTGTATGGATTATGGTAAGAGTTGTATGAGCCCCAATAAAATGATTTAAAAAAATGTGAATCAGAAAAGGATGCCTTTTATCAACATTATTCAACATTATGCTGACAGTTTTAGCCAGAGCTATCAGACAACCAAAAGAGATCAAAAGGCACTCAGCTTGACAAAGAGAAGTAAAACTATCTATTTTCAGATCATATGATTCTATATGAAGAAAGTCCCAAAAACTCGATAGGAAAATTATTGGAAATAATTCAAAGATTTGGCAAAAAGGCAGGATATAAGATCAGCATTAAAAAAAATCAATCAGAGAGCTACGTACTAACAAAGACAGCTGTGAGAAGAAAATCAAGAAAACAATACCATATAGAATAGTCACCCAAAAGATGAAATATTTAAGAATGAACCTAACCAGAGAAGCAAGACTTGTACAAAGATAAATGCGCTTTACACAATTGATGTGTGTATGGATTGTGATAAGAGTTGTATGAGCCCCTAATAAAGTGATTTTAAAAAAAGACTTGTACAAAGAAAACTACACACTATAGCCTCAATAAACAAATCTACATAATTGGAAGAATATACCATATTTATGGATATGAAGACTTAATACTGTAAAAATGTTAATACCACTCAAAGTAATCTATAAGTATTTAATTCTGATCCAGGTCCTAGCATCATTCTCTAAAGAAATGGAAAACTGATTCACTGACTGTATCTGGAAAGGAAAGAGACCCAGGATGAGCAAAGCCTGACTGAAGGACAAAGCAGAAAGCCTCCTCCTTCCTGCCCACAAAACCACCTACATAGCTATGGTAGTCAAAACAGCCTGGTCCTGGTACAGGTAGATAGGTAGACCAAAGAATAGAGAACCTATACACATCCATCCACTTAGTGACAACAGATTTTTGACAGAGATCTGACATTGGGGAAGATAGACAAATGCTGGAGATAAGTGCAGAGAGATTGAGAGATTAGAGCCATCACACACAACTGGTGGGATTGTAAGACTGTATAATCATTGTAGAGAGTGGCGTGACACAGCCTCAAACAATTGGGAATAGTAATACTATTTGACCTAGCAATCCCTCTACTTGTTATACGTTCTAAAGAAATAAGATAGCTATGTAATGAACTCATGTTCATTACAGATATATGCATATCCATGTTCACTGCAGTACTATTCACCAATTGTGCTGGAAAAATTGGATTCCCATTTGCAGAAGAATTAAAAAGGACCCATACATCACCCATGTACAAAAACAAACTCAAGATGGATTAACGTTCCAAATCTAAACTCTAATATTATGAATATTATCACAGATACAATAAAGATAAACTTAGGTGCCTTAATATATGGTATCAACTCACTATCAAATATAATGAAAAACACATAACAGAAGACAAAGTGGATGACGGGCCCTCTGAAAACAAGACATAGAGGTGTCTCAAGAGACTTCATGGAAAGAGTAAAAGAGAACCCACAGACTGGGAAAATTTGGGGGCAGGGCAAGGCTATATTGGGCAAGGGACTAATCTCTAAAATCTATAGAAAACCACAACACCTCAAGAAAAAAAGACAGTTCACTAAAGAAGACATCTATACTGACGACAAAAATGAGAAATGCTGGTGATCACTAGCCGTTTGAGAGATGCTAATCAAACAACGAGAATTCACACTTCACATTGGTGTTGAGTGAAGAAGATAATATCCAATAACAAAGCGATAGTATCCTGCATAAGGGAGACAAATTTAGAAAAAGGATTGACGAGGAACCAGGGCAAGCCATTGGTAGGTTTGTTAAGGTGTTTTAAGTTGTAAAATGCAAGAAAAAGAAAAATGAACTTATATGTAAACTACCATCTAATTAATATTTTTTTTCTTTTGAAGCTTGCAGGTGGTTCTACGAGGCACACAAAAAAGAACAATTAGAAATACAAATTTTTTAAAGAGTTAAAAAACACTATATGGATGAACAAGTTAAAAGAATTAATAAAAAGAACTATATGGATGAATAAGTTAAACACTATATGGATGAGCAAGTTAAAGAGGAAGAACAAGTTGTTTCATTGGTTCTTTACTCAAATAAACTTAGTCCTAACACCACATCTCCGATGTTGAATTTTCCAGTGTTAGGAAGCATTATGAGACTTCCTGTCCCTGGAGTTGGTTTTAGGTGAATGACTATCATACGCATTTTCAACCTAAGAATTCTAACAGTTTAAGAGCCAGCAGGGGGAACCCATACACTGTAAAACTTAAAATATAACTAAGAAGTAGATTTAAAAATTTTAATACACAAAGATTTTGAAGCAGATTTTAAAACTAGCAATCAGGTTCTGTCTGTGCCCTATCTACCTCTCAGTACCTGGTTTACTTGTTTAAGGAAATATTAGTTTGCCGATACCATTTATAGAATTGAAAGTATTGAATACAAAATCTTCTTTAGAGCTTTCAACAAAATATAGAATGTTAAAAGTAGGCACCATTGTCTCATCTTGATATGTGGGAGGGGTGACTTAATTGTGTAGTGTCTCTCCATATTAACTAGGACATAAATTAGAATGATCCATCAGTGTGTTGTTATTGAGGTTCCATTATATGGGGAGCACTGATTTCTAGCCACAGGGATGGCTGGGAGGATGAGCATCCAGGCAGACCTGAAGCCCACTGGTGGCATACCAGAGTGCTTGGAACCCTTGTTGGGAAGCTGTGTTATATGTAGGTCAGGGAACAGAGATGAAAATTGCGACACTTTCTCTTCTTTTTCTAATGTTGGCTTACTTACTTATCATTTGAAGTTATCAAAAAATGAATTAAACCTTTTGTCATGTTTTGTCACTTTAAAAATATGACATATAATTCGAGATCTGATTTCTCAGAAAAATTTCCCCGTCCAATCTCTAAGGATGATGCATCTCATCAACAGATAAGATAAAGTCTTCATTGTGTGAAACGTGGGCTCATCCTTCCTCAAGAGAAGCTCTAGCATTGTTTGGCACTTTTGTTTTTAGGGAAAGAGAGAAGTCTGCAAACATTCAAAAAGAGAGTGGCTAGGTAAGTGCTGGTACTTTTATTCCTAAATAAAACCTTAATTAGCACTTTCTTCATGGCATCCACCTTTATATACATGGTCCTTTAAAAAAATCATTGGGCTGCTACATTTTGTAGTTCTATGAATTTGAGTTATAATTAAGCATATTGAAGTCTAATAATAAATATGAGTGAACTGAGATTCAATTTTTCATCTTTATTCAGAACAGCAATAAATGACCACATTGTTAAACAATGGTTTTCCTTTAGTTCTTTCCTTCAGAGCTACTCAAGTTGGATTACACCTATTTAGCAAATAAAATCTCATACTTTGAACCTAGATACAATCCTCTATAAATAAAATTAGAGGTCAAAAGGTGAAGAACTTCTCTTTTCCTCAATTTGAAATTCAAAAAATGTGAAATTTTGGACTTTTGATAGAAATAGCAAAGCATAAACTGTCAAGTATTCTGGGCATAGCTTATTGAGATTAAGGAGCAGTAATTATTTTCTCTATCATGTGTGACCCACTCCGTAGCCTCCTGCCTCCTCCCCAACTGCTCTGTCACTGTGACTTTATAGGGAGAATGACATAGTATTAAAGGTAGAAGAGGATATAAAGTCTATTGTGATTTTGCAATTATGAAGCCTTTATATTTTTTTACTTGAGTTAGGTTGGGCTTAAGAAAGCACTCTTTAACTCCCAAGGTGAATGGATTGCTAAAAAGCCAATATATTTTCCCAATGTTCTTCTAAGCAAATAGTGTCTGAGAGTCTTTATGTTACCAGCAGGGCTTAGATGTTATAGCTACCAAGAAAATATGCCCTTGTTTTTGTAACAAAGAAATTCCTGAGCACATACTATAGAAAATTCTATTTTAGCAACATCTGATCTACCCCAGTGGTCCCTAATATACCCTCACTATCAGATTAAGATGTTTTCATTCCATTCTTAAAAGAGCTATCTGCCTTATTTAATTATCTCCTATGAACTTTTCAAAGCAACTGACCCCATAAATTCTCACTTGAAGAGTTATCAATTAATCTCACTTAAAACCATCATTCAAAACAGATCTACAGCAAGATTTTCTAACTCCTGAGTCAAGAGAGTAGACATTGTAAGAATGATTGAAAAACCAGATATAAATGTCAATTGTTGCTGAACCTGAGACAGTTAACATAAGCTTCCCTGAGAGAATTGAAAGCCATTTGGAGTTTGACTCTGATTGGGTGATAGATCATATTCTCCCTCACCGCATAACTTTAAACTTGGGGTCCATAGTGCATTGATGTGGGGTTTCCCTGCTTTTTCATGCATGTATGTGAAATAGACCCTTTTTCTTCTGGATAATAGCCACAGGCTCAAACCAAATCAATCAATCAAACAAAGACACCCATATATTCTTTTGTTTTGACCTGGGATTCTAGCTGCTCAGATGTTTGCAACATTTGTTATCTCTGGGAAATCAGAAGCCTACATGAGGTATTGATGGCTTTGATTACAATGGCTTATGGAGAAATACACTTGAGTATTCGATAATTTGAAACTACTATTGTGTTATTCAGTGCCACCGAGTCCATTTGGACCCATAGCAACCCTGTGCACAGCAGCACGAAGCACTGCACCAGCCTGGGCCGCCCGCCCAGCCAGGCTTCCAGTTCCGTGCATCGGCCTGAGCAAAGGTGTGAAGAATGATACACTTGGCCACTGAAAGGGCAGGATGGGATTAGTCTAGCTGGAACTTCAAATGACTTTAGAAAGATTCCTAAAGACGATTAAATAACTAAGATGAAATCCAATATAGGGATTCTACAAAGTCAGGGAGAAGGGTATGGAATTAATCTGATAAGAGCTAGGGGGCCAGGATAGATGATTGAATCTGAGATTAAACTAATTAAAGTGGTATTTCAAAGCTGTTTGTCCGGCAAAGAAGCAATAAAACGAATTAGAAGATGATTGCAGCAATACAGGCAGGAGATCGGGAGTTTACACATGAATGGTGGGGAATATGGAGAAAAAATTAGAATTTTAAGATGCAGGACATCATTACTTAAGCATTAAAAACAAAACCAAACCCTAAACCGATTGTCCTTGAGTCAATGTGGCCTTTGTCTTGGATGACATCCTGTGTGGAGCTCACAGCTTCATCCTGCTTTCAAGGATCGGCTGTTGGGCTTTGTAAGATAATAGAGAGTTACTGTAACTCTAAGCTTATAGATCAAATGGGTTCAAGAGGACATGATGCTAGAGATAAAAGGATAGATGCAGGTGAGGCCCAGATGCAGTCTAGTCGCTCCAGGGCCCTGAACTTGATTCTGCACAGGCTCACACCAAGGGACACTTGACCATTATTTGAGGGTATACAAAGAACCATTAGCCCATCAGCCACACTGTTCACAGACAGGAGGGGAGGGCTGAGTTGGGAATGTGAAATAACGGGTACGTTTTCAGACTGCTGCTTCTGTGCAGGTAGTAGTCCGATGCCTAACCTACAGCATCACAAAGGGAGAAAAAAAGATCTTAGGCCTCGAAGTAGAAAAAAATGGAGACCTGTAGGAGAGATACAGCTTATAGTCTTTTTTGTTTGTTTTTTGAAAGGTTAGGAAAGTTTGCATGACATTTTACAAAATGGAGAATTTAAAAAAATATAGATATTCAGCTACTTTTGGAACTTGGATTATATATTTGTGGCTGGTGTGTAACTGCATCTAATTTATTGTATATAGATAGACATTTAGTTTGTTCATCTGCTGACGAACATTTCAGTGATTTGCTTGTGTGGCTATTGTGAAAAGTGCTGCAATTAAACCTTGGGAATGGGAGAAATTATTATTTAAATGATTTATGTATTTGAAGGATACTAAGTATTGAAAAATGTGTCATACATGGAGTTGAGGGTTATTAAACACTTAGAGTGTTTCCAGAGACAGAGTAAGAAAAATTGTTTATGACTAGTGTAGTACGCTGATGGTATTTAGAGATATAAAAAAGTACCGTCTCTATGTCTTTTAATGTAAGACATTGTTGACTGATATTGGAGTGGGAAAGTTCTGACAAAGACAGCAAAAATAAGGGACTATAATATTGAGCAACCAAATATATGCCAAGAATCTAATATATTCTGTAGTGCTTAGAAGATACATAATTATTGTCAGTTTTGACTCAACTACTCTCAAATATAACTAAATTTTAGTCTATAAATTTAATATGCAAATATTGTGTGAAGTAAGACAGGATTCTTTAGATTTACTGGATGAGAGATAACTGGTGGTGTGTTGCAAAATGTGGTAGATGTATTTTTTATATTATTCACAGAATTCCTAACTATTTCTTTGATAAAATGAAAACAAACCAAGAATTGCTGTTCAGCTGATCCTGACTCATCATGACCCCATGCTTTACAAAGTAGAAATGTGCTTGAAGGGCTTTCAAGCCTGCAGGCATTCAGAAACAGATTACCAGGTCTTTAGTCTGATTGGTGATTTTGAATGACTAACCTTTCAGTTAGTAGCCAAACACGTATTTCCAATAACAGGGGACTAGATCTATGTACATATATTTATTTATAAAGCATTACGGCAGTAGATGGACCTTGGGCCTCCACTCAAGTACTCCCTCAATGCAAGAACAATTTGTTCTACCAACACAGCGCTCTGTGATGTTCACCTTCCCTGACATGATCACTGAAGACAAAATGGGTGCATAAGCAAATGTGGTGAAGAAAGTTGACGGTGCCTGGCTATCAAAAGAGATAGCATCTGGGGTCTTAAAAGCTTGAAGATAAATAAACAGCCATCTAGCTGAGAAGCAACAAAGTCCACATGGACAAAGCACACCAGCCTGTATGATCATGAGGTGTCAATAGGATCAGGTATCAGGCATCAAAGACCCAAAACAAAACAAACAAAGAAAAATCATATCAATGAAAATGAGGAGGAGGGCAGAGTGAAGACCCAAAGCCCATCAGTAGTCAATTGGACACTCCCTTTCAGAAGGGCCACAAGGAATAGAAGAGTCAGTCGGTGCAGTATAGCACTGATGAAACACACAACCTTCCTCTAGTTCGTTAATGCTTCTTCCCCCGCAACCCACCCACCCCACAATACCCATGACCCTGATTCTATCTTACAAATTTGCCTAGACCAGAACAATAAGATAAGAGCTGGCAACAGGGGAATCCAGAGCAGATAAACCCCTCAGGACCAAAAAGGGGAGCAGTGATACTAGGAGGGTAAGGGTGGGGGCGATGGTAAGGGAAACTGATCACAATGGTCAACATATGGCCCCCCTCCCAAACAAAAATAAAGGAGATTCACAAACTAAAAAAAAGTTTTAAGGAATTTATATCTTTGGTCAATAGATGACATCACCCACAGAATAGTTACAGCTTTCCTAAGGTGATTCATGATGGAACTGTGACTAGCATCCAAGGTTTCTGATTTGTAAACCAACATTTTTGTCAGCCAACTCATATTGTTGTCATGAGTCAGAACTGATTCCACAACTAACTACAGTAGAACCCTGGTACTCGACCGCACCAGTACCCAACATAATCAGATTGCAATGGGAAATGTCGAGAAATTTTGCATCGGAGCTCGGACAAAACATCAGAATCTGACCCAACACGTGATTTTTGTTAACAAAAACAATTCTCCTTTGGGTCACTGGACATTAGTTGGTGTTGTTAGCACACAATGTTTAAACCTTTTGCAGCTTTGTTCCAAACATTTTTCTGTCATTTTTCTTCGTTTTTGTGGCTTTTTGTATTGTTTTTAGATAAAAATCATGGTCCTAAGCAAAAGTTTTTTTGAAAAGAGTCATCATGATAAGGAACTGGTTAACCATGTTATCAATATGTTGATAATCTAGTAAACCCTTTTAGAAAACAGTTAAGGAAATGCCAACAGAAGACCACATTAGGCAGTGTTTTTTTTTAGAGAAAGCCAGCCAGGTCCTGGTGAAAAAAAGGCAAAGAAGGGGGAAAAAACAACAACAAAACCCTGACAAGCAGCTACCAGTTGATTTTATGGAAGGGGATTCCCCTTCCAAACAAGGACTCTCTCTCCATCCTCCTCTCCACATCCCTGTCCACAGATCCAGATCCTCCTCCGTCTCAAGGTATGGGCTATACTGTAGTTGTTAAAAACTTTGTTAATGATACGCTTCTTATTGAAATTATATTATTTAATTCTGAACATATTTACTTGGAAATTTATGTATGTTTGTATAAAAAGGCAAGGTTAGGGTAAAAACTTGGTGGTCAAGAATGGATCAATCCATTTTCAGTTATTTCTTATGGCAGTGGTTCTCAATCTTCCTAATGCCGCGACCCTTTAATACAGTTCCTCATGTTGTGCTGACCCCCCAACCATAAAATTATTTTTGTTGCTACTTCATAACTGTAATTTTGCTCCTGTTATGAATTGGATGGCCCCTGTGAAAGGGTCGTTTGACCCCCAAAGGGGTCGCGACCCACAAGTTGAGAACCAACCGCTGTCTTATGGGAAAAATTGATTCAGAACTCACATTTTGACACTTCCAGAGCGGATTAGCGTCGAGGTCTGGGGTTCTACTGTAGAAATGTGCTCGTATCTACTCCTTAAAAGGAGTTTTAAGGAATTTGTATCACTGGTCAATAGATGATATCACCCATGGAATAGTGATGGCTTTCCTAAGGTGATTCATTATGGATCCAAGGTTTCTGATTTGTACCCAAAACATGTTAGTCAGCAAACTCATATTGTTTTCATCGGAACTCATTCAACAACTGTGTAACGGGTTCTTTGCTCCTTTTTCATCTCAACAGTTTAGATGTCAAATACAAATGTTCCCATCTCGCTTTGAAAGTTTATTTTCTAAGAGAAAGGAAGTGAAGGGACACTAAGTCTCTGGTACACCATCCCCAAAGACCCAGCTTTGATGACATTGATCTTTTAAGGATCTTGACATTTGTACCATCTGAAATGAAAGTGTCAGTTGGAATGCAAATCTGAACAGACTTTATGGTGAGGCTGACTCATTAATGTCACTGTTTCTTTAATTAAGGGCTTTTACAGCTCTTATCACAATATCTATCTATCTATCTATCTATCTATCTATCTATCTATCTATCTATCTATCTGTCCATCGTCCGTCCATCCATCCATCCATTTAATCATCTCCATTGTGTCAAACACATCTGTACATATGTTGTCATCATCTTTTTCAAAATATTTTCTTTCTTCTTGAGCCCTTGATATCAGCTCATTTTCCCTTCCTCCCCCATGTCCCCTTGCTAATTTATAAATTCTTCCTTTTTTATTTTTTCATGTCTTACACTGACCGCTGTCTCCCTTCACCTACTTTTCTGCTGTTTCCCTCGGAGGGGAGCCAGACATCGATTATTGTGATCGGTTCCCCCTAACTCTCCCCTCTTCCCTTGCCCTCCTAAGTATTATTGCTCCCCTTACTGGTCCTGGGGGGTTTATCTGTTCTGGATTCCCTGTGTTGCAAGCTCTGATCTGTACCAGTATACATGTTCTGGTCGAGCCAGATTTTTAAGATAGAATTGGGGTCATGATTTTGGGCGGTGGGAACATTGAAGAACTAGAGGAAGGTTGTGTGTTTTGTCAGTTCTATACTGCACCCTGAACATCACTATTTGTAGAACAAATTTTGAGCAAGCAAAATTGTGAAGGAACACATAATTCTTAGTGCTTTCTTTTAGGTATTTCGTCACAAGTAGAATGAAGGTATAAAATTCCAAGCAGGCTTTCTTCCACATTTTCCCATTTGTGCTGGAAAAATTCCTAAGTCTGATCCCTCAGGTAAAGACTAGGCATTGGCCATTTGAGTTTGCTCTTTAGTGTCTGCCAAGAAGAGAAGAAAACTATGTTCTTTGATGAGAATATTGGGAAGAAAAAAAGAATTTGAATCATTCTGCATGTTTTCAGAGGGAAGAACTAGATATAGCAAATTAAGACTGCACCGACAAAGATTTTTGGCTTAATGTAAATACAATTTATAATTTGAGCTTCCTTCAAGCACAATACATAGACCACAGTAGATATTGAGTAAATATTTACTGGGTTCTGCTTCTGAAATACCTGAAGTTTATCTGTTGTAGCACTTGGATCCTGCACTGCAATTATCTTTCTGTTTGGCTGTAAACTCCTTGAAACTATAGGCCATATCTTCTTCATTATTTTGTCCCCAAACATAGAACGTGTCACACTAACTCTATGCATACTCTGTAGAAAGGACAGAAGGAGGGAAAAGGGAAGGAAGAGCATGAGGTAGGAAGGAATTGTATTAACTTGTCACAATTCCCAAAAAGAGGAAGGACTTTGTAACAAATTATTATAGTCAAAGTTAGATGTCCATTTATTAAAGTTTTTATAGAGTAGATCTGAAATTTTTTTGAGTGATAAAATTTGCTAGGTGGCATGTCCGTACATAGTATTAAAAGAGCTATATATGCCTTTTATGATTCAGAGACTTCATTCAAAATGTGGTATTTACTTTCCTTGAAATAGTAAAGCTGTTGTTTAATTGTCATAACATGGTTAATGACAGCCTTGGCATTGGGCTTAGATACATCTTTGACAAATATGACACTTTAATTCTGAAGCAGAAATGCTCCATTAGACTTGCAGCTTTCTAACTGCTGGAAGAAGATACTAAATTATTTTGCTAAAAAAACTTTATTTGACAGAACTATTTAGCATTATGTTTAATTGGAGCAAGACTTGATCCTGACAATCTGTAATTATCCATACATTTTATTTGCAATAGAAGACTTCTAGGGAATGAGATTATTCTCTAATTTGCAATAGCCATTTAGCTCATGTCTTAAAAGGTACATCATTTCAAGGTAATGCTAAATTTCATATAAGAACTTCTTTATCAGAAACACACAGACATGTGAAGGTGAAGGTTGACATTATGAAAGGGAATGACTGATCACAGTGGGGGGTGCAGGACATGAATAAGGGCCTTTCACAAGTGATCCTTGGGCATCGCCATTTGTGTGTGGTTTGTTCCTCTGACATGCCGAGTCCACTTTACTCTGCCTGCAATGACTCTTGTCACTGTGTGATCAGAATATTTTGTTAAAATTCATCGGAGGATTTCAAGTCAGGGGACATGATTTATTGTTTGACATTCTCTCTGAGAGAGAAAAAAAGAGCAGATGCGATAATTCATTTGTTACCTTTCTATTCAACAATCAGGTGACAAGTGGCCTTGTCACACTCCATTTTGTGTTTTGATGCATGATCATAATGGTCACAACTTTACCAAAGCTAACTCTGAGGGCTATTTGTTTTAGTTTCATGACTTTTCTGATTCTAAAGACAGGTGAGAAGGAAGACAGGCAGGCAGGCAGGCAAGGGAACGCATGGAAGCAGGAAGACCGAGCTGAGGCGGCAAGAAGGAAGACGGAAGGACACGGAGAGACTTGAGTGGGCAGAACAGAAGAGGAAGAAAGGACAAGGGGCGGGAGCAATCAGAAGGAGGATACAGCAAGGGACAAGGGAAAGACAGAAGAAGAAATGGGGAAGAAGAAAGACCAGAATTTTTGTTTTGTATAATATTTTACAAATACAAGAACAAAATTAACGATGTTAAAATTAAAAATTAAAATTAAAAAATGCCTTGATTCTAAGATTCTGGGATCCAATGCTCTGGCTATAAACCCAATGAAAATGTCTAAAATTACAAGGAAAAGGATATTGAAACCCGGAGCAGAATAGTGAAAGCCCCGTGGACCGCGAAAAGGACAAAACAATCTGTTTTGGAAGAAGTAAGGCCAGAGGGCACCTTAGAGGCAGGATGGCAAGGCTTTGTCTTACCTACTTAGGGAAAATTGCCAGGAGAGACCAGTTCCTGGAGAAGGACACCATGTTTGGTCGAGTGGAGGCCATGAAGACTAGAAAGGCCCTCAAGGACATGGATGGATACAGTGACTCCATCAGTGTGCCCAGGCATGGGACCACTTGGGAGGATAGAACAGGACCCTCTGGGCTTCCGTTCTGTTGTGCTTAGTTAGGGTTGCTCTGGGTCCGAGCTGACTAGCTGGCACCTCACAACAACATCACCAAGGATATGTATTATTTTACGCAAAAAATAAACTTCGAACAGTTGTTCTCAGCAGATGCAAGGTAGTGGCCATTGTCAGGAGATGCTTTTTATTTCTGTGACTGGAGTGGGGGGTGGAGCTTGGAGTCAGAGCGTGAACTGACAGGGAATTGAAGCCAGACCTACAACACTCTCATACTTGTGGCTTGAATTTTAGCTCTCATGTTTTCATATGTGCTCCAGGAAGTAGGCCTGAAAGAATAGTGCTTGACAGAAGCAAAGCATGTTCTTGACTTTTCTTATGTTCTCCTTGTTATCTACGGTCCTTTGATTGACACCTATTTTTAAATGTCACTAAGAGCTCAGATTGAGTGACACATTAGACTTTCTGGCTTGAAAGCCAATTTTCACACTTGTTTCTTCATATGACTCTGAACAATGTCACTCTTCTGTACCGATGCCTGGTAGTACTCAGCTTCTAACAAAAAGGTCATTGGTTCAAGTCTACCAGCCATTCTGTAGGGACAATGTGGCAGTCTGCATTCGTAAAGAACTTGCAGCCTTGGAAACAAACCCCTGGGGCCAGTTTTGCTCGGTCCTGCAGGTTTCTATGAAGGGGAATCAATTGGACCCCATGGATTTGGTTTGGTTTTGCTGCCCTTATCAATATGGTGATTGATAGTTTTAACTTTCAGAAGGCAATCTTTGTTTTTCATGTATTTGGAGATGGCCTTTCACTGTTGTTTTCCTTTCTTATGTACTTGGAAACGTTGAAATTTTTTTGCTCCCAAAGTACACTGCCATCTAGTTGATCCCTACCCATTGGCACCCTATGGGATACAATGGGCCTGCCCTGTGGGATTCCGGACTGCGCTCTGCAGAAGTAGGATGGCTCCTCTTTCATAAGGAGCAGCAGGTGTGCTCAAACTGCTGATCTTGTGGGTAGCAGCCCAACACATTCACCCACTGCACCACATCTACCAGCGCTTCTCAATTCTACAAAAATTACACTTTCCTTTTGAACAAGGCTGCTTTGTTTTAGAGGACAAGGAAAAATCTATTCAAAACCATACCATCCATTAACCTATTCCTAAGTCTAAAGAACCCCCAAACCAACCTCATGGCCTTTGAGTTCTGACTCTCGGTGACCCTAAGGGACAGAGGCGAACGGGAGCAGAAAGCCATATCTCTCTCCCTCAGAGAAGGAAGCACTGGGGGGAGGTTTCAGTTGGAGAACCATACTGTACTCTCATTGCCGGCCTCTTTTGACTTTGTTTTCCTGCAGAGAAAGAACCTTAGCTTTGACCCAGCCATGGAGGCTCTACCTTCTGGTTGATTGTTCTACTATGTGTATGCCTCCCTAATGTCATTATTCCCTGATAGACCTGTGATTGTTCGGCGAAACATTGAGCCACAGGTGTTAAGTTTATTTCCAGATGTGAAGGGTAACTAAGGGCCCAAGTTCTGCTAGTCTTTATCGGGCTTGATCCTTTTTTTTAGTGATTTTGAATTTTGTTCCATATTTTCCTCCCGCTGTCTCCAGCCCTTCTATTGTTATCCCTTTCAGAGGAGTTGGTAGTGCTAGCCAGGAGCCATTTTGTTCTTCCGGTCTTAGGGTAATGGAAAACAATCTTTAGGTGATCCCCTAGTCCAGTGGACTAATTGCTTCCATAGGCTTTGATTGTCATTGTTCTGCTTTCTTCTAGACAGGGAAAGGACTGTGGTCGCTCCTTGGATGACCACTCATGGGCGTTTAAGGTCCTGGTTCATACTCACCAAAGTCAAGTCTAGACTGTGCTATGTCAAGTGACCAGCTTCCCCTGAGACTCTGGTCCTGAGTCCCTGGGCGCAGCAGTTCCTTTTCTCAAGGTTTTTTTAATCTTTAAAACGTTTTAATAACTTTTCCCTTGTATGTTTATATCACAGTTGAGTTACTTGATATAGCTCTTGCCAGCTATATTCTTTATGATTCCCACCAGATGCCTGTGTGGAAGCATGCCAGGAAGAGGTGTGGCACTCTAATGTGGAGATAGGTCAGTGCTGCCACTCCTCTGGTTATAAAGTGAGCCATCTCAGAAGTAGGAATGGGGGCTCTTGTGACTATCAAGAAAGAAGAGATGTATGTCAGTGGAGGTCAGTTATGTTATATGCTTTTCCATTTTTCAGTCTCTAAAACCAAGGATTGATGATGTCATTGAAATGTGGAACGATATTATGTATATATCTATATATATATATGTGTGTGTGTGTGTATGTGTGTATATATATATTAAATTACAACTCACAATAAAAAGAGTGCCATCTCATTAAAAAGAGAGAGAGAGAGAGAGAGAGAGAGAGAGAGAGAGAGAAAGAGTCATGAGTGGAGCACCTCTCTTGGACTTTGAGATTCCTGCCCAGAGAGGTGGTGGTAAATGTTGTGGCACGGAGAGCATGCGCTAGAGCAGCAGGTGTCCTGGCTCATGAAATGAGTGACATCAGACCAGAGGCAGGCTTGCAGAGTAGGGTGCCCTTAGGAATTTGTAACACTTACCCAAGCAATGCTTAATTCAGGAGCCATAAGGCTGAAGCTGAGGGCCATAGGGAGGTTTGCCTGTCTGAAAAACTGGAACAAGCCCTGCAGGGAGAAGAACTGTATCCTTAATACAATCCTATTTCTGAAATAGAGTTGTCACCTGCTAACTTTCCTAATAAATCCGATAATGGTGAGTATTATCTGAGTTTTGTGTGGCAATTGCTAAACAAACCTATGCGAGAAGCAGAGTGCTGTGGGAGGGCCAACTGATGTCACAAGGTAGAATACTTGGACAGATGTGGCGATGGATCTCCCCTCCCCCTTGTGAAGTCAGAGGAAGTCAGATACTACCTCCATGGCCTTTTGGCAGTGGTCCATCCCACTGATGGGTACATTTGCAAAACAGTATATACACAGATACAAAAGTCCCCCATGAAACCTACATATATTTCAGAGTATACTCCGATGTCCTCTCCCACCAACATTCAGCCTGTGTGCCTACCCATACATCTGCTCATTGCTGTTGTCAGACATCATCCAAGTGGTTCTGACTCATGCCAATCTGATGAACAACAGAACCAAATATTACCCGTCCTGTGCTAGCCTCAAAACTGTTCTGAGGGCGGAGCCCATCATTGCAGTCCCTGCAGTAATCCATCTCCTACAGGATCTTCTTCTTCCTTGTTGCCCTTTGACTTCACTAAGCATGATGCCCTTCCTCGGGGTGCAGACTCTTTCAACAGCAAGTCCAAAATACATGAAACAAAGATTCTGGCTGTACTTCTTCCAAGACAGATTTGTCTGTTCTTCTAGCAGTCCCTGGTACTTTCAGTATTCCTTGCCAACACCATAAGCACCGTAATTCTAATCCTTCAGCCTCTCTTCTTCAATGCCCAACTTTCACACGCATGTGAGGCTATTGAAAGTACCATGGTTTGGGTCAGGCATGTCTTAGTTCTCAAAGTAACATCTTGGCTTTTCAACACTTTAAAGAGGTCTTGGGCAGCAGGTTTACACAATGCAATGTGTCTTTGGATCTCTTGACTGCCGTTTCCATGAGCATTGATTGTGGATGCAAGTGTCTACTCATAGATTACTGTTATTGTAGGATTGTATATAACAGTAGTGACCTCTGTTGCCTCTAAGTCTTGGATTTCCCCCAGTGTCTTCCCTGCTGTACCTGGAACAGGTGGAATTCTATGAGAAGTCATGTAATGCTGACTTCTGAAAACATAACAGAAATGTCTCCATTCTTTTTACGCAGATCCTGAGTGTGAATCACATTTGATCATAACATTCAAGGCATTTACTTTATGAATAAGTTTAAGGGTGTTTTTATAATAATTCTTTTTTCATTAAAATATTTTTTATTGTAGTGTAAAACAGGTAACCAACTTTACCACTTGAAGTGTATATTCCAGTTGCACTGATTACATTCACAATATTTGGCAACTGCCATCACTATAATAAGCAATAACTCCTTATCCCTGCTCTCTTCTAGCTATCTCTATGGATTTGGCTATGTATATGGAATAATCCTGAATAATGCAACATGTTGTCTTTTCAGTATGGTTTCTTTCATTTACAAGTTTAGAAATTCCATGTTGTATAATATACCAGAACCATATGTATGTATGTATATATATATATATAAAATCTCATATAGATATGAAAATTTCCACAAACTATTCAAGCATCTGGTAACAAACCCTTATTTTACTTCACCTTTTGGATTTTGTGAGTAATGTTGCTGTATGCATTGTTTTATAAGTATTCATTTGAATTCCTGCCTTCAGTATTTCAGATATATATCTAGAGAGGAAAAGCTGGGTCCTGTGGTAATTCTCAGAGCCCTGATGGTACAGGTGTTAGGGGCTTGGTTAAAAAGTCAGTGGGTTGAACTCACTAACAGTTCTTGGGAGAAAGATGTAGTAATTTGCTTCCATAAAGATTAGCTTATCTCAGGTATCAGGTATCAAAGAATGAAAAATCATATCATTGTGTGCTCACCTCCCCGATATGATTGCTGAAGACAAATGGGTGCAGAAGCAAATGTGGTGAAGAAAGCTGATGGTGCCCGGCTATCAAAAGATATAGAGTCTGGGATCTTAAAGGCTTGAAGGTAAACAAACGGCCATCTAGCTCAGAAGCAACAAAGCCCACATGGAAGAACACACCAGCCTGTGCGATCACAAAGTATCGAAGGAATCAGGTGGTAGACATCAAAGAACAAAAAATCATATTATTCTGAATGAGGGGGAGTGAGGGGTGAGGACCCAAAGCCCATCTGTAGGCAACTGGACATCCCCTTATGAAAGGGTTGTGGGGAGGAGACAAGCCAGTCAGGGTGCAGTGTAGCAATGATGAAACATACAACTTTCCTCTAGTTCCTAAATGCTTCCTCCCCACCCACTATCATGACACGAATTCTACCTTACAAATCTGGCTAGACCAGAGGATGTACACTGGTACAGATAGGAACTGGAAACAGGGAATCCAGAATGGATGATCCCTTCAGGACTAGTGGTGAGAGTGTCGATACCAGGAGGGTAGAGGGAGGGTGGGGTGGTAAGGCAAAACCAATTACAGGGATCTACATATAACCTCCTTCCGGTGGGCTGGATAACAGAAAAGTCGGTGAAGGGAGACATTGGACAGTGTAAGATATGACAAAATAATAGTTTATAAATTATCAAGGGTTCATGAGGGAGAGGTGAGCAGGGAGGGAGGGGGGAAATGAAGAGCTGATGCCAGGGGTTTAAGTGGAGAGCAAAGGTTTTGAAAATGATGATGGCAAGAAGGTACAAATGTGCTTTACACAATTGATGTATGTAAGGATTGTGATGAGTTGTATGGGTCCCCAATAAAAAAGAGATTAGTTTATCATCACCAAATCTAATCCTGACCTTTTAGACAGAATAGGATTGCTCCCAATGATTTCCAAGGGTGTAGCACTTATGAAAACATTCTGCCACATGTTTCTCTAGTGGAGCAGCTGGTGAGGTTGAACCACTAAGCTTTTGTTAGCAGCCAAGGCGACCAGAAGGAAGACTGTCAAGAAGATGGATGGACCCAGTGACAACACCAGAGGGCTCAGGCACAGGAACAATTGTGAGGATGGCACAGGACCAGGCAGTGTTTCATGCTGCTGTGCCTAGCCTCACTGTGGGTCACTGAACAGCAAGAACAAGAGTGTAACCATTACACCACCAGGGCTCTTTCTGTCAAGAGTACAGCATTGGAAATCGTATGAGACGGTTTTACTGTCATACATGGTCTCTGTGAGCTGGCTTGTACTCCAGGGAACATCATGACAGGACACGTGGATTCTAGAATTTTACATATACGTCCATGTGTGATATTTTCTGAAGTTTTCCCTTATTGCAGAGTTTTCATCTGGTTTAGTATCAGAATAAAAACGACCCCAGGCAATGAGTTGGAGGTTTTCTGACCTTTATAGTTTTATGGAAGAAATTGTGTAGAACATGCACTATTGCTTCATTAAAATGCTTAACAGACAAATGGAACGAGGTAGACCTGGAGTTTTAGTTTGTGGTAAGATTTTTTTTAGCTATCAATTCAATATGTTTAATAGATATAAGGGTATTCTAACTATCTGTTTCTCCTTAACTGAGCTTTCATTGCTAGTATTTCTGAAGACATTTGTCTATTTTATTCAAGTTGTCAAATTTAACAACATAAACTTGTTCATTAATTTTATATGTAATTAAATAAAGTAAAATTTAAATTTTATTTTCTCACTTATACTAATGATAGCCTTAATGAACTTATGTGGTTAGTGAATATTGTATTGAAAAGCATAGATGTAGAACATTTCTGCCACTGGAAACACGAATTCTACTGGAAGCAATAAAAGTGGTTATTAACATTCAGCATGAATTCTGTTTATGATTAAAACCATCTCTGCATGCTATCCATTGATTAGGACTCAAAATTGGGGATAGCTCATCTGTAGATGGGATGTAAGATATATCTATCCTAAGAGCCAAATCATTTGAAAGAAAGTTTTTATTTTTAATCATTTAAAAAAATTCAGTCTGAAGACTATGTACTAGACCACATACCCTGTTTCTAAGATTTGATTTTGGGGATTTATTTTTAATTCAGCATTTATCAAAATAGAGATAAACTCTTCAACATACAAAAGAGCAAGTTCTCGAGAGAAGTTGGCATCACCTAGCTGTCTTGATAATTTCTAGAACAGGAACCAGAGAGAAGGACATTTATAGATAAAAAGCCATGGAAACTCTAGTCCACAAACTTATCCTTTGAGAAACCTTAGTGTTTCTGTGAGTGTTTTACATCTCTGTACACTCTTTTTCTAAGAGAATTTTTCTGACTCACTGCTGGAAGAGTCCGTGGCGTGTTTGTTCCGAGATGTGCACTGGCTGGCCTGCCTTGTGCGAATCCGAATGCCCACGGTGCCGTCATCACTGCTGTAGTGATGAAATATTGTTAGGAGTTAGAAAACCCACAGGATTGCTCTACGTAGAACTGTCTTCTGATCTCCTGGGCATTTCTAACTGATTTGTTTCACTGGCTTGTCCTGCTGAGGAGCAGTGTGTTCTAATGGTTCACATCAGAGCAGAGGTCATCAATTGCATTTAACATCCTGACCTCAGGTGAGGAGAAGGTTTCTTCTCCAGTGATTTTTTTCTTTTCAGTTTAGGATTGGGGGAGACCTTGGTTTCCCTTAGTTGTTAGAATGATGAGAAGCTCCTTAGCCATTAATTTAATTAACATTGCTAGTTTTTTTAAAGTCACCCATATTTCTACACCCAAGAGATTTGTTCATAGCACAAAATACTTGTTTATTTATTTCCCTTGAAATTGGGTAATTTAGGACTTTGGGAAAAACAGATGTAGGTTTTTAATATCCTTGACTAAATTATTTAATTACTATGGTTCTCAATTTATAAACTCCATAATTAGTAATCATAGATACCCCCAAGGGGAGGGTAAAGCACAGGATTTAAATGCTATCAGTTTGAGGGGCTGGGGGGCTTCTGTGCATTGCAAATGATTAATGTGCTTGTCTACTCCTTTTTTATTTTAAGGTGAATTTGTTTATCACTAAAGAATGTGAATCCATTTCAATTTTATTTTTCCTCCTCGTCCTCCTCTTCTTTTTTATCCCCCAAGCCACTCAAACCACTACTTTAGGCTTGAGAGATAAGGAATCTGGAAGACATTTTTTCCTCCTCTAGTGCTTGCCTGCCATCCAAAGTGCCACAGGTTCAAGTCTAGCCAGTGGCATCTGGAAAGACAGTCTTGCTGTTCTACTTCCGGACAAGCCACCATTGAGTTGGAATTGTCTCAATGGCAAATGGTTTCTTGCTTAACTTGGAGTTAGACAAATTTGAATTCAGAGTCTTAGGTCGATCGCTTTATTAGCAATTTTCTCTTGGAAACTTATCCATCTAAGTGTTTCATCTGAAGATTGGGCACTGTAATATATATTCTATAAAACTGGTGTGGAGATTAAGTGCAGGAGGTTAGCAAATGTACTTAGCAAAATGCTAACTGAGTACCCAGAAGCCGTCCTTAATTTAGTCACTAGCACCTGGTAGATGCACAATACCACGTCCATAATTGATATTTAATTATATTCCCCTGCATACCTCCTATCTTAATTTGGGCTGTACTTTATTAAAAAAAAACTCAGTAGATTCTTCCCTTCATATTTTTGCTCATGTTTTCTGTTACATTCTCCATTTTTCTCTTTCTTCAATACAACATGAACAGTTGATTCTGGGAATATCAGATTAACCATCCTAGGGCTATCTATATTTGCAACTTTCGGACTTTTTAATAATATTAAAGACATTTTCTGAGAACCTAATGCTGGGGGCTTAAGTGGAGAGGAAATGTTTTGAGAATGATGAGGGCAATGAATGTACAAATGTGTTTTACACAATTGATGTATGTATAGATTGTGATAAGAGTTGTATGAGCCCCTAACAAAACGATAAAAAAAAGAAAGGTGCAATGCCAGACATTTAATAAATCACACACACAAAAAGACATTTTCAGTACTTTCAATTATATTTGCTTGAATGTACTCATATCATAGAATTTGTTTAAGTAAAGCAGCTCAGTAGCTTGTCACATACTGGGCATGGGGTAAGGAAGGAGAACTCCTACGCTATCACTGGTAGGGTGTGATAAGGAAAGTGCGATCATGCAGAATGCTCAAGAGGAAAGCCATTTTTACTTAGAATCCTAGTCAACGGATATTTAGGAGCTCAAAACTCATTTCCCATTATCAAACATTCTAGAACATTTATAAGGTTGGGGGATTCAGGACAGAAAAAACAACGGTGAATTAAAGACAGTGACAGCTGTAGTTAGGTGTGCTGGAAGTGACTACTCACTTCATAGGACCTTTGTGTGCAACGGGAGAGAATGGTGCCCAGTGCTGGGCCATCCTCACAGTAGCTGCTGTGTGTGAGCTCATTGTTGTAGTTGCTGTTGATCCATCTCATTGAGGGGCCCCTCTTTTCGGCTGACTCTTTACTGGAGCATTATCCCTTTCTCTAGTGAGCGATCTGTGCTGACGATGCGTCCAGAGTAAGTAGAAGAAATCTCACCGTCCTAGCTTCAAGGTGGCATCTTTGCTGTGCTTTTCCTAGGAGAGATTTTTTCCTTGTTTTTTTTTTTTCCTGGAAACCCATGGTATAGTCAACATTTTTTACCAACACAATTGGAATGGGTAATTTTTCCATCTTCCTTTTACATTTAGCTTTTGCATGTGTATCAGGTGATAGCAAAAGCCATGGCTTGGGTCAGGAACATCTGAATCATTAAAGTGACGTCTTTGTTTCACACTTCAAAGAGATCTTTTGCTGCAGATTTCCCCAATGCAATACTTAACTTGATTTTTTGACTGCTGTCTTCTTTTTCTTTTCAATACTTTGATTGGGGGCTTGTACATCTCTTATCACAATCCATACACTCATCCAGTGTGTCAAGCACATTTGCACATATGACGCCATCATCATTTTCAAAGCATTCTCTTCCCACTTGAGCCCCAGATATCAGCTCCCCATTTCTTCCACCTCCCTCCCCCACCCACGATCCCTCATGAACTCTTGATAGGTTATAGATTATTATTTCCATATCTTACACCATCCTCTGTCACTCCTCCCCCACTTTTCCGTTATTCATCCCCCTGGGAGGGGTTATAGATTGAGCCTTGTGATCGATTCCCCCTTTCTTTCCCCACCCTCCCCCAATCCTCCTGGTATCTCTACTCTCATTGTTGGCCATGAGGGGTTTATCTATCCTGAATTCCCTGTGTTGCGGGCTCTTATCTGTAGCACTGTGCATGTTCTGGTCTAATCCCATTTGTAAGGTAAAATTAAGGTCATGATAGTGGGGTGAAGGAAGCACCAAACAACTAGAGGAAACATTGTGTGTTTCATCGGTGCTATACTACACCCTGACTGGCTCATCTCTTCCCTGTGACCACTCTCTGGGGGGATGTCCAATTGTCTACAGCTGGGCCTTGGGTCTCCACTCCATGACCCCCCTTCCATTCACCTTGGGTATGGTTTTGTTCTGGGTCTTAGATGCCTGATACCTGATCCCATCAATGCCTCATGATCACAAAGGCTGGTGTATTCTTCAATATGGGTTTTGTTGCTTCTGAGCTAGATGGCCACTTGTTTATCTTCAAATCTTTAAGACCCCAAACGCTATATCTTTTGATAGCCAGGCACCATCAACTTTCTTCTTCAACATTTGCTTATGCACCCATTTTGTCTTCAATGATTGTGTCCAGAAGGTGAGCATCACAGAATGCCAGATTATTACAACAAAGTGTTCTTATGTTGAGGAAGTACTTAATTTGAGGCCCAACATCCATCTGCAACCTTAATTCTTAACATATAGATATGAGTACATAGTTCTATTCCCCCCTAGTTTTTTATATATATACATTTGTACATGCCTGTATTTAGGCCTTTATAAATGTCCTTTGCTTCCTGTTTTTTCCCTCTATTTACTTTTACTTTCCTCTTGTCCCACCATCATGCTCAGCCTTCATTTGGGTTTAATAATTCCTTGCTGCTACATTGCCCTTGATTAAGCCCCACTAGGCATTCTACGACCATCCTTCCATTGATTTTAGTTTACTTGTTGTTCCTTTGTCCCTGGGTTGCCATCCTGCTTCCTTTCGCCCACTTCCCCTTCTCCCATATCTCCCCTGGAACCATTGGTCCCCTTCTTTTCATCTCCAGTTTCTTTATCCTGCCTATCTTACCTAGATAGACATGCAGATACATCAATAAGTGCAAAAACCAGGCAAAGCCAAATAAAACAACAAAGGAAGTCAATACCAACAAAACAATAACAACAAAAAACAAAATAACAATAACAAAAAGAAAGCTACTGACAAAAATGGAAAAGCCTATAAATAGTTCAAGGTCCTTTGGCCTTTACGAGTGTTTTCCAGTTGAGTCTGATGGGTGCCACACTCTGTCTGCAAAATCTATTTTTGGTATTCCCCGGGATTTCATCACTTTTCTCTCCTTGCTGCTCCATTGCATGCCCAAGTATTTCGTCCCAGTGTGATGGGGTCAGATGGTGCACAATTCCCAGGCTGTGTCTCCAGTGTTGTACCCCACAGTGCTATGGTTTAGTGAGGGACTTCTTGTCTCATGGTGGGGGCAGCCCTATGGTCCTTTCTGTGGGTTGTCTGCTCCAAGCAGGAACATCGTCCTCGGGGCTTGGTGGGCCAGGAAGTCCTCCCCTCCCTCTCCATCCATTTTCGTTTGTCCAGTTTGCTCTAATCAGATGCACCCCTCTCCCCAAGCTGTAGCCTCAATACTGTCCTCTGAAGTGCATTCTTCTGAGGTAGGAGTGGGGTGTTGGGATTTGAGCTGGCCCCACAGACCTCTCTACTGGTTCCCTGTATTCATGTCTTGGTGCATCTCTCTCTCCCTCTCCTGTGGAGATATAAATGAACAATACCCTTCCCTTGGGTGAATTAGTGCCCTGCTCCCCACCTACCCATGCCTTTCACCCCCCCTTTCTTTCCCCCTCTTATTTAGTTGGCTTCTATATGTAACCCTGGATTGGGTTTGGCCCCTGCCATAGTTGCTGGAACTTACCCCAGGGATGTATGTATATAGTAGCTTTTCCCCTATGCCTCGCCCCCCTATTTTTTAAGCTTACCTCAGTGGACTCATGTTGTACTTGCCCTTTTGTGCTTGACTTACTTCACTTAGCATGATTTCCTCCAGTTCTTCCCATGTGGCAATGTGCTTCATGTGTTCATTGCTGCTTTTTAGGGATGCACAGTACTCCATTGTATGTATGTATCACCATTTTTTGATCCATTTATCTGTTTATGGAAATTTGGGTTGTTTCCAACTCCTTGTAATTGTGAACTGTGCCGTGATGAACATTGGAGCACAGATGTCTGGCTGTGGTTTGTTTCTTGCCTCTTCTGGGAATATGCCCAGTAGGGGGATTGCTGGGTTGTATGGTAGCTCGATTTCCTTCTGTTTTAGATATCGCCAAATCAATTTCCATAGTGGCTGTACAGGTCAACTAGCTGTGGACAAGAGTTCTTATCTCCCCACAGCCCCTCCAACACTTGTTGCTTTCTGATATTTTGAATTTGGCTATCTTTGAGGATGTTAGTTGGTAGCTCATTGTTGTTTTAATTTGCAGTTCTCTTATGGCTAATGATAGGGAACACTTTCAATAAACACATACATTTATTTGTCATTCAGAATTCTGCCCCTGTGAAACTTCTGTTCAGGTCCTTTGCCCACCTACTTTGTAGGCATTTAGTTTATTTTCTTATTGTAAGCTTACAAAATATTGTAGATTTTAGTAATAAGGCATTTGTCTGATGTTTGACTGCTCTTTTCATGAACAATAATTGTCAACACAACAAGAAGAATGAAATACTAGATAATGTAACTTTTTCACCGTTTATCATGAAGATATATTTGTAGGTCTAGAAAAACATATGTAGGCATATATGTATATTTGTGAAATATATATGAAATAATCAGGGACTTATAATAAATATATATTTGACATATATATATATATTTGACATATATATATATATATATATATATATATATGAAAGAGGTACTTTTACTTGTATGCATTTAAAATCTAAGAGGCAAAATTGGAAGAGTAACATTGTAGAAGAATTAAGCATGTGTATAATCAAAGACTTCAAACTTCAGATGAATAGCTACTATACCTGAGAAACAGCGAAGGGCTCTATAGAACATGCTGGGAATCAGTTACACACTGGAAGGTAGGATATAACAAACTTGTTATATATTTTCTCTTAATGGAAATTTATAGTAACACCTCATTTCATAGGTTTTAGGCTTTTTCTGAACAGTTTTCCTTAGTTACTGCTCAATAACATGTATATAATTCATATTGCATAATTTGGATTAATTTGTTTTTAATGAACTTTTTGGATTCACATCAAATTAATAACTAAAGAACTTTTACAGATATTGTTATAGAGAGATGATTGCCTATTTATTACTATTAGTAAAAAATCTGTCTTAACTAGGAAGTATATTTTTAAATGATCCACTTCATTAGCAATAACATAAATGAATTTTGAAATAAAAATATACCTTCTCAGTTTATGAAGTTTGTAAAGATTTTTTAAAAGGATAATACTCATCTTTGCTAGACAGAATAATGCCATGGATACTCTTATGAATTGTTATTGGAGAAACCCATTCTCAAATGGTACTCATTGATATGTGTCTGGGTGCTTAAAATAATTTGTTTTCTGATGTAACAATTTTGTTTTTAGGAATTCAAATTGAGAAAATAATCAGAAATGTGAACAATGATTTAACTACAAGCTTATTTATGATATTGTTTATAATGGAAAAATTGGAAATAATGTAAATCTATAACAGAGATTGGCTATATAAAATAAATATACATAATGTAATATCATATAAACACTTAAAATCAAGCTTCAAATGAAATAGATTCATTCCTATGCTAGAAGCCCTGATGCAGTAGTGGTTACATGGTAGGCAGCCAATCACAAGGTCAGCAGTTCAAAATCACTAGCCATTTCTTAGGAGGAACCAAGACGCACTACTCCCATAAAGAGTTACAGTCTCAGAAAGTCCCAGGGCGGGTCTCCCTGGCCATTAGGGTATTGCTAAGTCAGAATTGACTACATGACAGTGAATGAGATGGAGAATTCTTACTATATAAATTAGAGAAAAAAGTATAAAAACTCATGGTGCTAACCAAATTTTACTCCCTCTCCTTCTTTTCTTTTTCTCTCTACAATATGTGCATATGTATTTTATATATTACATGTACCAAATATATTTAAGTGTATATATGTTCTTACTTATGTTAAATATTGAGGAAAATGAACCAACATATTAATAGTGATTTTCCTTGATTGGAAGGATTATATGAAGCCTTTTATCTTTATTTATTCTTATTTTCTACACTTATTTAAAGAGGCAACCATTCTTTGAAAAACAAGTGCTAGCAAGCGCAATTCTAGTGACATACGAGACAATCCATCTTTCTAAGTACAGTTTCATCGAGAAGAAGTTTCTCTGTGTATCTTCTCAGTTTTGGAAATTATCATAGATTTAGCGTCTCTTTGAAGGAATGGCTTTGCTGGATCTTCCATAATCCGGGAGCAGGGAACATCGGTCAGCCAGACCCTGGGAACGATAGCTGTGGAGGTGGCAGCCTGACGCTGTCCAGGGTAGCTGCATTGTTCCTGTTGCTTACTCTTCTTTGAACCTAAAGGGTTCTGACGGAGAGCCATCTATATGAGGCTTTTGCTACTCTCGGCTATCTTTATAAAACGATGATGTGGGGTGGCAAGCTGGTTTGAAAATCTATCCATTACTACGCTAGACCTATTGCAGCTGCTGCTTGTAATGATTCCCGAGCTGTGCTATTTAAGGCAAGGTATTACTTTACAAAGCTTATGATCGCGGTCTTGCTGAAACAAGCAAATATCCTCTATTACATTAATGTTCTATTTAAATAACGGATAGCTGGCCTCTGATTTCCTTCCTCCTCGAGCAGTTGGAGAATATGTTTAGGCCCTGTCAAGCAGCCAGAGGACCAGTTAATGCAAGATCTTCCTGACAAGCCTTTTTAGACGTCATCACCTGATGCTTTCTCTGAGTGCTTTGTAAAAACAACGCTTATAATTTCCTTCTTCAATAGAGTCATGAAAGTCTGATGCACCTTTTCCAAAGAGAATTCTGCGAATATCAAAAAGGGAAAATTGAAGTCAATTAAGCGAGGGAGCTTTTTGAGCTATCAAGTAAAATGTTGAATACCATCAAGACATTTCAACCCACAACTTAGTGTTGACGCTGATCAATTGAGTCGAGGAGCTGCATCGGCATAAAAGGAAGGGCGCTGCCGCATTTGTCAAATACCCTTGTAAGCAGCTTGCCTTATCATAGTCTTTTTTTCCCCAAGCACCTAATCAAGGACATTTATTTCCTGTGGTTGTGGAAAAATGAAAATATCAGGGAAGAGCAATTTGTTATGAAAATTTGCTCAGTGTGAAGCATGGCCTCTTGCAGAAATCATAAGCCTCACCTGTGAATGCATTCATAAAAGCTCCATCTTTAATGAACTCCTTCATAATTGGAAGCTCTTTCTAATTGAACAGCAAATAAATCCTTTCTTCATATAGTTGTGGACATAGATAGGTGGAAAAACACTAAAATGGTAAGCTATTTATTAATATAATGCAGATGCTGAAATAATTATGACATCTTTGTCTTAATAGTACTATTTCTAATTTCCCTTTCCAAATGTGTGTATCAGGAGATATCTTCATAGAGGCCTTGGATTAAAATTTGCACATATCCCATGACTTTTATTACAATTACAATTTCATTTATTGCTTATTTGTTTATTACAATTAGTTAATAAGCAGATGTGAGACTCGTCAAAGTTACAAATCCAGTTTTACTTAAAAGATTAGATGTTTAATTAAGCAATTAATTAAATATTTCAATTTTCTTTCAAAGATAAGACTCCACACTCACCTGATCATACCCCTCACATAAGGTCTGCAATTGTCTCCAGAAATGGAGCTATAGGAAGTCTTGCTCTCTTAATCACACTCACTTCTTTTCTCTGCCCACACGACAATAGGGATGGGAGTAAGTGCACAGAGTAATTTTAAAACAAATGATGACTTTGTATTCTCTGGATTTAAAAGAATTTTGCCTCTTTTTATGTGTCAAATTTTGCATTTTTGATAATGAACACTAAATTTGTATGACTGGTTTGTATTTCTCACTTAATATTTGTGTTTGTATTTGTATATAATACAAATCTCACTGGATTTGTATTTTCATGTGTCTATGGCTTACTTTTGTAGATTGGTAGGATTAATCTCAATTGTAAAAACATTTTTCCACGGTCACCTACATATCCCAAGAAATTATCCTTTCAGTTGTTAAGGCCCCAAACTTTGGAGTCTTCTTTAAATTATTTTTTCCTTTCTATAAACGTGGTTACCAGTAGGTTCTATGAACATAATGATTGTTATCGAGATTGGGTACTGATGTTAAATTAGTGCTTAGTTTTGGGTAGAGACTCTCTAAAATTCTGTGATAGAACTGAGTGGTATGCATTCTTAAGTTTTTCTTAAAAGGATTTCCAGAAACTAAGCACTTTGCCCACGCTGTTACTTTGACCTGTGCAGGTGCCTCTATTTCTGGGTGACGACTACTGATTTCCTCTCCTCCTTTTAGCAATTCACTGCCTGCTCCAGCTTCGTGCTGTGGGTATGCTTCAATCTCTCTATGTAGTTCTACTGATTAGAACTCAAACAACGTCAAGTAACCCATATTTGGTCACTGGGAAATACATATTCTGACATATTGGAACTGCTGGTCAGACCCCTTTTACGTAGCTAATCCAGCCTGCTCTACTATCTCAGAAGTAAATCAGAGTTAATCCTTTAGAGTGCTGCAAGAAAGATATTTCAAGTTTTCTAACTGATATCCTGTAAACCTCCTAAATCCTAAAATAGTTAGTATTCTTTCTTTGGTGTCAGGAACTCAGAAGATACCATAGACATCTCAAAAAACTTAACTTTATAAATCCCCTATTTGGCTCATTAATAGAATGTCTTTTAATTTGTTTCATCAAGGTATAATTTACACACAATATAATTCACCAATTTTAAGTGTATAATTAGATGAGTTTAAAATATATATACAGTATGTAACCACTTGAACTTGGTGATCTTGTGCCAGTCATTCAAATTACATTTTTCTTAATAAAACTTTCTTCTTCATATTGAGAGGAATAAATAAAATCTGTAAGTATAATAGGAGTATGTTGTAAAAAGTCAATGATAAATGGATACAAACAACCTAGTATAGAGCTTGGAACATATTAGAACCTTGCTTCATGTCAGTTTCTGTTTGTCTTCGTACTGATGACAGATGCTAGCTTTGATTGTTTGCAACCAATATGGGCAAAGGACATAAAAGATGCTGAGTAAATGTTGCGGAATAAATAAATAACTAAAGTGCTATAAACACACAGAAGAAAATCAATTAATTATCAGTTTGTTAACACCATCATATTTCCATTCCTTCATCTCTATATTTACCAAGCAACTTTCAACTATTAATTCCATTTCCAGAAAAACCTCTCTACTAGAAAGAGAATATACAATCTACTTGACATGACAATTGTGGTCTATGATGCAATAATGCTTCATTACACATCCAGAAATTTGTTTTCAAGTTACTAATCAATTTGATGCTGTGGTTCTCAAACTTCCTCATGCCATGACCCTTTTCCTCATGTGGTGGTGACCCCCAACCATAAAATTGTTTCGTTGCTACTTCATCACTGTCATTTTGCTACTGTTATGAATCAGGTAACCTCTGTGAAAGGGTCATTCAACCCCCAAAGGGGTCACGGCCCACAGATTGAGAACCGCTGCTCTAGTGAGTTTGATTAGCATCAAGCAGTTCCATAAATTTGATCAGCCTTGGATAATAAATAGGAGAGAAATTTTGACATTGCCAAAATGAGATTCAGATCTTGGGCCTACAGAATCTTTTCAAGGTGCCACAAAGCAAACAGCCAACCTTCTTAGGACATTGGCAAGTCTGAGTTTAGGATTGTTTCTGCAGAGCTATCAAGGCTGGGCCTTAAATCGTGCTCCTATGGGTGAAGCAAGAATGTAGTTAAGTTTGAACCTCTTAGAAAGACAGAGAGTGTATCATAGAAAAGATGATTCTATTCATTGCTCACACTATTGTCATCTGCTGTCCTTAGCTGCTGTTGAGTCAGCCTTCAACTCATAACATGCACAAGGGTTAATAAATGTTAGCTACCTTTACTGTTTTATCAGAAAATACGCAAAATGCCAAATGTCACCTGAACTACCAGATTTTTTAAGGCCCAAGATTGTGTCTTATCATATACAGTTCTCAACGAGAGTGCAGATATTTTAAATATTGGGAAGCAAAGTGCACATCAGGTGTCTTTGTCTCGAAGCCGCCCAGGGCTCCGTCACTGGTTTGCTGTTAGTCACTGACTCTAGCAGGCTGCGTGCCAGCCACTGGCCCATCACCTTGCCTCCCGGAGTAGGCGGAGTGCACCTCAGCAACAAGCAAACACGCACCTTAAGTTGTATTCAGAGAATTGCGACTGAGCTGCATCTATGGCTTCGTGATTTCCTGATACCTTTGACCTGATACCCTGACCCTCAAAAGTAGCATGCTAAACAAAGTATATCTTCTCTAAAAGACATTCTAGTTTTCACGGTGAAGATAATCTTTCACATTTTCCGCAATAAAACTGTAGTCGAGTGCAATGAAGGTGCTTCGGCAACTTGGAGAGTGAGGCCCTGGGCTTCACGTTAGCACCAGTAATTTGGAAACAAGATAACAGAAGGGGTTCTCTGATTAAGATTTGGATTTCCTTCGTTTGTTAATCTCTCTTTTGATCTTCAATATTATGCTAATTGTAGTTGCAAAATTGACTTTTCAATTCTGTACTATCTTTAAAAGCTAAAGTGAACATATGAGGTGGGATTTGGCACCAGAGATATAAATTTTTTTAATTGATTATTTTATTTATGTATTTTTAAAGATAATTTTATTAGGAACTCTTACAGCTCTTATAGCAATCCATACATCAATTGTATGAAGCATATTTGTATATATGTTGCCATCATCATTTTCTAAACATTTACTTTCTATTTGAGCCCTCGGTATCAGCTCCTCTTTTTTCCCCTCTTTCCTCCCTCCCATCCTCATGACCCCTTGATAAATTACAAATTATTATTTTCATATCTTATATTGACTGCTGTCTCCCTTCAC
>NW_022103958.1:30064977-30070544 GCF_000313985.2 Echinops telfairi
CCAGCCCCCCACCTTTCCCCTATCATCCTGGTATCACTACTCCCATTTCTGACCTGGATTTCTTGTGTCGTTAGCTGTTATCTGTACGAGTGCACATGCTCCAGTCTAGCTAGAACTGAGGCAGGACTGGGGTCATGACAGTGTGTGGTGAGGAAGCCTCAAAAACTCAGAGGAATATTGTGTGCTTCATTGGTGCTAGCCTGTGCCCTGGTTGACTCATCTCTTCCTTGTGATCTTTCTGTGAGGGGATGTTCTATTGTCTACAGATGGGTTTGGAGTCTCTGCTCTGACCCCCCTCATTCTCAAAATGATTTTTATTTGTTTGTCTGTTTGGGGTCTTCTGTTGCCTGTTTCCTCATCCCACGGACAGCTCATGATCACACAGGCTGGTGTGCTTCTTCCATGAGGGCTTGTTGCTTCTCTGCTAGATGGCTGCTTGTTTAACTTCAAGGCTTTAAGACCCAAATGCTCTATCTTTGGATACTCGGGAACCATCAAATTTCTTCACCATATTTGCTTATGCACCCATTTTGTGTTCAGCGGTCATATTGGGAGGGTGAGTATCAGAGAATGCCAGGTTGTTAGAACAAAGTGTTCTTGCATTGAGGGAGGGCCTGAGCATGGGCACCAAGTCCATCCACTACCTCAATGTATTGCCATATAAATATATGTACATAGGCCAACACCTCTATTTTTATGAATCAATATATTTACACATGTACACACCTATGCTTATACTTCCATCCATAGCTTTGCTTCCTAGATCTTTCTTCTGTTTCCTTTTACCTTCTTTCTGCCCCACCATCATGCTCACCCTTAGTAATTCCTCTCAGCTAGATTGCTGTTGCTCCAACAGCCCTAGGATCTCTACATCCACCTCCTGTTTGATTTTAACTCCCTAGTTATTTCCCTGTCTCTGGCGTTGTTTGCTCACCGCTCCCTTCCCCATCTCCTCCTCCCTCCAAGTCCCTGGGGACTGTTGGTCCTGCTGCTTTCTCCTCAGTAGTGCTTGCCATGCCATCTTACACAGTGAGGCAAAACAACAATAGCAGAGACAAGACAAAAGGGAAACAAAAGATTGAATAAAAAGAGAAAAAAACAGAACAACAACAACAAAAACTAGCAAAAAGGCAAACATAATTCCAGGTCTATCCACTGATCTCCCACTGGTCCTGGGTGGGAACTGAGAACTGCCCTTCTTAGCCTGAAATCTATTTTGGAGGCTCCTCAGGGGCAAGATCTAGATTTATTTTCGTTTATTTACTCTGAGATATTAGGTAAGATGTTAAACTGTATGAGCTTTTGTTGACTCACAGAAAGTGGTGAAATTAATACTTCCTTGCTTGTAGCATAATAATAATAGCAAATGTTAAATAATTACTGACTGTGTCGAATGTTGGGCTAAGGGTTTTACAAACATTATTTAATTTTTCCAAAATTCCACAGGGTGTATATATTAATTATCCCCTTATTAAAAAATGAAGAGAGTAAAGTTAAAGGAATAAGTTCATTATTTTATAGCACAGTGCTAGAAAGTTTGAAAAGAGAGTTTGAATACAATCAATATGCACAAGCTGAGGGTTTGAGCGCTTTACCACTGAGCTAGCGATATTGTGAGAGGCAAAAGAAAATAAGAAATGTTCGGTCAATATAAAAAGCATGTTGAAGTCTTAGCCATTACTGTTCAAATGTATTGCACTCCCCCTGTGTTTCCACAGGCTGCTTTTCTTTGTGTGAACGACAGCCTGGGTTAGTGCAAAAGTGTTAACAAGCTAGGGTCTCTGTTTTGCTTTTTCTTCCTTTTGTGTTCCCTCCCTCTTCTACGGCATCTTCTTTTCTCCTCCTTTTCTTTCATGTCAATATCCTTTTCCTTCTCTATCACTTGGTCTCCGCAGTCCAATCTGAAAAAAAAAATTTTACTGCACCAAATCTTGTGGTGGTGGGTTTTGTTTTTCACTTTCAAAATGGAAGGTTAAACTGGCGATTACAATTTATAAATTTTGTTTGCTGAACAGTAAGTTCTTAGCCAAGCCACTTTAGAAATCCCTCCACCCATCTGTCGATTCGAAATCCTGAGGTAGTTGGTGTGTGTGTGGCTGTGAAGCCATGCCACTAGCATTCCAAATGTCCGTGGAGTAGCCCCTAGGGGACAGGTGTCAGCAACCTGTGCAGGATAAGGGAGGCTTGAAAGAAGAAAGCGGTGGGCCCTTCGGAGGGATCAGTGACTGCAAACCCCACGAGGATCAGTGAGTGGGATGTCGTCTGGTCTTGTGCTGGATGAGCCCTTCAGTTGAGAAAGCACTCACAGTCCGACTGCATCTTCTTTTTACTGACTTTTCCCACTTACTGCATCTTACTTGGATCCACAGCCAGCGCTCCTGGAAGTAGCAGTCAAGAAATCAAAAGAGATATTGCCTGGGGACAGGCTGCTGCCAAAGGCCTCTTTAAAGTGGTAAAGAGCAAAGAGGTCATTTTGAGAACTAAGGTGTACCTACTTGACCCAAGCTGTGATATCTTCCATCACCTGAAATGCACACGAGATCTGGACAATCAGTAAGGAAGATTACAAGAAGGGTGCATCTGAATTATGCTATTGGTGAAGAACATTGAACTTTCCATGGACTACCAACAGAATAAAAAATCTGTTTTAAAGGAAGTACAATGAGAATGCTCCTAACATTGGAGGCTGGTGAGATTTTGTCATACCTCCAGACCCTGGACAAGCTGTCAAGAGAAACCAGTCTCTGTTTGGTGAAGCAGAGGGTCAGGAAAAGGAGGAACCCCCTCAGGACACAGTGGGTTTACACAGTGGCGCAACAATGGCCTCAGCTGTAAGCGTGAGGATGGTACCTTTGTGGGTACTGCTTCGCTGGGTAACACATTGGGTGGCTGTATGTTAGAATGATCTCAATGGCACCTAACAGCAGTGAAAACATTTTCAATATCACGACTTATCATACCCTAACAACCACCAATGAGACTTTAAAAAATGAGATATAAGCCACATACCATCAAATTCACCATTTCATAATATATAATTCAGTAAACAATCCAGTAGTGTTTACCATATTCATAAGGTTGTGGAAACATGACCACAACTTAATTCCAGAACATTTCATCAACCCAACGAAAGAACTTCATATTCTTGTCCAGTCATTTTCTATTCATTCCAGCTTCTACTTCCTGACAGCCATGAGTCGACTTCCTGTGCTCAGGAATTGGCTTGTCCGAGGCATTTCAGCAAAAGGTAATCATACGCCCAGTGTTTGGCTTCTTTCATCTAGCAGAACGTTTTTAAGGTTTAACCATGTTGTAGCATATGTCAGTACTTAATTCATTTTCTAGGGGGGTAATTAGTATTTTATTTTCTTGATAAGCCATATTCGTTCCCCCATTCAGTTGTTGATGGAAATTTGGTTGCTTCCGCCTTTTGACTAATAGAAATAATGCTGCTAGCAACCATCCTGTACAAATGTTTGTGTGGACATATTTTAAATTCAGTCTGACTTCATATCGAGGTGTGGAATTGCGGGGTCATATGGAGGTCTGCCCTATTGACTGTCAGGAGAGACTGCCCCCTAGGGAAGAACGTCATGTCAGATAAAGTGGATGGGCGACAGAAGAGAGGAAGGTTCTGGCTGAGATGGATGGGCACAGTGGCTGCACCCAGGGGCTCAGCAGAGGGACAATGAGAGGACGGGGCAGGACCACTGCAGTGCTTCGTTCTGTGGTGCACGTAGGGCCGCTGTGGGTCAGAGCAGAGTTGATGCCACCCATCAACGTGGAAATCTGCTGCCAAAGGTCTCTTTAACGTGGTGAAGAGCAAAGAAGTCATTCTGAGCACGAAGGTGCATCTGCTTGACGCAAGCACGATATGTTCATTCACCTCATATGCATATGTTTAGCATTTGGAGAAACCACTATTTTCCACAGTGACTGTACCATTTTGCCTTCCCATGAATGATAAGATTTACATTTCCCTAAATTCTTGCCAACATTCCCTGTTGTCCATCTAATTGATTATTCCCTTCTTAATGGTTATGAAAATTGATAAGAAAGCTGGGTAATTGATAAAGAAGACCAAAGAAAATTGGATGCCTTTGAATTATGGTGTTGGAAAACATCATTCAATGTGACATGGAATGCCAGGAGAATTAATAAGTTCTTGAAACAAGTACAGCTAGAATGCTTGTTTGCTCACTCACTGCCAGCAAGTCAATGTCGGCCCATAGCAACCGTAAAGAAAACCGTAGAGGATCTGACAGAACTGCCACTATGAGTTTCCAAGGCTGCAACTTTTTATCTTTCTCTCCGGGGTGGCTGGTGGTTTTGAACTTGTTGGCAGCCCAACACATAACCATTACATTAAAAGACAAAAACAAGAAAAATGGGTTTAACTCTAAAGAAGCAGACTATAGTGGTGAAGGGAAACTTGGGAAAGGGGTAAGAAAAGGAAAGGAAGGGAAGGATATAAATGAAATTTGTTTAAAAGAAAAACAAACCAGTAACATACATATATTTAGATCATAGCACAGCTAGATCCACAGGAAACTGCTAGTAGTGTATATCAGCACAAACATATTAAAATCAATGAATGGATGCTGGGTCAGTAGGAAGGGCATATGTAAGATGGACAGAGACGCAAAACAAAATGTTGAAATGGAAGCACTGTGCTTAGGATATTGCTGGAAAACAAGAATGCGTGAGAGAGTTTCAGGAAGTCTGGAGTACATAGAGCTTGAGTGTCTGTGTTTGTGAAAAAGTGGGTGCTGAGGTAGCTGGACATCAGGTCCAGACAATCGCACAGGGATTCCCACCTAGCTGTGTGTCGGCCTCACCTGGAACACGTCTTCAGGAAGCTATTTATGGACTCTGGCTCTAATAGAAATCTGATGAGTGATCTGAATATGTTATAACGAGTCGCACAAATACGCTTTGTCCTCAACCAGGTTGGGTGCCACTAAGAGCAGTGAGGAGAGTAGTACCAGCCAGAGTACTAAGGGGGGATCTTAAAACAAACAAACAAGTAACTAAAACAATGCTTCTAACAAAATGGAGGTAAAGGGATATCTTATTGTGGTTTTGATTTGAATTTCCCGAAAGATTAATTAAGTAAAGCATCTTTGTGTGAGCTTCCTGGCCCTTTGTATATATTCACTGGATAATTGTCTAGTCAAAGCCTTTCATCCTTTCCCCATTTTATACTTACGTTATTTGATTTCTTATCCTTGACTTGTAAAATCTCTTTAAATATATGATTTGCAAATATTTTCTTTTTTAAAAAATCATTTTATTGGGGCTTGTACAACTCTTATCACAATCCATATATCCACCATTATGTTAAGCACATTTGTATATATGTTGCCATCATCATTCTCAAAACATTTTATTTATACTTGAGCCCTTGGTATCAGATCATTCCCCCCTCCCCATCATGAACTTTTGATAATTTATACGTTTTTTTCATGTCTTACACTGATTGATGTCTCCCTTCACCCATTTTTCTGTTGCCCATCCCCCTGGGTGGGGGTTATATGTATATCATTGTGATTGGTTCCCCCTTTGCC
>NW_022103958.1:30070644-30099664 GCF_000313985.2 Echinops telfairi
CTACTCTCATTATTGGTCCTGAGGGGTTTATCTGTCCTGGATTCCCTGCATTTCTAGCTCTTATCTGTACCAGTGTATATGCTCCAGTCTAGGTGGATTTGTAAGGAAGAATTGGGATCATGATAGTGGGGGAAGAAGCATTAAAGAACTGGAGGAAAGTTTTATGTTTAATTAGTGCTATAATTCATCCTGACTGGCTTATCTCCTCCTTGTGACCCTTTTGTAAAGGGATGTCCAGTTGTCCATAGATGGGCTTTGGATCTCTCACGGTCCTGATATGTTTTTTCATTGTTGTTACACAAAAGTTTTTATTGTGATGGACTTCAGTTTATCAATTTTCTCCGTGGTTGCTTGTGCTATTGGTGTTTTATCTTGTAAAGCGTTATCCATGCAAAGTCTATGAAGATTTATACATAGGCCTATATAACCTTCACAGTGCTTTATAGCTTCAGCTGTTATGTTTAAGTCTTCGAATTATTTAGAGTTGATTTTTATACGGAGTATTTAGAATTCTTTTCTTTTTTGGGGGCCGTGATTCTGTATCTACCCTATCTAATGGGCCCAGCACCTTTTTTGAAAATCGATTCCATTATGGAATTGCTTTATGTTGAACCTGTGTCAGAACCACACTGTCATGACCAGTGTATCCTTGCAGTCAGTTGAAGGTTTCCTTATTTTTAGAGATACTTTTGGTTACTATGGGTTCCTTGCCGTTTTAAATGAATTTAAGTATAAGTTTGTCTGTGAAAAAGAGTGTCAAAAATTTGGTAGGGATAATCAAATTTTTAGATTAATTTGCTAACCTTAACAATAAGTCTCCCAATTATTGAACATGGGATGTCTTTTCATCCGTTTGTAAGTTTCTGTTGGAGCCCTGGTAGAGCTGTGCATCAGGCACAGGGCTGCTTAAGCACAGCGGCAGTGACTCATCCCATTATCTGCCCTGAGGGGGAAAGACAGGACGTCTGCTTTGGTAGAGACCTGCCATCTCCGAGTCAGAATGCACTCCATGTTAGGGAGTTTACATTTCTTTTAATAATATCATATGGTTTGTAGTATATAAGCCTACCATTCCTTTAATTAAAATATTCCTGATTACTCTATTATTTTGATGCTATTATAAATGGATTTGTTGTCTTCATTTAACTCTTGGATTGTTTGTTGCTAGTGTGTGTTTGATTGCAGTAGCATGTGTTGGTCTTCCATAGAAATTTGGTAATCTTGGATAAGCTAGAAAATATAAAAATTTCAAGATGGAAGCTTATCCTCTGTAAATAGTGTGATAGGCCTTATCTGACCTATTTGGCTTCCCTAATGCCAGGAGGCAGGAATCAGACATGCCTCCACTCTTTCTCTTGTTTTACCTGCTCTGCAACCAACCGTTCTTCCCACAGCACTCTGCTTCTATACTGGGATGAATAGCATTCCAATAGCCACACAGAGCACACAGGCACTACCTCCACTTCTAGGGCTTACCCTAGAAAGGTTACCACGAGTCAGGTGAGAAAACATTAAGGATGCAGTCATGAGGCCACAGAAACACCTCTCCTTAACCAGTAAGCAAGGCTCTCTTTGGTCTTTGGCCTCTCAGACCTTGGCTTCTTCCTCTGCAGGCCAGAAAGTCAGCCTGATATCGCTCTGTTTCACAGACCGTAGTCTTGGGCCAAGTAAGAAGATACCCCGTAATCTGCTCCGCCACAGTCTCTAGTGCCTTTGGGCTTGGCCTCTGCCATTTCAGACAGAAATCTGGAACGTGCTTCTGGATTAGTCCTGGAATTTATCTCTCTGTTGAAGATGGCTATTGTACATAAAGGAATGGCTCTTTGATGGAAGTGTAGTTTTTGTCTTTTAGCCAACCATACCCCCAAGGAAAGGGAAAAGTTGGTGTCTTAAGTCACATCCTCTATTAAAGTAGAATCTAAAAATGCCTCCAAGGAAACAAAGGGTGGGACTTGATTTACACCCTCTACCCTCAGGTCTTACACTCGGAACAAAACCACCATAATCCTGCAGGGATATCACAGGCTGGTGGGGGCAAAGCCATGTGGATCCAACGGCAGTGGTAACATCACAGGGCTCTTGCAAAGAATTAGGGTCATCCAGCAGGAAGACGAAGGCAGAGAGGGAGAGTGAAATAGAGGTTCCCGGGACCCTCCTTATGAGAACACCACAACCAGAAGGAGGCACCAGCAGACCATGACATGGTTTACAGGTTGATGCACCCCTACATTTTTACATATATTCAAGTTGGCATGAAACTATGTAACGATCACAAGAGGAAATGTAGAGGACTATGGATTGGGGCAAGCACACCTTATTCCTCAAAGTAACATCCTTGCTCTTCAATGTGCTAAAGAGGTCTTGTGCAGCAGATTTACCTGATGCACTACTTCTTTTGACTCTTGACTGCCGCTTCCATGAGCATTGATAGTGGATCCAAGTAAAACAAAATCCTTGACAACTTCAACCTTTTCTCCATTTATCATGATGTTACTTATTTGTCCAGTTATGAGGGTTTTGGTCTTCCTTACACTGAATTGTAATCCACACTGAAGGCTACAAATCTTGATATTCATCAGCAAATGGTTCAATGTGTCAGCAAGAAAGGTTGTGTCATCTGCATATATCAGGTTGTTAATAAGCCTTCCTTACATCCTGATGCCACTCTCCTCTTCAAATTATCCAGCTTCGCTGGTATTGGTTCAGCATAAAGATTAAGTATGGTGAGAGGTTACAACACTGATGCACACTGAGTTAGTTAATTGTGCCAGCCTGGCCGATAATCACATGTGGGGCTGGTTGAAAGGCGGAGGGATAAATGGGTGGTGAAGCCTCGCCTTTCTAGTTCTCGGGTCTCTTGTTTTGTGATGGTTGCATCGGGTGCAGCTGCCTTAGCAGTTCCCTGCTTCAGCTTGCAAGATGGATTTCCTACAAGACATCCCCAAGGAGAAGATACATGGACCTATCCCGATGCAGCCCTGGGTGCTGGAGCAGCCATGTGGAGACCCCTGCCAGTGCTGAGATGCTTACACATTCACGGTCTCAGCTTTCCTCCTGCAGTCGGCATCATTGCCTCTGTTTTGTGAGGTGGAGGACTTTGTGGACTGGTGTTGGGTATGGGTTAATGTTGGACTTGTGGGCTTGGGCAGCATTGGGTTGGGATGTTTTCGTGATGCACATTTTCTTTGCATAAAACTCTTATACGTGAGTTGCTGTGGATTTGTTTCTCCAAAGTACCTAGACTAATACACACACCTTTCCCTATTTTAAACCATGTAGTAGTCCCTTCTTCTGGTCACACAACTGCCTCTTGATCCATGTACAAATTCTGAATGAGGGCAATGAAATATTCCAGAATTCCCATTCTTTTCCAGGTCACCCAATGTTTATTATGGTCCACACAGTTGAATGCCTTTACATAATCAATGAAACACAAGTAGACATATTTCTAGTATTCTCTGCTTTAAGCCAAGGCCCCAGAAATGATATCCCTTGTTTCATGTCCTTTTCTGAAAACAGCCTAAACTCCTCTAACAGCTCCCCATCAATGTACTGCTGCAATCATTGTGGGATGCTCTTGAGCAAAAGTTTACGTGTATGTGATATCAACGATGCCTTTGCATAGTTTGAGCATTTGCTTGGAATGGGAACAAATATGGATCTCTTCCAGTCTGTTAGGCAGGTAGCTGACTTCCAAGTTTCATTAAATAGCCTAGTGTGGGCTTCCAGTGTTTCTTCGGCTTTTGAAACATTTCAAGGGGTGATCAGTCAATTCCTGGGGCCTGCTTTTTGGCTAATGCATTCAGAGCAGTTTGAACTTCTTCCATTAACACCATTGGTTCTTGCTCATATGCTACCTCCTAAAATGGTGGAATATCAACTAGTTTTTGTTTTTGTTGTTGCGACAGTGACTGTATGCTTTCCATCTTCTCTTGAATTCAGCATTTTACCTATATAATCTTTTGAAATTACAAATTGAAACTTGAAAATTTTTCTTTGATTTCTTTCAGTTTCCGGTATGCTGAGTATGCTCTTCCCTTTTCTAAGTCTAGGTCCCTGCACATTTCAGTATCATATTTGGCTTTGTCTTTGTGAGCTGCCATTTGAAATTTGTTATTCAGCTCCTTTCTTTCATTTGCTTTAGCTGCTCTATGATCAATAGTGAGTTTCAGAGTCTCTTATGACACCATCTTTGATATTTTCTTTCTTTCTTGTCTTTTTAATGACCTTTTGCCTTTTTGTCATGAATAATGGTCTTGATATCCTTCCACAACTCCTCAGGCCTTCTGTCATTATTGTTCAATGCAACAAATCTGTTCTTGAGATGGTCTCAAAATTCAGGTCGGATAGACTGAAGATCATATTTTGATTCCTGTAGACTTATTTTAATTTCTTCAGCTTCTATACTGAGTAGAAGGGCCATATCAATTGATTGCATCTCCCTCTGAAAATAGTTGTGCTCTCTCAGAGGCTCTGCCAGTAGTCAGATGGTAGCCTGCACAATTCTCCCATTGTTGTCATTGTTAGCTGCTGCAATATCCTCACAATCTTTCTTATGTTTGAGCCCATTGTAGCCACTGTGTCAATCCTTGTCATGATGGTCTTCCTTTTCCCCTCACGGAGCCTCAACTTTACCAGGCATTCCTCCTTACAGCGTGTCCAAAGCGCATGAAGTAAAGTCAGGTATCTTGGCCTCTAAGGAGGGTTTTGGCTGTATTTCTCCCAAGGCAAATGTGTTTGTTCTTCGGGCTGTCCACATTATATTAAACTTTCTTTGTCAACACAATGATTCAAAGGCATCAATTCTTCCCATATTACTTATTCATCACTCTACTCTTGATTCATTTTGAAGGCAATTAAAAATTGGCTTGGTTCAGGCTTACCTTAGTCCTCAAAGTAACAGCTTTGCGTTTAAATGCTTTTACAAGTTCCTTTGTAGCAGATTTGCCCAATTCAATGAGTCATTTGACAACATAATTGCTTTTTTTTAATGTTAAAAAAAACCCATCATTAACTGTTTTTACGTTGCAGTTCTTTGGACTCAATTGACTAAACCCACTGCCACTTAGCCAGTTCCATCTCATGTCAGCTCTATGTAGAAAATCTGAGTCTGTCATTGTATAGTAGCAGACAGCTTCATCTTCCTCCCTTGTAGTGGCTGGTGGATTTAAGGGGAACTTATGGTTAGTTTTCCAACACCAACAAAATTCCTATGGCTAAGCAGGAATCAATCAGTCTGATATTTCAATCATTTAAATTATATTTATTGAATGTATATTTTATTTCAGGCATACGTTGGAGTTCTGGGTAAGCGTGGAAGATGTACTTCTGGCACTGAAAGCTTAGTAAAGAGAGAAAGGACAAGGGAACAACAGGTGATCTAAAATTGATGGCGAGGATGGTATAGAATGCCTGGTGGGGCTCGATCAAGGGCAATGTGGCCAAGACGAATTAATGAAAGCTGAATGAAGGTTGAACGTGATAGTGGGACAAGAGGAAAGTCAAAGGAAATAGAGGAAAGAACTAGGAGGCAAAGGACATTTATAGAGGTCTAAATACAGGCATGCACATATGTAAATATATTTATACATAATGATAGGGAAATAGATCTAGGTACATATATTTGTATGTTAAGTATTAAGGTAGAAGATGGACATTAGGCCTCTGCTCAAGTACATCCTCAATGCAAGAACACTTTATTCTAATAACCCATGATGCTCACCTTCCCCACATGAAAGCTGAAGACAAAGTGGGTGCATAAGCAAATGTGGTGAAGAAAGCTGATGGTGTCCAGCTATCAAAAGATATAGCATCTGGGGGTCTTAAAGGCTTGAAGATAAACAAGCAGCTATCTAGCTGAGAAACAACAAAGCCACATGGAAGAAGCACTCCAGCCTGTGTAAGCATAAGGTGTCAATGAGCTCGGGTACCAGGCATCAAAGACCCAGAACAAAAAATCATATTGAGGTGATTGAAAGTAAGCCCATCTGAGACAATTGAACATCCCCTCACAGAAGGGTCACAAGGAAGAGATGAGCCAGTCAGGGTGCAGTGTAGCACCGACAAAACATACAACTTTCCTCTAGTTCTTTAATGCTTCCTTCCCACCAACTATCATGGTCCGAATCTTACAAATCTGGCTAGACCGGAGCATGTGCACTGGTACAGATAAGAGTTGGAAACATAGGGAATCAAGGAAAGATAAACCCCTGAAGACCAATAATGAGAGTAGTGATACCAGGAAGGTAGGCGGAAGGGTTGGGGAGAAAGGGAGAACCAAACACAATGATCAACATATAACCAGCCGCCTCCCCCACCCCCCGCCCCAGGGGGACAAACAACAGAAAACTGGGTGAAGGGAGACAGTGGTCAGTGTAAGGCATGAAAAAAAAAGTAATTTATAAATTATTAAGGGTTCGTGAAGGAGGGAGGAGGGTGGGAGAAGGAGGGGGGAAATGTGGAGCTGTTATCAAGGCTCACATAGAAAGAAAATGTTTTGTAAATGATAATGGCAATATATGTACAAATGTGCTTGACACAATGGATGTATGTATGGATTGTGATAAGAGTTGTAAGAGACCCAATAGAATGATTTTTAAAAAGAGAGGAAGAAAGAAACCGATTAAACAAGCAAGTAAATAAATAAGAATTGAAGAAAAACTACAGTGAAAATAAAACAGATAGCATTGTAGAGACTATCTAGAAGTAGGAATCATTTATTGTCTTTAGATGACAAAAATACACTTCTCAAAAATGGTGATATTTGATGAAACCTTCATGAGGAAGAGCAAGCCCTGGAAACATATTAACAAGAGGATCTGGGGGAGAGGAAATGACTTTTCAAAATGCCCTGAGGTAGAACCAAGTTTGGCGTTCCTAATTTTAAATCTGTTCAGATTTAAATAAGAACAGACTTCTAAAAGTTCATACAAACATAGAATTTAAAAATAATATAATTTTCCATTAACTTTTTAATGCCCTTCATACATGTTTAACCCCACATTAACAATATTTATAGAAAATTTAGGATAACACAATTCTATGAAGAGTACTGAGCTCTCATTAAACTGTAGCAACGATTCATCTTGATTATATACTGATTTTGAAATAGGTTAAAATGCAATTTATGTTATTTTTCCATAGTGAAATACCTGGGCTATCCTTATTTTCCTTATGCTGGTATTGCTGTGATGATCAGATATTACACACTAAGTTGAAATACGTGGTTGAAAATTAGCAAAACCAGCTCCATCTTGGGCTAAGATGGAAATGTATTCACTCAAAGAAACAAAGAATTGTTCAACCGAAAACTGATTGAGGGAAAGGGCACAATTGGATTCTCTTTAATTCTTCTCTGAGTCCACTCTATTTTCTCTACTTGTCTGCCCGGTAATTGATGTAGCCACACAGCTTTCACATGTACAGGCTTCTACTACCAGAGGCTTCCACAACCACAGCCTACTCTTGATCTGAATACCAAAGGATACTCATGATATCAGAATAAGGCTCTGAATCTAATAATTCCTCTTGGACAATAAATTGATGCAGAAGTTGACTAATGTAGACATTTTGGTAATTCTGCTTGTGTAATTTAGAGAACAAGGCACTACATACTTCTAGAAACAGATATGAATGTGTAGAATTGGGAGGTGGATACAAATAAGGACCTATAGATAGTTAATATACTGTTATTTACAAATACATTTGAAAGTCAATAAACACTAATTGTACACCCAAGTAGACCCTATTGCTGTAAAAAATGTAAACCAAAATCACAAATTCAGTCTATTTAGATAAAAACATTTAAATTGACAGAAGCAAAAAATGTTAACATCTTAATACTACCCAACTGAAACTTTTGCGATTGAAATCCAATCTGAAAGATCATCAGTTTAAGAAATTCCATAAATGGAGACAAAATTATTTTAAATATTTCCATGGGTCATTGCATCAGAGTATTTATGAAAACTCTATTCTTATTATGACAGAATCTATTCATTTATCCAGAATTTCAGACATTACACTAAGTATTTGATACTCAAGTGTGGGACTTTTGTTTTTTCCTTTCAAGTCTAAATTCTTTGGAGAATGGCCTCAGTTCTATACTTCACTCTTTGTTTTGCTTTGCAGTAAAGTTGAGATTTAGCTACTATGCAGATAATTTGAGCATTAGAGATGGATATGACAATTTAATTCCCAGAATAGAAGCCTTCTATTTGCCATTCTTTAATGACTATACCAACAAACTAATCACCAAGTCTGCTCTCCATGTGTGCAATTCTCTTTTATTTAGGGTGTCTGCGTTGTGCCTACACATGCAATTACGCTTGAATTCAGCACTAGAAAGGATGTGTCCTATAACCTCACCCCTTCAAACCTTAATTTTGAAAAATTGATGATCAAATCCACTCAAGATGTTTACTGCCACGATGGCAACTTAGCAGTGTAGACTTTGCTGTGTATTTTTGGATATGTTCCACTCTTTTCAGATTATAATGAAATGGCAGAAACAAACAATAAAAAGTATGCAACACACAATTTCCTACTAAGTAATAATCACACACCAATTACCTTAAAGGAGCAATTTCATTCTCCTCTTGTCTGCCCCGAGCTCTTCTAATTATGTTATTTTGGAAGCAGATAAACTTTGTGAAGATTTAAGGTGCTTCAACAGACCATTCTCCTTTTTTCCCTTTTCTATTAAACTCCATCAATAGAGCCTAGAAAAGGAGGAGGACAAATAGTGACTGTTCTAAGAAACTTTTAAGCAAAAATGTACTTAATTGAGAATACATATTTAGATAATTATGGTGACTTTGGGCTTCTATTCATTTTTTAAAAATAAAATCTATCATGAAGCATTCTATTTTTTTAAACTGATAATTGAAGATGCATGTCTTATCTGTTGCTGCTGTTGTTGTTGTTAGGTGCCACAGAGTCATTTCCAACCCATAGGGACCCTATACAGGACAGACTATCCCACTGCCCAGTCCGGCCCCATCCTCATAATGGTCCCTATGGTTGGCCAGATTGTGGCAGCCTCTGTGTCAGTTCATTTCTTGCGGGCTTTCCACTTTTTTGATGTCCCTCTTCTTTGTCAAACATGTTCTTCTCCAAGCCCTGGTGTCTCCTGACCAGACTTGCTAGGTTAGGCTGTTTCCACTGTACCCTGGACTCTGGTCAATGAGAACCTCAGAGCTGTGTCAGGTGGTTGGTGTAATTATTGTCGTGTGAGAGGTTAGAATGATTTCGAAACATGGCAAACCACTTTGTAAGTGCTGGAATTGTGTTATAAGCCCACTACACTAGTACTATTGCTTCTAGCAGATTAAAGAAAGACAATGGTCTCAAACTGTGAAACGAGAACTCATCAAGGTGTAATGTGTGCCTTAATGTGTGCCCCCTAACAATGAGATTCCAGAATGCTCTTTTACTTTTATAATTCTAAGAATGAGATGCTGGGATCGTGTAATGAGACCTCCCTCATGGAAACAGCAAGATATCGCATCTCACAGTTTCTTTCCTAATAATTGGCAGACTATCAGTGACCTAAATGACCTTGGAGAACAGAAACTGGGTCTTACTAAATTTTTTTTATCCCCACCTCTTGATACAGGCAGGTACTCAAAGATATAATTGAATAAAGGAGTGAATGAATAGATGAAATCATGAAGGAAATAAATAAATATTAACTTACAGATAGTGGGGAAAGGAGAGTCTTAGAAGAAGCAGATGAGCTCATTGAGACCTTTGACCAGTAGGGGGTATATTTTATCTATTGTTTTCTAGAAATAGCCAGATGAATAAAATGTTATGTCTTCTTTTAAAAGCTTGTATCCTTGAAGGTCACTAGAATCAAACAATTAATTAGTTGTCTCGGGAGGTCTGTAAAATGACTTCTGTTAAAGATGAAAGTGAGGATTTACGATGGAACTTTGTGATCATTTTAAATGACCTGGCAGAATGAGCAGCAATGAGCGAAGTGAGCGAGGGAAGGATGAGGATACTAGCCTTCCAGGCACAGGAGTTGTGTGATCAAGAAAAAGAGGAAGTGGGACAGAGTGAGTCCTGGAGAAGAGAGGGGCTCTCAGAGAGGGAAAACCCCAACTCATTGCCATGGACTGGATGGTACTTAAGAGCCACCCCTCAGGACTCAGTAGACCATCTGCAAAACAGGTTCCAGGTAGAGCTTCTGGATTAACACTGACGAGTGCAAAAGCCCTGGTGATCTATTTTCCAAAATTAACCAGGGAAAATTCTATGGGTCAAAACAAAATATTGTCTGATTGGACTTGTCTTAGTCTGGGTAGACTAGAGAAACAAATTCATAGACACTCAAATGTGTATAAGAAAGAGTTTTATATAAAAGAGCAATTTTGTATTAAGAAAACATCCCAGCCTAGTTCAGATCGAGTCCATAGGTTTGATATTAGCCCATATGTATGATACCAGTCTATAATTTCCTCTTCAGACTCATGCAACACATGCAATGACACTGAATGCAGGAAAATCGCAGGCCAGTGGGTGGGAACTGTTGTGGATCCAGTGGCAGTGGAAGCATCTCAATGCTGGCGGGGGTCTCCCTGTGGCTCTTCCAGCTCCAGGGCTCTAGTGTAGCCCCATGTGTCTTGGCAGTAAGAAGACGAAGTAGAGAGTCTCTGTATCTGGCCTCCAGTGAGCTATTTATCCCCATTTGCATCTCCAAATGAGTTCATCAAGCTGTAGCCTTATTGACAAGCTAGATTCCACCTAGATTATGTAACTCCCACAGGACTCAAATATGGCAATGACTATGAAGATGGCATGTTGCTTTTAGATGTGATCTGTTTTTCTTGTTAGGTGCCATCAAGTAGGTTCCGACTCTTACTGACCCTGTGTATCCTACATACATCCTCACAATTATTGTTATCTTTGAGTTAATTGTTGTAGCCACTGTGTCAATCCATTTCATCACGGATTTCCTGTGTCTTTTTGTTTTGTTTTGGTTTGGTTTGATTTTGCTGTCCCTGCACTGTAGCAAGCATGAAGTCTTCCTCTGGTGCTGTCTACCCCCAAACCAAATGGATTGTCTTCAAGTCAATGCTGACTCAGCAATCCCCTAGGATGCGTAGAACTGCCTTGGAGAGTTTCTGAGACTGTAACTCTTTACAGAAATAAAAAGCCCCATCTTTGTCCCAAGGAGTAGGCTTGTGTTTTCAAACTGCTGATCTTGCTGTTAGTAGCCCAACTGTAATCTTTACACCACCAGGGCTCCTCTGAGGCTATCTAGACAGTTTCGATCGGTAGAGCGATGTTTCATTCTATTATACACTGAATTGCGAGAAATGGAGCTTGCTTGAGAGCATCTAACAACAACTATGTGGTCCAAGTTTGCCAGGTAGTGGTTTTGTGTTGAGCTGTCAGCTGCATGGTTGGCAGTTGGAAACCACCTGTGGTTCTGCAGGAGACCAGGCTTTATACTCCTGAAAACAGCTCCAGTCTGGAAACCCACCAGGGGTTCGCTATGAGTCGGCATCAACTTGAAGACAGTGAGTTTGGTTGGGTTTGGTGCTTTAGTGGAAGTGTATGGGCTTTGAAGTCAGGCTAATGTGACTTCAAACCCCAACTTTTATCTTATCAACTGGATGACTTAGGATCAGTCCTGAAGCTTCTCTGGCTTTCACCTTTCTCATTTGAGAACAGGGGAATAAAATCTAATGGTGTTTTTGAATATGTCTCCTGGTATATAGTTTGGGTTCAATGAAGGTTATTCCCTTTTTGACTAGTTGAATAAGAACAAGACAAAGCCAGTTTTCTTTCTGCCTAGCAGACAATGCTAATTGGGAACAAGGGAATCACCCCCTCTAACTGAGGGTGCTCTGCTTCTCATCTCGATGTGGTGCCGTGGATCCGCTGTCAGCAGGATGTGTGTGGACGTGGAGTGAGGATCCTCTAACAGGAATGCTGAGGCCACCACGTTCCTTGGCCCAGGCTTCCTTGTGACCAATAGGTCACTTTCATTATGAGATGGCTGGGCTGGGCTGGGGGATTCTTTGGGAAGATGAAGCAGAAATACTCCCAGAGATGTTGAGAGTATGAGGTCCACAGGAAAGCATGCCAGCTACCTACAGCAGAAGTGAATTTATTTAACGCAAATTATTTTACTACATGTGCTGCTGAAACCAGCACTTAACAGGAAGTATTAAGTTTAGTGATCAGTCATCTCAAACACAAATATGAAATAAATGATTTTTCAGGATTGTTTACCCTGGAAAGTATTTTTTTTTCTCCATTCCTTCCCCCTTGCCTTTAATATTGGGTATGACTCTCTGGCCATCCACAAACTCCAGAGTTTAAGAAATGTAAGCTTTGTTTTTCTATAACTCAACATCACTTCTGTTTCAGGGTTTCATTCCCCGGATGGCAGGAGCTAAAACCTCAATCAATTCAAGGTCCTGCCCCTTTCCTCCAGGGTGGCATCTACATTCTGTAACTCATGTTGCCAGACACAGCGATGTCTGGTTCCTTGACTGTCGCCTACCCACATGGGTGTCTCCTGTGATATCAGTCGTCTGCGCTGGTCCTGGGTCATCGATCCCTGGAGATTACTGCCATGCTGCCCTGTGCTTGTCTCATGGCTGGCTCTCTCTGCTGCTGCTTGTGAGGCCCTCCTGGAAGCAGGAAAACCCACCGGCTCCCTGTGCCTGCTCTGAGACTACAGAAGGCGGAGGAGGCTGGCTGTCATGGGTGGCTGTCATGGGTGGGGTGGAGACTGGGGTATGCCCCACAGCCATGGGCACTTTAGGGTTTCTTTACAGGCATCACATCAGCGTCTCAGCTCTCTGCACTTCCCTTCAATTCTCTTCTACAGGGCCTCTGTGGGTTGGGTGTCTGAGCAACTGAAAGCTGGTCATTCAAATAACCGCCTGCTCCTCTGGAGAAAGACGAAGCTGCCTGCTCCTGCGAAGATTCACAGTCTTGGGAGCCCTGTAGGAGATCATTTTGAGTTGGCATTGACTTGATGGCAGTGCCAATGGCTGAAAACTTGGCACCCACATTCGACATTCTGCTGGGTAATGCCATCCTTAGGATGGTAAAGACAGTATGCCCAGTGATTTTATTTCAGCAGAGTGGTTTGAAAATGAGAAATCTCTTGAAAAAAAGCATTGTTTAATATTTCAAGATATTTCCTTATCTATAGTATATGACTATTGATTCTATTGAAAAATATCAAAGTGATGGAATGAACTTTTACTCACTAAAAGTTACTGGTCAGAAGGGTTAGAGGAAGGGAGCTTCCCATTCCCAGTGCCTAGAGGGAATACTTCCTTCCTGTATCTCTGCAAAAGAGAGTACCACAGCTCTCTGGAAGGGGCTGACCTACGACCAGATATCTCTATAGATCTGCATGTCTCCTGGGATCTTTTTTCTTAATACTTTTTAAAAGGCAGTTAAACCTTCTTAAGCAATTTAGACCACAAGAGTTAAAAAATTCCCTCTGCTTGGATGGTGCCTGGCTATTAAAAGATACAGTGTCTGGGGTCTTAAAGTCTTGAAGTTAAGCAAGTGGTCATCTAGCTCAGAAGCAAGAAAACCCACATGGAAGAAACACACCAACTGGTGCAATCATGAGGTATCATTGAGACCGGGCCACGGGATTCAGAAGATTCACAAAAGCCCATCTACGGACAATAGAACATCTTCCCACAGAGGGGTCACAGGGAGGGGATGAGTTAATCAGGTGCAGTCAAGCACTAATGCATCATGCAGTATACCTCTGATCCCTTGAGGCCTCCTCAGCGCCCACCCCACCCTCGCTATCATGACATCAGTGCCACTTCCCAATCTAGATTAGATGGGAGCATGCACATAGGTATAGGCAAGAAATAAAACTCACAACACATGGAACCCAGGAACAGGAATGGGAGTAGCGATACCAAAAGAGTAGGGGGAAAGTGGGGAGGGAAGGGGGTACTGATCGCAATGAATGGCACATAACCACACACCCCCATCCAGGGGGAAGAACAACAGAAACCAGAGGGGAAGGGAAACAGTGGTTGGTGTGAGATTTGAAAATAATTAACAATCTACAATCTATCAAGGGCTATGTGGGTCAGGGGGCACGGCGAAGAAAAGAGAAGCTGATCCCAAGAGCTCAATGGAAAGTAAATGTCTAGAAAGGAACGATGGAATATATATATGAATACATTGGATATAATTGATGTCTGGATTATAACAAGAGTTGTAAGAGCCCCCAATAAAATGATTTAAAAAAAAGAATTCCCTCTGCTCTATATTTTCCGATGGCTTGTCTGAATCATGTTCCTCCACTCAAAAGGACTATCAAAAGGAAACTGGTTTTCACTGGCTCTGCACTGACAAAACATGGTCCTAGGGTCTAGGATGACACCAATAAATGATGTCTTAGCACTGTTTCAGTCAAAGTTCGTAGAAACTCAATTCAAACTCTTGAAGCTGCAAGGAGAATTTATTGGCACAGGTATCTAGAAATTGGGGCGCAGCTTAATTCTTCACCACGATTTTGGATAACACAAGGATATCATAGGGGCTCAGTTTCTTGGCTGCCTGCCTGTCTTTCCATAGTTTAGTTCTTCTCTGTACATGTAGGTTTCATTCTCAAAGAAACTTTTTAAGGTTGGAGAAATGACCAAGATGTCATCCTTAATGCTTGTGATCTGAAAATAACTCTGCTTCTCAAACTCTCAAGTGCTAGGGAGGCTTGGATTTCTTTGGACCATTTGGTCTTTCTTGAAATAGTCACTGTAGCCAAGTAGATAGAGTTTCCTGGCTGGTTGGCCTGAGTCACCAGGTTGTTGCTGTAATTGACATCACTACCAGGGCCACATGCAATGTGGAAGCATTGATTGCTTCTAGGGGAAAAAATACATACATATATACACTGCTAACACAATATTCTGTTATTTTTGTGTATTCCTTTCTAAACCAGGAATGCGTATATTTTCAGTATTTAATGCTTTGTGACTTGGGACCCATAACACCTAAAGCTTCCTATGAGAAAACAACAGTGGCCATTCCCAGGTGTATTTTCACCCTGAGGGCATGGAGCTGTAATCTGCCAGATAAGCAGTGAGAAAACATCAGCTGCTCATTGGGAGAGAGCTGGGGCTTCCTACTCCAGTACAGAGTTGCAGTCTCAGAAACTCAGAGGGGCAGTTCTATACTGTCTTAGAAGGTCATTGTGAGTTGGCTTTGAGTCAATAGCAGTGAGAGTGTTTTAAAAATACCATGTATTTTCTCATGAAGACCTATTCTGTTACGTTCCTCATATTATCTCCCCTCCATCTTGTCATCCTCTAGGTAAGGGTGTTTGTGAGCAAGCATGTACAGTTGGTTGAGCAATCTATTTAGTAAGTCTGATAAGATCGTGATGGATATCTCTTTGGAAGAGATTTGATGCAGTGTTATTGTTGTTTTAATTGCTGCCAAGTTTCTTGGGCAGTAATTCTACTCTAGCTGAGAAAAACGAGAGCCGAGCTACAGAGCCCTTCATCATACATCATACCTGGATCTCAGAATCTAGCTCCCCTTCCTCATTTGGTTTAGCATGACAGATGCTTCTGCCAAAGTCAGTGTTATTAGTGGCATAGAGAATGAAACTAACTCAGATTTACTGTAGCTTGTGGATAAAGCACCTCCAAATCAGGCAGGAAATGTCAATAGCATTGACCTCAAGGGAGATATGTGGTTTTGGCACAGCACTGCTTTGGCCTCTTCAGGCAGAACAAAGCCGAGCACAGCAACAAAGAAAGGTTTTCCAATGGCCAGAATACAACTTTCGTTGATCTAGAGACTTAGGGAGGCCTCGATGGTTCTGAGCCTATGCAGGGAGAGATACTGGAACAGAGCTGACAAAACTGGAATTCGAATCCTGGTTCATTGCCTAATGACTGGACCTCTTTCCTGGATAATTTCCTCCATATTCGACATGAATTTGCTGCTTATAATGGTCATGGAGTCTGGACTAGGACATTGCTGCTTTTTATAGAGTAGCACTGAATTGGTCAAGGATTCAACCCCTTTCGTGATGTTCGTGACATACTATGCTTTATTTCCCTCAGGTTTATGATTTGGGGATTTTGCTGAATCGTTTTTCTTTCTAAGAAAATGCTTCATCATTTGAAAGTCATCGATTCATTTCTTCAAGGTCTCCTATTTCTTTGTAAAAGAGAAATACAAGCTAATATTTAATGGATGCTGCTTCTATGCCAAACTCTATGCATAGTACATTGCATCAATTGTCTTATTTAATTCTAGCTACAATGGTGTAATTTAGGGACTATTCTTATTCCTGTTTTACAGTTGAAGGAAATGAGCCTTAAAAAGCTTAAGAGCCTTGCTTAAAGGCACACACTGACAGTCTTGAGTTCTTAAATAATTTGGGATACTGTCTCCTGTCCTCCAGGGACTGCTTTCTCTTCAACCTTCTCAAAAAGGATGGGCACCACAGTTAATGCCCCAGGGAGTGTTACTTTCCTCTCTATGCCATGTTCCTTATATAGTTCCCCACTGCTGTTCCCACCTTTCTCTAGTCTGGGGATGCCAATCAAAAGGAGCTACCTCACTTTATTAATTTTCAATTTAATAGAATGTAAAATGTAACAAGAAGCCAAGAAACGGATTGAGGACTGAATCTTAAATCATCTGATCCTTTGTTTTGCACCTGTAGGAACCAGGTGTGGGCAGGAGGGTTGTTCATGCCATATGGCCATAACAGTAGACAATAGCAGTCTGGTCAGAAAAATTCAGTCTCATGATAGGTTAAAGGCTGGGTGGATGCAATTAAACAGCATGGTGCATACAAAGTACACATTCTGTCTGGAGTTCAGACATAATTTAGTTTAAGCTTGCCTGTGACAACTTTGAAAGAACCCTGCTGATGTTGGCTAGGTGCTGAACTGTTAAACTCAAGGTCAGCAGTTCAAACCCACCATCTGCTCATCAGGAGGAAGAGGAAGCTGTCTGCTCCCATAAAGATTTATGGCCTTGGAAACCCTCTAGAGCAGCGGTTCTTAACCTGTGGGTTGTGACCTCTTTGGGGGTCAAACAACCCTTTCTCAGGGGTCGCCTAAGATCATCAGAAAACACATACCATGTATACTCAAGTATAAACCGACCCAAATATTCGCCGCAGCTCCTAATTTTACCACCAAAACTGCATTTAAAATGGGCTGAGAACTCGGCTTATACTCGAGTATCTCCGCTAGTCTTAGGAACCCAGACACCGCTCCTCTATCAGTCCCCAGGCGGCTCCACCCACATGCAGACACACCCACATGTGAGTACCCAGCGTGAAGACTTACCCATGCTACACCCTGCTTCAAGGCAAAATTTCATTTATCTCTATGTAATTAGAAATAAATATTTCACCATATATAATTACATATTGTTTTTGTGATGAATCACTATGCTTTCATTATGTTCAATTTGTAACAATGAAAATATATCCTGCATATCAGATATTTACATGACGATTCATAACAGTGGTAAATTGACAGTTACGAAGTAGCAACGAAAATAATTTTCTGGTTGGAGGGTCACCCCCACATGAGGAACTGTATTCAAGGGTCACGGCATGAGGGAGGTCGAGAACCACTGCTCTAGAGAGTGGCTAAGAGTCTGGATTAGTTCACAGAGAGCGGGGGTGGGTGACAACCTCACGTGCAAACATGAGAGCTGAGACGTATGTGGTGCTTAGCACGTTTCTAGGCTTTATACACATTAGCTCATTGCATTATTACAACTGCCCCATGAGGTGATACACTGTCATTTTTCTGGATGAGGAGATGAAGGTGCAAGGAGGTTAGCAATCTGACAAAAGTTACAAATCTAGCGTGTTAGGGTGTTGGGACTGGACTTGGAGATGTGACTTCTCAGTCCCAGACCTTATCCTTATCCTTATCCTCTGACTGTCCTGCAGAGTAGCTGGTGTGTGTGCTGCTGCTGTTTTTACCAGTACTGACCTCATGTCCAGTTCTCCCCCTGCCCTTTGTATGCCTGTTCTTTCCAGCCCTGCCTCAGTCCAGCTGTTCCGTCTGGCCAGTACAGGCAAGATTTATCATCTGGCTGCTTTGTGCCTGACCTGATTTTCCTATTCACTCTGAATGAAAGAAGGGGACAGGAACACGAGCAGGTGAGGATCCGTCTTGACTCTACCCCTCACCTCTGGCACCCTGACAGCACGGGCTGACTGAGCTCCCAAAGGAGCAAATCTCCCCCCTAGTCCAGATTGCGTTGCTTCAAAGACCCAGCTGCCTGCCTGCTGTCCAACACTTATCTGTGGCAGTCACAGATCCTAGCTCTTAGTGGGGGATGTGTCTGGCTCCAGCCATAATCAGAAATGACATTGCTTCTGAACAGAGCCACAGATATAGAGCCAATTGAATGTTATTGGCTGCACTTCCTGTCCTCCAGCCACATCCATGGTGCTTTTCACAGGGGCTCTTGGCTACTTCTCTGCATGTCCATCTGCTGAGATGGCGACATGCCCTCTGGTTCTGTACTTGGACTCTTGCCTGTGCCCTGCCTGCCAGGACATGACAGAAGGCTGCAGATCAACACAAGTATTAGATCTTTTCTAGTGATTTTTCTTCTTCTGGAACCCAGAGGCCTTGTAAGACTTATTACACACCTGTTGAGTATCATCTGCCAAACAGCATAGCTATTTGCATATGAGATAAGAATATGGCACCTCCCTGGAGGCCAGCTACAGCCTGGGGATGTTGGAGTGTCAAAACCCCTTATACCTCTGATGAGAGAAAAGTTCTGTGTTGGAGGGCATGAGGAAAGTCAGAAGTGCCAAGAGATTAAGGAAGCAGTGTTAAACGGTTACGGAATCTCAATAGACACAAACAATGGCCTAACAAGTGCCTTCTACCAGTGTGCTAACTTGCAACGTACTGAAAGCAATGTGTTAAAAGCATTAAACCTTTATTAAAAAGTATCAAAATATACTCCCTGCTGGTGTGGAGGGTTATGTGTTGGGCTGCTAACTGCAAGGTCAGTGGTTCCAAACCACTAGCCATTCTACTAAAGAAAGGTGAAGGTTTCTGCCCCTGTGTAGATTTATAGCCTTGGAAAGCCCAAGGGGCAATTTTACTGTCTTTTTAAAAAAATCGTTTTATTAGGGGCTCATACAACTCTTATCACAATCCATACATACATCGATTGTGTAAAGCACATTTGTACATTCGTTGCCCTCATAATTCTCAAAACATTTGCTCTCCACTTAAGCCCCCGGCATCAGGTCCTCATTTTTCCCCCTCCCTCCCCCCTGCCCCCTCCCTTATGAGCCCTTGATAATTTATAAATTATTATTTTGTCATATCTTGCCCTGTCTGATGTCTCCCTTCACCCACTTTTCTGTTGTCCGTCCCCCAGGGAGGAGGTCACATGTAGATCCTTGTAATTGGTTCCCCCTTTCCAACCCACTCTCCCTCTATGCTCCCTGTATCGCCACTAACACCACTAGTCCTAAAAGGATCATCTGCCCTGGATTCCCTGTATTTCCAGTTACTTTCTGTACCAGTGTATATTCTCTGGTCTAGCCAGACTTGAAAGGTAGAATTTGGATCATGATAGTGGAGGGGTGGGGAAGGAAGCATTTTAGGAACTAGAGGAAAGTTGTATTTTTCATCATTGCTCCATTGTACCCTGACTGGTTCCTCTCCTCCCCGAGACCCCTCTGCAAGGGAATCTCCAGTGGCCTACAAATGGGCTTTGGGTCTTCACTCCGTACTTCCTATCTCATTCACTATGGTAAGATTTTTGGTTCTGATGATGCCTTATACCTGATCCCTTTGACACCTCATGATCACACAGGCTGGTGTGTTTCTTCCATGTGGGCTTTGTTGCTTCTGAGCTAGATGGCCGCTTGTTTACCTTCAAGCCTTTAAGACCCCAGACGCTTACCTTTTGATAGCCGGGCACCATCAGCTTTCTTCGCCACATTTGCTTGTGCACCTATTTGTCTTCAGCGATCGTATCATGGAGATGAGCGCACAATGATATGATTTTTTGTTCTTTGATGCCTTATACCTGATCCCTTCGACACCTCATGATCACACAGATGCTATACTTTTTGATAGTTGGGCAAGCATCAGCTTTCTTCACCACATTTGCTTATGCACCCATTTGTCTTCAGTGATCCCTTCAACACCTGGTGATCACACAGGCTGATAGGTTCTTTCATGTGGACTTTGTTGCTTCTGAGCTAGATGGCCGCTTGTTTACCTTCAAGCTTTTAAGACCCCAGATGCTATATCTTTTGATAGCCGGGCAACATCAGCTTTCTTCACCACATTTACTTATTCATCCGCTTTGTCTTCAGCGGTTGTGTTGGGAAGGTGAGCATCATGGAATGCCAGTTTAATAGAACAAAGTATTCTTGAATTGAGGGAGTACTTAAGTGAAGGCCCAATGTCCTTCTGCTACCTTAATACTAAACCTATAAATATATGCACACAGATCTACTTCCCCATCCTCATATATAAATATATTTGCATATGTACATGCCTTTATCTAGACCTCAATGTACCAGAAGCAGAATCCTATAAGATCTAAAGAAGTCTCATGGATTTTTGTAACAGAAGACTGTAGGATCCCAAATCTCATTTTTTTTACCTGCGACCTATAAGAAATGCTTGTCAGCAGCCTTAGTTCTAATATTGGAAGCTTTCTCTTACATTCAGCTCTCTTGCTTTATTATAAAATGCGTACCAAACCCAAACCCAGCACACTGAGATCAAGCTGATTTCAACTCACAGAGTCTCTGTAAGACTGGGAAGACCTGCTGCTACCATTTCTGAGACCCCAATTCTTTTCTGTAGTAGGAAGCCTTGTCTTTCTCCCAAGGAGTGGGTGGTAGTTTTGAACCACTGCCCTTGTGGTTAGCAGCTCAATGTGTAACCACTATTCCACTAGGACTCCTAGAAGCTGTATAGGTGATCTAAATGCAGTGCAGAGGATACAGTATAGAACAAGAATAAGATAAAGAGAACAAACTTAATTTACAAATAAATAATTTTACAATATCAAAAGCTTTCAATATGTGTTTTCCCTGGGAGCAGGCATGATTAAAGAGGGTAAGCTGTAGCACAATGATAACATCTCATTGTGGTTTGTTTTCTCCTGTGCCATGGAGCTGCTGCTAACGCACGGCAGTGCAGGATGCTTTCCGCATTCTTGTCCAGCATCAAATGCTTCAATTCTTCCATCTTCCCTTTCACAGTCCAACTTTCACATGCATTTGAGGCAATTAAAAATACCCTCATTTGGGTCAGGCGCACCTTGGTCATAAGAGTAACATCCTTGCTTTCCAATGCTCGAATGAGTACTCGCGCAACAGATTTACCTTATGCAATATGTCTTTTGATCTCTTGATTGCTGTTTCATGAGCATTGATTGTGAATCTCAATGAGACAAAATCTTTGACAACTTAAACCTTTCCCCCGTTTATCATGATGTGACTTATTGGTCCAGTTGTTAGGATTTGGGTCTTCTTTACATTGTTTTAAAGTATATATACTGTTTTGGTGATCTTCCCTAAAATAGGATTCCTGGTGGTATAGTAGTTAAAACTCTTGGCTGCTGGAGGTTGGCAGTTCAAATTTAGCAGCTACTCCATAGGGGAAAGTTGTGGCAGTCTGCTTCTGTAAAGATTACAGCCTGAAAAACCCCATGGGAAAGTTATCCTCTATGCTAAACCAGAATAGATCCAACAGCAATAGATTTGGTTTAGGTTTTGATTTTCCTAAAAAATAAAATGTATGCCAAATTTTTAGAGCATCTCCTAATTGATGTGTATTACATGTATCAGTGTCAGCTGCTGCAAAGCCGGTTCGGACTCATGGCTACCTAGTGTGTGCCCTCTCACATTTAATCCTCACGCTAACAACAATATAAAATAGATAATTTTCAACATAGTTCCTTTACCCATGTCTCCGTAACTTCCAGGCATGATTAGGTGGGATGATGTGAATAAGGCATGGTAACACTGCAGGAGGGGATTCGTTCATTTTAGTCACCACCCCTAGGTTATATGCATGAGCACTCTCTGAAGAAGGAGTAGAGAAAGAAAACCCAGGACCGGCGTCAGTAGAGCACCATCCGAAGTGGCAGGGGCCTAGACTAGCGGCTCAGGAGGCCAGAGCAAGGAGGCGGGACAGAGGAGCAGCACTGAGACTGGACCTGCGAGGACTGTGAGGCAGAGCAGCAAACTGGCTTCCTGGCCCACAGAGGCCGAAACCAAGAGCCTGAAGAGGGAAGCAGACATTTTTTTGAACCTGGCTTGTCCTAACCTGTTAACTCCCCTAAAACAAACGTCAAACAGAAATCACCCCTCAATCTTGAGCATTGTCTGGGCATGCTGTGTGGCCATCACACTGAATTACAGAACTCGGCACAGATGTAGACTGCTGTCGGAAGAGTGGTTGGGATGAGAGTGGAGGAAGGAAGGATTGGAGCTTGGAGGCAGGTCTGACCCCTGCCTTGTGGCCAGAGGAGGTCATATAATGATCCTCTCCCAGGCCCTTTTACTGCATTTACTTATTTGCCTGATGATAAAATTAACTAATTTAGATATCTTGTCCAGGCTAAGGTCCAGGCTAATGAAGGATTTCTGATGTTCTATTCTGGCATTTTAATCATCTGATATGCATTGTGAGAACTGAACCATGAATCAGGAGGACCGGAGGTGAAGAGACGCATCCGCATGGTAGTGTTGAGGGAGAATGTTGACAGTACTGTGGACTGTCAAGTGAACAGGGCAATTTGTCTTGGAGGAAGCACAGCCAGAATCCTCCTTAGAAGGGAGAATGATAAGACTTTGCCTAATATGCTTTGGGCATGTTTACAGAAGGGACCAGTCCCTGGAAAAAACACAGACTCGAAAAAGTAAAATGGCATTGAACAAGAGAAAGACCTTGATGAGATGTATTAACACTGGCTCCAACAATGGATGTGAAAACAAACACCCTTGTGAGGATAGCAGAGGACCGTGCCGTGTTTCGTGTCTATTGTACCTGCCAACTAACTGCAGCCACATGCAGCTGCAGATATTAAAAACATTTCATGTCCCACAATGAAAAGTGAAAGAAAAAGCCAAGTAAACTGTCAACCCAAACCCTGGAAGACATTCAAGATGAATGGCCATGATGGACTGACAGCACAGATGACCACCATCCTATGATGAAACGCTAATATCGATTTGAATGTGAAAACCATACTTTGTAATAAACCTATTAAAAAGATGATCATGTCTGCCTCCTCTCTAAGGTCATGTTGTTGATTCAGCCTCAAACTGCTCATCTCAAGGCCAGCAGTTCGGAGTCACCAGTGTTCTGCAGGAGAAAGATGAAGCTGTCTGCGCTCATCAAGGTTTGCAAAGTTTCTTGATGCCTGAAACCTTATCCCTTCCAACACCTCATGATCACAAAGGGACTCAAAGCCTATCTGTGGGCAACTGGACATCCCCTTGCAGAAGGGTCAAGGGGAGGAGACGAGCCAGTCAGGGTGCGATGTAGCAATGATGAAACATCCAACTTTCCTCTAGTTCTTAAATGCTTCCTCCCCCCACTATCATGATTCCTAGTCTATCTTATAAATCTGGCTAGACCAGAGGATGTACACTGGTACAGATAGGAACTGGAAACACAGGGAATCCAGGGCGGATGACCCCTTCAGGACCAGTGGTGAGAGTGGCGGTGATACTGGGACCGTGGAGTGAGGGTGGGTTAGAAAGGGGGAACCAATGACAAGGATCTACATATAACTCTTTTCTGGGGGACGGACAACAGAAAAATGGGTGGAGGGAGACAGAGGACAGTGTAAGACATGACAAAATAATAATAATTTATAAATTATCAAGGGTTCATGAGGGAGGGGTGAGCAGAGAGGGAAGGGGAAAATGAGGAGCTGATATCAAGGGCTCAAGTAGAAAGCAAATGTTTTGAGAATGATGATGGCAACAAATGTACAAATGTGCTTGACACAATAGATGTATGTATGGATTGTGATAAGCATTATATGAGCCCCCAATAAAATGATTTTTTTTAAAAAGATTGACAAAGTCTTTCACTCAGGGCCATTAAGTTGATTCTGAGTCACAGCGCCTCGATATGACAGGGTAGAACTGCTCCTGTGGATTTCTGAGACGATGACTCTTTCAGGGAGCACAAAGCCTGGTCTTTATCCCTTGCAGGGGCTGGGAGCTTTGCACTGCTGACCTTTCAGACAGCAGCCTTGCTCAGCACCACGACACCAACAGGGCTCCTTTAGCAGGCCCGGGACACTCCTTAGACAGTGGCTACGAGTTGGAACGCACTCCATAATGATGGTTTCTTTCCTGAATTTCTCTAAAAGACAGCGACGTTCCCATTCTCTGCACGAAAATTAAGGGGTGGAGTGCATTCTTCACAGCTCTATAAATATTTTTCAATTTTATTTTTGCCTCTTTCTATTTTATTTGATTCTTTTCCCCCCACAGTTTGATTGGTGTATAATTCACACATCCTGCAATTTAATAATTCAAGAAGAGTTGTACAGTTACCACCATCATCCCTTTTAGAGCGTTGTCTTCATTCTTGTACTTGTCGTTATTAGCTCCCCAATTCCCCTAACCTCCCCTGCAATAATCACAAGAAGCCATTAATCCCATCCCGGTCGCTATAGATTTATCTATCTGGGATTTTGTATTCAGAAAAACATTAAAACAAACTCTGTAACCAACTAGCAACAATAACAAAGTAAAAACATTAAAAACTAGAGCAAATTTAAAATGTATCAAAGGCATTAAATTTATCAATGTATTAAAATGTATCAAAGGCATTAAATTTTAGCCTAATTGCACCTGCAGTCATCCACTTTCCAATGTGTTCTGCGAGATAGGAAGGGCAATCCCATTCCTTGCTTATGGGGAAAAGGGAGTCCCTAGAGCAGCGGTTCTCAGCCTGTGGGTCACAACCCCTTTGGGGGTTAAACGGTCCTTTCACAGGGGTTGCCCAATTCATAACAGTAGCAACATTGCAGTTAGGAAGTAGCAATGAAAATAATATTATGGTTGGGTTGGGATTGGGGGTCATCACAACATGAAAAACTGTATTAAAGGGTGGAGGCATAGGAAGGTTGAGAACCACTGCACTAGAGGCTTAAGCCACTTGTATTTACACTTCACTTTGTAAAAATGTGAAGCAACTTTAAAATGTATCAAAAGGGAGATCAAATGATAAAATACTACTACATTTTAACCTAACTACATCTGCTAAAATCAACTTAACAATGATCTCTGTCTGATAACAAGGCCATTCACATCCCTCAGTTGTGGTCAGAGGGGACTCACCAGAGGCTTCGACCAAGTGTGGACCCTGCAAGTAGATTTTGGGCTTTCCCTGTCATGGCACACAGCCTTCTGCAAACCAGCTGCTCACAATGGACGCTCACACCACTCCCTTAGTCGGGGCCTAATTTAGATGGCTGCTTATTTGAAGAAAAACCTTTAAGACCCCTGACGCTATTCCTTCTGATAATGGGGCACCCTCTAGTTTCTTCACCACATTTTGCTGTAGCACTCATGTCTACAGTTATCTTCAGTGATCTCCTTTGATGAAGGTAAGCATAAAGCAGGGCCATGTCCTAAGAACGAATTATTCTTAGATTAGGGCTAGAATTAAGTGCCAGCCCCAGATTCATTCATATATCCATGGTTTATATAACTCTGGTTCACCTTAGACATATCATTGTCATTTTATGCTAGAGACTACTGTCAATCCTCCCTATAAATATTTAAAATTACCTGACCCCCACCCCCCAACACTCTCACGCTTGTTTATCTGTGAACAGAAAGCAAGAACAGGAAAACAATGTCAATGACTCCTTTCTTCTCTAAAATTTGTTTTTGCTCAACGGTGAGTTACTTTACCAGTTTTCATGGGTTCTCACGAAATTTATCTGTTCCCTTTGGTAAACATTAAAATGATTAAATTACTGACAAATGAAAGATCATTCCTGAATACCAAAAATAACATTATACGATGAAGAAAGCACTTGATAAATTCGGAAACTGACTTGTTAATGTGACCATAGGCTAATCAAATCTATTTAAGCCACAAAATAAAATTAGCTTGCCTAGATAGTCCCACCAGAAACAGAATAGCCTCAGAGTTGAAGAGGTTTGAGTTCAAATTAAATTGCTAGGAAATGTGGTAAAGCTTACTAGGAAAACTGTTTAATCCTATGAATCTCATTTTCCTTATCTTTAAAATGGAAATTATATAATGTATGAGATTATTGAAAACATTAAAACTATTTCATACAATATGCTTAGTATAGTTCTCAGGTAATTAATTAGTAGTAGACATATTAGAAATTATAAAAAAGTACACAGATTGAATAAAAGTGAAAGGATACAATCCTGATCACACATTTTTCTGATTTTAAATCACAAAGTGCCCTCTTGTTCTTTTCCAAGACTCCCTCTTGGTCTATGTCCAGGTTGTGCATGGACACAATGAAATGTTTTAGAATTTCCATTCTTCACAATATTATGCAAAATTTGTTGTAATCCACACAGTTGAAAGCTGGCGCATGTCAATGAAATGCAGGTGAACATCTTTCTGGAATTCTCTACTTTCAGCCAAGATCCATCTGTTATCAGCAATATCACGCATTGCATGTTGTATTCTGAATCTGGCGGGAATCCTTGATCGTTCCCTGTCAATGTACAGCTACAGCCCCTTTTGAATTATTGTTAGCAACATTTTATCAGCATGTGATATTAATGATAATTTCCGCATTCTATTGAATCACTTTTCTATAGAATAAGCACAAATGTGGTCCTTGGAGTCCCTTGGCCAGGAAGCCGTCTCTGGTAGCTCTTTGAGTAGATGAGTGAGTAACACCAGAACTGCAATATCTTTTGAAATATTTTAATCAACATTCTGTCTATCGCTGAAGCCTTGATTTTTTGACACTGCCTACAGCACAGCTTAGACGTCTTCCTTCAATAACATTAATTCTTGATCACAATTTACCACTGAAATGGTCATTCTTTTTGCTATGGGGACTTTGTGTATTCTTTTCATGTTCTCCGCATTGTTCAGTATTTCCCCATAGAATCATTCAATATTAAAACTTGAGACTTAAATCTCCCCCCCCCCCCAATTATGTCAAGTTGAGAAAAGTTGGACAGGTTTTTTCCTCTGGTATTTTAACCCCAGGTCTTGGTACATTTCCTTATAATACTTGACTTAGCCATCTCAAGCTACCCTTTGAAATCATCAACTCTTCATAATGTTTTAGCTTTCATTTCATCTAACTTTTGTTCAAAAACAAGTTTCATAGTCTTGTCTGACATTCATTTTGTTTTTGTTGTTAAAAATAATAGTTTGGTTTCTTCATATGTCATCTTCGATATGATGCCATACTTCATCTTGCCTTCTGTCATTAGTATTTAAATCATTCTTCAGATTGTGTGTAACTTCAGATGGAATGTGCTCAAGGTCATATTTTGGATCTCAAGAGCTTATTTGAATGTTCTTCTGCTTCAATTTCAATGTGCTTCAGAGCAGGTGATGGACCGTGCACCGCTTGTCCCTGACCTTTGCTTTAATGGTTCTGAACTCCTTTGTCTTTTGCCACAAACGCAGTCAATTTGCTTTCAGTGTATTCAGTCAGATGAGATCTGTGTGTATAGTGACCTTTTATCTTGTTGAAAAAGGTATTTTCAATAAATAAATCTTGCATAATTCTGTCATGTGATTTTGTGGAGTGTCTCAATTATCAGAACCATGTATTCCAATTGTTAACCCTCTTCACTTTTCACATTTTACATTCAAATCACGAGTAATATCAGTACATCATGATTGCATGTGTGATCAATTTCAGACTGTTGAAATTAGTCAAAATCTTTAATTTCCTCATCTTTTGCTTTAGTGATTGGTGCATCAATTTTATTAATAATCATATTAGTTTATCTTTCTTGTAGGTGAATGGATATTATCCTATCACTGATAGTGCTGTGCTTCCGAATAAACCTTGAAATATTCTTGCTAACAGTGAGTGATACCATCTTTCTTCAATTGCTCAGTCTGGTAAAGTCGATCATGTGATTAATTTATTGAAACTGCCCCAAACCAGTCCATTTCAGCTCAGTAATGTTTAGGATACTGATTTTTATTCATTCAATTTTCTGTTGGATGGCTTTCAATTTTTCTCGTTTCGTATTCCATTCCTTCTCCTTTTGGATCCTGCCACATCAGCACAACTTTACTTCGTCTGTGTCATTAAGGCAAACTCTGTGTTGAGGAAGCAACTCTTCCCAGGGCATGTTTTTGAGTACCTGCCCATCGAAGGAGTTCATTGTCTGACACTCTGTTAGAACTGCTACCATTCACACGTTTGTCAGAGTGGACATTCTCTTCCTTCTAGTCTGTCTCAGGCTGGAACTTCCACTGAAACCTGTTCTTCAGCCTGCCTGACCCTGCTGGTCCTGAAATACTGGTGACATGGTTTCCAGAAGCGCGGTAACACATGCGTTATCAGAAGAAGACAGACTGACAGAGGAGTGGTGGATGTTCCGAAAACGACAGTGGACATTTTTGTAGACATCATGAAAGAGAACAAAGCGCTCCCTCTCTGGGCTCCAAAGCACTCAGCCCATGTGTCTGTGCCCCCTAATGCAGAAGAGAAAGAGGACAATAACGAAGTATCATACAGCCAATTAGGCCTTATGATTGACAGATGAATACAATGCTGTGGGAGAATCCCAAAGGAGGAGGCTGGGGAAATCGTGGAGGTAGACTTTGTACAACAAATAACTCTCAATCCAAGGGCGAAGAAGAGGGCAGGCAGAGCAGGCAGCCATGCTTCCATCGTGGATGGGCCGTGTGCATGACACGTTAGAAGACTGGGGATCGGGAATGATGAGGGTGGACATTGGAGACAGGGCATGGTGCCCCAACAGGCTAGACTGGAAAACACAAGTTTTTCTTGCTTGGTATATTTTAAT
>NW_022103958.1:30101346-30143276 GCF_000313985.2 Echinops telfairi
ATAAAAAAAAAAAAAAAAGAAGACTGGGGATCATCTTGATTTATTAGAGCACCCTCATTAAGGGTGTGAGGGTGAGGCACCGACTGGGAAATAGGTTATGTGTCTGTTGCAAATTTTGAAATGTTCCGTAAAGGGATTATAGCACAAGAATTAGACAGACAATGATCAGTGTTACTAATTGGTTTTCAGAAATATAGCTTGTAAATGTGTGTGAAAGGTCGGAGAAAAAAAGTGCCGTGTATACCGAAATCCATGAGGACACGAAGCTGACTACAGTGCAGGTTAGCGAGGACAACAACATGAACCGAGACTTTGGCAGATGAGATGAAGATCAAGCTAGACTAGAAGCATTTGACGAAGTCTAAGAATGACTTGTTCATTGATAAGGGCAGATGTGAAGGAGAAGACACAATTTAGGGTGATTCAAAGGTATCCAGTAGCTATCTTGCTAGATAGAATGATATCATAAAATACCTTGCCATATCTTGAAATCTCTTGGGAAAGGAATATTAAGCTAAAAAGACAGTTGTAGCTCACAAGGACTCAGAAAACAGTCCAAATGAACCAGGAGATGATGACAGCTAGCCCTCGTTGGCCTCCTTGCCGTGATTACAATGATCATTTATTCTTTAGCCACCTCTGGGCCATTAGTATTCAGAAAATGGAAGCTTCTTAGTGAATGGAAACTGAGCATAGAAACAAATATCTTACTCAAGTTCCTCTGGAGACAATAATTTCTTTCAAACCCCAAAAAACAAACACAAACTCACTGCCCTTGAGTCAATTCTGCTCCAGAGAGAAAGATGCCCACTTCTGAATAGATTCAAAGTCTGGGAAATCCTAGGGCACCGTTCTAAACGATCCTATGCGGTGAAGTATTAGTTAGAATTGATTCTACGCCAAAGGAATGGGACAGCATGGTAACTATGGGTCTTTCATTTTTAAAAAAGACTAAGGCTGAATGAAAGCCAAATTAAATGATAGAAGGAAGAAGATAACTATTTTTCTATAACATTATAAAGCAAGGCCTTGCCATAGAATAGATTTCTGTTTATAGTGAGCGTATAAAACAGAGTAGACCTGCCCCTGTGCATTTGCGAGACCGTAAGTCCTTACAGAAGTAGAAAGCCTTGTTTCCTTCTACAGACTGCTGAAGTTTAATTTCTGGCCCGTTAGATAGTGCATGAAAGTTCCTATGGGCATCTCTCTCTTTTTCATACTGAGCTGTAGATGAGCATCGTCCAGGTGACACCTCCATATGAGAAAGTATCATACAATTAGAAAGTGTAATGAATCACTCCGCATCCCCCACACTATCCAGATAATGCTTTCTCAAGTTATTCCTATTTCCCCATGAATTAGTGAAGCTTTTAAAACTGAAATCATTTTATTTCGTAATAAACAAGACTTTTAATTGAGTTATGACAAATGTGCCCTTCCAGAGTTTTGTTGTATTTACTTGAACTGCTTTGTAACTTTGATGAAATTATGAATCACCAAGAGCCTAATGAATCTGAATCATCTGATAAAAGTGTTGGGATGGGAAAATGCAAGAAGAAAAAGTGTAAGCCGTCTTTTTTCACCTAGAAAAGAAAGTACCATCAAGATGAAATTGGTTGGAGAAATATTATTGAAATAAAGTAGAAGGGACAAAAATTTTCCCATTATTTCCCATTTTTGTCACTTAAATATTGATGTTCTATGACAGAAATAATATAGCAAGGAAGGAAGGCATAGGCAGTATATATGTTGTGGTAAATATTATCAAATGCAGCGAATCTGATTTTCTGGTTGAGAGACACTGGATAGTTTCTGTGATGATTTAAGAAAAAAAAGAGAATTAATGCTTGTTAAAAATAACTGAGTACTTAGCACAAGTGTAGACAAACCCTCATCACACACTGTAAGTGGCAAAGAATCATGTTCAGAGACACTTGTGATTATCTCGGTGAGACTTTTGTTTGTGGAAAGTGTGAGCTCTCGTGTTCAAAGGGACAATCCTGGAATCATCTTCCTCGGGACTCAGAAACATGGAGTTGGGCAGAGTCTCCTTAGGGATCGGTTTACAGTTGATCAGCTAAGGCAAGCGGAGAGGCGACTTTTCAGTTCTAAGTCTGACCAATTTTAAAGACAGCATGAAATTAGTTTTAGAGGAAATTGAGGAGACATATTATTACTTTGTCATCTAGTAGAAAGAATATTAAGCTGAGTGCTTCTTGCAACGTTCTATATAGGTAAATACACCTTACTGTGAGTACGGCGAAAAAGGTGTCATAACGTGGAAATGGCTTACTCAGCCGCACATGTGGGATGTCTCTAGGGTTTATATGAGTGAGAGAGATAATTTAGCCAAATGTTCCACTCAATAATGACAGAGTGCTGAAACGTGAATGAAAGAATACCTTTGAATAAACTATAAACTTTAAAAAAGGGATGCAAATTTCAGAATTTAAAGTGCACTCATAAATACAAAACACAAAGAATCCCTATCTTAGGATTCATGGAGAGTGTGTGTGGGCTCTAGAACTTAGCTCAGAATACATGCCTGCAAAGGTATAAAGCTGAGGTGTTGGGCCCCTTGCTGTTACTCCATTCTGTTGTCATAGGTTCCCGAATTCTTGTTAGGCGAGGTAAATAGGTTCTGACTAAGAGTGACCTTAAATACAAAAGAATTAAACGTGACCCAGTCCTGCACCATCCCCCAAATTATTGTTGTTTGAGCTCATCATTGCAGCCAGTGCATCAACCCACCATGTCAACCTCATCGGAACTTGTAGCAATTAGCAATGATGCGTGTAAGAAAGACAGGTTGTACAGAGTATACCCTGGTGCAAACTCATTTCTGATGTTATTCGTTTGTTTATTCAACATATTGAAAATGGAAATATGAGGACAGTGTTGTTTTAAATAGTTGAGTGTCCTGTGGAAAAAACACTCCACTATGGTTTTCTGTTATAAATAATACGCAAAGAGATAAATCCACAACTCTAGAGTATTACTAAAGGAGAGTAGCTCCCTACACTGGTGGCATGTGAGTGTCAGAGAATAAAGACCTCCTGAATGTGAAAAACTTGAAAGAGAAGAAATTAGCAAGCGAGACTCGAGTGTCCCAGTGCAATGAATAGACAGTGCTGCTGAAGAGTGGGAAATTCCAGGAAGGAGGTCAGTTAGAACATACAACCCATTAAGGACAGCAATTTCATTCTCTTCTCCAGGGATAACTTATTTTTAATGTTTATTAGTTGTATTCTTTGGTTTCCTATGTGTATAACTAAGCCACATTTACCTATCTTTTCCTTTCCTTCCCTGATTGACTATAAACTATGATATTCTTCCAAGTAGCCTAGTTTCATTCTTTTTCTGAATTTCTTTTTTTGCTCCCTTTTTCTAGCACTCACTTTGCAGTAATAGGCAAGGGTGCTAGGCATTGGGGTGAAAGAGTGTTTAATTGTTGAAAAGATTTCATGACCGACAGCTGAGAACAACTCTACAGATTCAATCAAGAGCTATGGTGTCTTGAAAGACGGGGTACCCTTGTTTCAGGTGATGGTGTAAAGCGGGCACTGTAGTGAGGAAATCTGGGTTCAAACCCCAGATAAATCTCTGTGATTTTGGCAACTTTATGATCTCTGTCGCTTTCAAATTGTATTTGGGAAACGAAGGAGGCAAGCATAGATGGGTGTGAGTTCCACAGTAACCCTGAGCTCCGCAGGGTTTTCTCAGCTGTAAATGTTATAAAAGCAGGGCTCCAGATCCTTCTTTGTAGGATGAAGTTGGATGCTTTCAAAGACTATCCATTCGCTGAGTAGTGGGGTGCAAAATGTTTGTGGCACCCAAAGAACTTTGACAACAGTGAGTTAACTATAGAAATGTAGCTATACTCTGGCAGTTAATTATTTAGACCATGGAAACATTATCTGAGTTTAGTTCCTGAAACTGTTTGGGGAACTGAGCTTCTAGTATTTGTGTTAGGCTGGCTTGTCTAAGAAACAAAACCAGTGACACTCATATATGTATGAAAGAACTTTATATCAAAAAGTAATTTTATACCAAGAAGGAACCCCAGCCCAATCTAATTCAAGTTCATGGGTCTGAAGAGGGAAGTGGGGAGATCACAGGCTGATGGCTGCAGAGTCACATGAATCCAAGGTAGGTGGGAACGTGGCAGGCTGCTGACTGCTCCCAGGTTCAGTGGATCAATGGAGCCACACCTGGAGGCAGACACAGAATCCAAGCAAGCAGGAAGGTGAAGGGCAAGAGAGAGAGGTTCCCAGTTTCCCTCTTTTAAAAAGGCCACATTTCCAGGAGGCAGCACCAGGCAGTGACCCGATTGATAGGTCGGACTCCACCCCTACACTTTCATCCCGGTATAAGTTGACATAAAAGCTAACCACCACAGTAGTATTCTGAAACGAATGACAACAGCAGTACCTTATGTGATAGGAGTAACAGCAAGAATCTAAAGCAGTTAAACCCATGACCAACGTACAACGAACACACAATAATAACAGTATTTGTAGACACGAAGATCCATTGAGAATTAGAGATTGCACAAAATATGGATCTAAGGAAATTGAGAGGCATCACAAATGGAATACCTAAAAATGAATATCCTGGGCATTAGTGAAGTGAAATGGACCGAGAGTGACCATGTGGAATTAGGCACCCATAAGGTCCCGAGTAACAAATGTCAGAGGAACTGCATTACGTTCATCATCAGAAAGACATTTCCAGATCTACCCTCAGGCGCAGGGCGAGGGGAGCAGCCACGTCTACCAGGACTAGCAGCTCACCCTCCAGCTCTTCGGCGAGGCCCCTGGCTGGGCTCAAATCAGCCAATATTCTTCAAGTTGATGCGTCAATCACTAATGCAAACATGAAGATATGGAAGATGTCAACCAACCGCTACTGTCAAATATAAAATCAAGACACATGGATCATTACTAGGGATGGAATTTGAAAGATGGGAGTCAAGGAGGATCGGTTTTGGAATTTGAAAGATGGGAGTCAAGGAGGATCAGTTTTGGCGAGAGAAACGATGACATGGAACACATGATTGAATGTTTCAAGACCAATGACTTATTCATGGAAAATGCATTGTGTTTGTTTGTTTTCAACTGTGAAATAGGAATTGTATATGTGGACCTGACCAGATGGAATATGCAGGAATTCCATCAACTACACTTGTGGGAAGAGATGATGGGGAAGCTCTATACTGTCATTCTGAATAAAGCCAGAGGCTGAATGCAAAACAGACCATCAACTGCTCAAATGCAAGTTCAGGTTGAGGCTAAGGAAAATGAAGACATGTCCACAAAGTGCAACCTTGAGTGCATATCCTATCTCCATTTAGAGGTATTCTCAGAAATAGATTTTGTGTATTCAGCACTCATTACCGAATAGCAGATGAGTTGTGGGATGACATCAAGGACATTATATATGCAGAAAGAAAAAGTTCACTTAAAATGCAGGGGAAAAAGGAGACCAAAATGGATGTTAGAAGAAATTTTGAAACTTGCACTAGACGGTAGGGAGTCTAATGTGAATGGAAAAATGAAGTAAAAGCTGAACAGAAGGTTTCAACAGAAGCCTTAAGAAGGCAAAGTGAAGACTAACAACGCAAAGGCCCGAGGGTTGACCACCAGGAAGGACGAGCACGCGCAGCATTCCTCGAGCTGAGAGAGTCGAAGAAAACAATTCAGGCTTCAAGGTGGGATATTGAAAGATTCTGTGAGCAAAACAGTGAATGATGCAGGAAGCTTCAAAAGATAAGGAAAGGAATATGCCAAGCATATCAAAAAGAATTGGTTGGTGTCTGATGATTTCAGGAGTAGCCTAGGATCAGGAACAGATAGGTAGAACTGAAGAAAGAAATCCTAGCTTCACTGAAGGCATTGAATAAAAGCAAGCCTCCAGGAATTGGTGGAAGAACAATGTAAAAGTTTCAAATATGGAAGCAGTGCTGTAGATGTTCACTCATCTATACCAACATATTTGGAAGACAGCTGCATGATCAATTCATTGGAAGAGAGCCATAAGTGCGCAGATTCCAAGGAAGGTAATCAAGCAGATGTGGAAATTATCCAATTATATCATTAATATCATATGCAAGTTAACTGTGCGGAAGATAATTCACAAAGGGTTGTAGCAGGACATCAACAGGGATCCGTTAGAAATTCAAGCCAGATTCAGAAGACAACATGGAATGAGGGAAATCAGTGCTGGTGTCAGATGGGTCTTGGTGAAAAGCAAGCATACTAGAAATGTTTACCTGTGATTTTACTGACTGTGTAAAAACATTAGTCTTTGTGAACCACAACAAATATTGGCTAACTTTCCAAAATGGAAATTCTGGAACACATCATTGTGTTCATGCAGAAGCTGTACATAGAATAAAAAGCAAACTTTCCCCCCCAAACAAGGGTTTAAAATCAAGAGAAGTCAAGAGAAGTGAGGAGCTGATACCAAGGGCTCAAGTAGAAAGCAAATGTTTGGAGAATGATGATGGCAGCAAATATACAAATGTGCTTGACACAATGTATGTATGTATAGATTGTGATAAGAGTTGTATGAGCCCCCAATAAAATGATTAAAAAAATCAAGAGAAGGGTGCATCAGGGCTGTATCTTCTCTCTATATCTGTTTTAATCTATATACTGAGCAATAAAAGAAACTGGCAATATGAAGAACAAAACATCAGGATTGGAGAAAGACTCATTAACATCTTGGGATATGCAGATGACATAATCTTGTCAGCTGAAAGTAAAGAGTACTTGAAGCACATACAATGGAAGAAAAAAGACTACAGACTTTAGTAGGGATTACACCTCAGTATAGAAGGGGGACAAAACTATACCAATAAGCAACATCATGATAGCAAGGGCAAGATTGAAGTTGGCAGGAATTTTATTTTACTTGAATCCACAATCAACACTCAAGCAAGCAGCAGTCCAAACATAAACTGATGCATTGTACTGGGAGAATGCACTGCATAAGATATCTTTCATATGTGAAATAGCAAAGATGTAAGTTTGAGGACTAAGGCACCATGGCATGGTCCATTGCATATACATGTGAAAGTTGAAAAATTAATAAGGAAGATTGAAGATCGATAGATATATTTAAAGTATGGTGCTTGGGAAAGAATGGAGTGCCATGAGAATAAACAAATTTGACTTAGAAGAAGTACAGCCAAAAGGCTTTTTAGATGCCAAGATAATGAGATTTTTGTCTCACATGCTTGGGACCCATCATGCTTGCTCAAATCAAATGTCAGTCAAAAAGAGGACGATTCTTAACGTTGGCTGCAACAATGCGTCCAAGTATGGCAAAAACTCTGGGTCTGGCGCAGAGCCAGATGGTGGTCTCTGACATTGTTGTAAGTAGAGTCACTGTGAGTTGGAACCAACTGATAGCCCAACCACCACTAGCGAGGGAGGAGCCGCCTCCTTGCTGGTATTTACTGCGACTGGGAATGGAGCACTACTGGCATGGTGGTTAAGGATTGTACTGCTTATTCATAGGTCAGTGGTTTGAACCCTCCACGAGCTTATGCCAGGCTCTGTGAGAGAGGAAGATGTGCAGCCTGCTTCCCTAATGATTTGTAACCTTAGCAACTCTCCAACTCTGTCCCATAGGGGTGATGGGAGTCACAATTGACTGTATAGTAGTGGGCTGATGTTTGAATTTGAGACTTGGAGGAAAAGGTTATTTTAGTAAAAATGGCCAAAGTTATAAAAATGGGAGTTAGACACATTTCACAATTGTTTTGCTCCAAAAATTTATCCATCAAGAATAGACACAGTTCACGTATTCCAATATAGGTGGACATCTGAAGCGAACTTATCACGAATGAGAAAATATGCCTACAAACTTGCATAATTTTTATGTTTCAATGCCAGTGATCAGAACATCCTAAGGGGGGGGGAAAGCCCTTTGGAATTTACAGTGATATAATTTATAACTAGGGAGAGAAGAAGTCTAATATCATACAGCGGCAGTGAATTATTTAATGTGGCTCTTCTAGTCAAAGTCTCTAACTTCCTTCAAACCAACTTTCAGGGCATGAGGCTGGGAAGAAGGTTGGGGAAGATGGTGCAGTGCCACCCTATTGCGTATAAAATGAACCCTCTGAAAATCTGAAAAGCAGGAGGAGGGATCTCATTACCAGGAAAAATACAGGGATAGAGCACTTTCTCTGGACCCAGGATTCCTGGGCAGTGAACATCCTGGTTCCAGAAAACAGCTACACCATCAAAAAGCAGCAGCGGAACCTGGAACCAGGGCACGGAGCAGAGTGATAGACTTCCCAGGTGAGGGAGTACAGAAAGCTGAGTGCTTTCGTGCATGAGGTTGCCTTCTGCATTGGAGTGTCTCTGAGCACTTAATTGAGGGAGTTGAGCTTGCTGACCCATAGTAGTGGCTCTGTGCACCTTTGAGGGGAGGCTTACAGGAGTGGGTGCCTCTGGGCACTTAATTAAAACCCAGGGAGCTGGGTGTTCTGACTCAAGGAGCTTGAGTTGACTGCCTTTGGGTTGCAGTTTTCTGTGGAGCGATATGCCCCTTTGGGCATTTCATATTAGCAGACTGGAAAGAAATTTGTAACATGTCCTGATAGACAATCCTGAGCATTCCTTACTAGCATTACAACTTCTTAACTTCCTTAATAAATGTTTCATCATGAATTTGTCTGTGAGTGTTGTGTAGCCATCATAATGGATATTAGCACTTGGAAAGGAATTTTAGAACATTAATTAAGTCAGCACCTATGGCATATAGTAGTCATGAACTACTAATTACACTTTCCCTCTTTTTACTTAATATTACTTAATAAGAATAAAAGGCTCTGTAGATCCCAATTTGGTCTTCAGGGAAAGTTCAAAGAAATCTGCATTATTTTACATAAGGAGGTTGGTGGGCGTGGCCTTCATCTGTTTGTGTGCAGGAGCTGAGCTGCATAACCAAGATTCCACAGTGAGCAGGTCGCCCGATGACATGGCATCAAACGGTAAGATCAGAGTTGGAAACTGGAGGGTCAAGATCATGGTTGGAAACATTGTGCTAAGTCAGACAAGGAAGGAAAAAGGAATAGAAATAGCAAGGTTGAACTCAGGATAGCAAGAACCTTTGCATATGAATTAGGCCATATTTTGCATTGCATGATCTGTCACCATTATCTAAAATGAAGGGGCAAGCCTGATTGGTTTGTAATTTGCTTTTCAGTTTTAAGATATAACATGATTTTTCATTCAACCACCATAAGATAACAATATTTGTGATAGCACAACATTTGTAAGGAGAACAATTAGAATGATTTTACATTTCTCATGCTATGGTGATGAAAATTTTAAATTATTCTTTTCTTAGCTTGCAAGTGTTTTTAATATGTGAGTGTTGTAAGTTGAATCATAATCCTTTTTCTGCCACTTAATTGGGGAAGTTGGGCTTGCTGACCAGGACAGGAGCGCCTCTGGGCACTTAATTCTTGGTGCACAAATGATAACTTGAGTAAGGTTTTTATCTTTTCTAAAATATAATTTAATTTTACAGTGAAAGTAATATTAACTCCGTTGTTGTGGAGAGGGGGGTAAAGGAATTCGGGTTGAAACCTTGAACACAATAGCAGGCATCTGTTAAATGTTCACTAGAAGGGCATCAGATTAATTAACTCTTAATATAAGAAAAGCGCTTTGAAGTAAAATAATCAGCTATGTCATGCTTTTAAATAAATTTATTCACTTTTTAATTTATAAATTTATTTACTCAGTCCGTCAACAAATACTTAGTAAGCTTCTATTACTTCCTAGTCTTACTTTAGGTGCTAAGCATATGGCAATTAACAAAGCAAGGAAGAAACTTAGATTCCTCTTAAATATAATTTGATGTAGAAAAATACAATAAAAAGAAAAGAAAAAATCTACAAAGCCATGTAACAGTAAGCAAGGATAACTGTGGGAAATATACGTGGATGCGAAGGCTTTCTCTGGCATTTCTCAGAATATGCGATTTGACTGGCAGCTTCAGCAGGCCACAGGAAGATGGCATATATAAATGATTCAGGAAGTTTGACTGGCTTAGAAGCCTTTTAGTAATACTTAACACTCCGTTGAATGAGATCGTTTCCTTGTAATATAAAATCTTTGTGACTCTCCTAAAATTCTGTTCAAACAAGGTGTTATCACTATAAGGTGCAAAGAAAGGAGAAGATATTATCAATTAACAGGAACAAAGGATCAGGAGTCCGAGCAGCACAAATGGGCAAAGGGAACTCCAAATGAAAGAAAAGAGACAGCTGCCAAGCCTGCAGAGGGGAGGGTCAGGATTTACATTTATGAGGTTTTTAAAACAACCAAGCCCATCAGACTAACTAATTAAAGCTACAAATTTTAATTGGAGCTAATTGGATTGGGTAGTTGAACAAAAGCAGTGGGGGGTGGGGGGCGGGGGACAAAACAAAAACAATTCTGCCATTTTTTTCCCTCTTATCAAGCATACTAATGAATGATGTAGTCCAAGAAAATCGAAAGAAAATGACAAAATACAGGCAAAATGATGAAGTACAGGCATATGAAGATGAAACACCCAGTTTTCTCATTGAACTCTAGACTACCAGAATCCAAGGATTCTTAATATATGGAAGAACTTGTCTTCAATTCCCCTATTAGAATGTTTCTAAGCACATAGCGGTGCACCTGAAGAACTGAATCATCTGTGGGGATTTGGGACAAACTAACCCCAGGAATAAACAAAAGAGATGTTTGCATCAAGGCCACTTAGATAGCAGCTGATGGGATCTCTTGAAATGACTCCTTTGATCAAGGAACAGGTGGTTAAAATAGAACTTGGAGAGTGCTTGTGGCTGGTGTGAGTGAGAAATGGTCAGAAGGAAACGAGGGAAAGGTAACACTGGGTCCAGTGGCTTAAATAGTTAAAAGTAATGTAAAACATCTCCTTTCTTTGGTCCTACAAGGATATTTTGTGCTGAGTTGCATAACAGACATTAAGAGAGTGATTTTCTCTCTCTGTTTTGGAATAAAAGAATCGCAATTATGTTGTCAAAGACTCCAATTAAATTCCATTGGAAAAAGGAAAGTGTTTTTTTGGTAAAAAAGAGACCCCAAATCTCAAATATAAGGAGAATAATGATTAAATCTTAAAGTAGGAAACTACAAGACAAAGACAAAGAAGCATCTGGGTGAGGGAGACCATTAGCACCACATCACAATGATGTCCACGGGTTTGCAGAGATTTGGAGACTTCAAAAGGGCAGCAAAGGAATCTGTCACAAAAGCACTAGTAGTGGCCGATCAGCAGTGGTGGGACCACAGAAGTGGGAATGGGACCTTGGTTGTGCCAAACACTTTATACCTGACAGAAGAGTTTTCTAATATTGGTGGACATTTTGGGGCAAAGATGTCTTTGGTGTGATACCCAACAATAAATAGATAGATAAAGCATCATCAAATTTAAAAATGACTGCTTACTGAAAAGAACAGCAAAGAGAGGGAAAGGGCAAGCGATAGACTGGAAGGAAATGGTCATGATATAATTTACAATGCATGCCTCTGGCAAAGGACACATTCTGAACATACATGGAAGTCCTATGTTGCTAGATGTCGAGGACTTGATTCCAACTCAGAGTGGCCCTCTGTGAGAGAGAGGAACTTGCCTACAGGGCTTTCTTGACCAGTCTTTTACGTGACTGGGTCTTTATTCTGAAAATTTGCTGGGTGTGTTTGAACCATTAACCTTCTCTTTAATAGCTGAACACTTAACCATGTGTGCCACCGAAACTCATAGTAATGAATCCTTCCTCCTTCAATGGCAAAGCCCTGTTCCTCCTTGAATGGCAAGACATTTGAACTACTTCCCAAAAGAAGACAGTCACATGGACAATAACTATGCACAGATAACACATTCACACATATCCATATACAAAGTTCTTTACCTTATGAGACACTATGGCATTTAAGGGACATGCAAATTAAAACTACAATAGCACTCGATTTCCATCAAGTAGCTCAATATTTAGAAGAACAACTGAAGCTACCAAATGTTGGTAAGATTTTGGAGCAACTGAAACTCTATGGTAAAGTGGCACAAACACTTTGGAACATTTCCTGGAAGTTTTTGACAAATTTAAATATAAAACTACCCATAACCTGGCCATTTTAACACTTTAGATATATATCAAAGGGAAAAAAAGTTAAAATATTCACATTGTTTTATATGCAATAATATTCATAGCATCTTTATTTGTAATAGGTCCAAAATGGAAGAAGTCTAAATGTTTGTCACTGGAAAATTCAGAAAGAATAATGATAAAAAAAGAATAATGATGTATTTGTAATGGTCACACACAAACCACACTCCTAACCCTCATACTAAGGTAGTCAGGCCGTGACTAACAAGTAAGCACTCAATTTCCATTAAGGACACACCAAGGGAAGTCCCTATGCCACTTCTCCTTGAATTGTTTTGTTAGGTGCCACCGAGTCGGCTCTGACCCATAACGACCGGTGCCCAACAGAACAAAACACTGCATGGTAGTGTACTATCCTCACCATGTTCCAATGCCCGAGCCTATTGTAGCAACTGCTGTGGCAACCCTTCACTCAGAGAGCTGCCCTCTATTTCACTGCCCCTCCACGTCACCAAACACGATGTTCTTCTCCGGGGTTGGTCTCTCCGGACCAAATGTTCGAAGTCTTGCCATACTTGCCTCTAAAGAGCACTTTGGCCTTACTTAGTACCATACAGCTCACCGGCTGGTAGGTCCTTTGAACAGTGCATGGCACTTTCAATATTCTTCTCTCACACCACAATCAAATGCATCTAATGCCCAAGTATCACATGCACACGACACCCTGGCTCATGGCAAGGATGGTTCTTGGAGGACTAAGGCGTCCCTGACCCTCCCTGGCTCTGCTGGAGGAACAGCAGCAAATCCATCATGAATACACCATGCCAGGCGAAGCTACTCCAGCTGCAGGGAATGAGCAGAGGACATTCAATGGAGGCTGAACTATGTGGAGACTCATAAAAAATGGATGTAGGACTCATTGTAACCCACAGCCTTCTGTAAACTTACTGCTGGGAAATTTAGGCTCTAATCCAAAACTCCTTTAAGAATAATATTAGAACTACTTGATACCTAATAGAAAACAATATAAACATTGATATCTATCTCAGACTGGGAGCATCTATTTAAATGTGGGGGCTGGGGGAGCACGTGAAAGGATACTTTGAGGGAAAGATATCTTTGGTGTCATATCAGTCCATCCATAAATCAATAGAGCTTCATTAAAATTAAAAACTAAGCTATGGTGAAAGAAATCCTAGTAGAAGTTCCATACGACTTATAGGGAATGGAAAACCAGAAATCAAACTCACTGCCATTGAGTCAATTCCAACTCATGTCAATCCTATAGGACACGGTAGAACTGTCCTGGTGAGTTTCTGAGACTGTAACTGTTTACAGGAATCGGACAACTCATGTTTCTCCTAGGGAACAGCTAGTGGTTTCGATTGCTGACCTTGTGGTTAGCAGCCAAAGGAGTATCCCCTATACCACCACTATAGCCACTCTTGTTCCGCAGCAAGAGATGGCAGAGTACTAACTAAGAAGAGGCTTGAGGGATCTTTCTGGGGTATGAGATGATCCTACTTCTTGAACTAGGTGGTGATTATATTGTGGATTACATAGATGAAAATAAACAGGCAGTGTGTCAGTCTGATCTGTGCTAGTTATATAATTGTCAATTTAAGGATTAAGCGTGTAGGGGTGGAGTTGAGCCTGTCAATCAGGTCACAACCAATGAGGCTTCTGCATGGGCATACCCTTTCCCTAAGTATTCTGGGAACTCTGGTATTTCCTCCTTGGAGGGGGGACACTCTCTGCTCACATCCTGGGAGACATAGCAGCTGACAACACACATGGACCCATCCTGATGCAGTGACCCCAGCCAGCACTGAGATGTTTCCAATGCCACTGGATCCAAAGACTTTCTACCCACTGGCCTGTGATCTTCTACATTCAGTGTCATTGCATGCATTTTGTGAGTCTGGAGAGGACTTAATAGATTGCTATCAGACAGATGGGTTAATGTCAGACTTATGGACTTGATCTGGACTGGGCTGGGATGTTTTCTCAATGTTCAATTGCTCTTGTATATTAATCTCCTTCTTACACACATATGTGTGTCCATGGATTTGTTTCTCTAGTCTACCCAGACTAACATAGGAAGTACACTTAAAAGTTTGCATTCAACTCTCTATATCCATACTTTAGGCCAAGACAGTTCATTAGATGATGAAAATGATAGAACAGTATCAACATCAAACACAAATAAAATTTTGCTGAAGACATTTTAGAAATGGTTGCAGTAGTACATCAGTTGGGAATTGCCAGAAATTCAAACTTGGATATATCATTCATTACTATATATCCTATTCTTTGCTTTCGCTTTGCATTTAGAATTCAATTATTATTTTCAGGGCTATACTTTAGACTTCATCTTGGTTGTGTGAGTTCTTATTGATGGCCTCATAAATTAGCACACACATTGGGCACATTATAGTCACTGGGAGTCAGCATTGCCTGCATGGCAGTGGGCTTGGTTTATGGGCACATTCACACAACTTGGGAGACCTAAAAACACTTCAGTGTAACTTGATTCAAAGCTGACATTCCTTAAAATGAGACTTGTTATAAATCCTTAATTTACCATCAAAGATATTAAAATTCTGATATGGTCTTGGCCCATATATTTTCAACTCAGCTCCCCCCGCCCCCAATAACTGATGGCCTGGGTGGGGAAATGCTTACAAAGAACAAGTGTTGGCTGAGGCTTGGGTTTTGTCTACATCCACATAAAGAAAATTAATGAAACTATAAACTTTTAGAGACGATGACCTGGCAGACTGCACATAGAATCCAGTCCTCTCAAAGGCTGAGTGATGGTATTATTAAACAACATCTGGCAGAGACTTTAAAATCCGTGCTCTTTTTAAGGTCCTCATTAACTACAGAGGCAAAGCAATTTCCCCTTTCAGGAACTGAAGCAGGAACATCCAGTTGTAGGTCCGGGGCTTGTCTGGTGGGCAGCTGTGATGGGCAGCAGGAAATCTTTGTGTCTCCAATTTGGGGACCGACGGACCCTTGTCCAAGGAATAGATGCAAATTATCCATGTAGATGAGATACTGTTCACTTAAGCTATTTCTCTTCTAGGTTAAAACAACGGAATTCTTATGAAAAAATAAGTAGTTTTCTTTTCCTTTTTTTTGGGGGGGGATACAAATTTACTAACTTTGTCCCTTGAAATTTGTACTTTGCTTCCCATGAATTTTTAAACTTAGATAAGAATCACAATCTCTGTGAGCCTCTTAGTTTATATGTCAAACCAGGGTATTGGATTTGACTGGGTTTTCTCAATTATGGCACTAAGACCACTTTTGGACAATTTTTGTTGGGAGGGACAAACCTGTGTATTTTAGAACGTTGTGCCCCTACTCATTAGGCGTGAGTAGCAAGCCTGCCTCCAGCTGTGGCAATCCATTCGGACTCCTGGTGATCCCATAGGACAAGAGGGAACTACATCTGTGGCCTTCTGAGACAGTCACTCTTCATGGGAGAAGTAAGTCTCATCTTTCTCCCACGGAGTAGCTGGTGGCTTTGAACTGTTGACCTTGTAGGTCTTAGCCTAAGCATAGTGGATTAGTCTGGGTACTTTGGAGAAACAAATCCACAGCAACTCATGTATAAGAGGAGTTTTATATAAAGGGTAAGTGCACATCAAGAAAACATCCCAACCCAATGCTGCCCAAGCCCACAAGTCCAACATTAACCCATACCCAACACCAGTCCACAAAGTCCTCCACCTCACAAAACAGAGGCAATGATGCCGACTGCAGGAGGAAAGCTGAGTCAGTGAACGTGTAAGCATCTCAGCACTAGCAGAGGTCTCCACACGGCTGCTCAGCACCCAGGGCTGCATCGGGATAGATCCATGCGGCTTCTCCTTGGGGATGGCTTGTAGGAAATCCATCTTGCAAGCTGAAGCAGGGAACTGCTAAGGCAGCTGCACCCGATGCAACCATCACAAAACAAGAGACCCGAGAACTAGAAAGGCGAGGCTTCACCACCCATTTATCCCTCCGCCTTTCAACCAGCACCACATGTGATTATCGGCCAGGCTGGCACAATTAACTAACTCACATAGCCACTATACCAGCAGGGCTCCATAAAAATGTTCCAAGGCATTCCCAAATGTTTCTTGGAGTAAAATTTCTCAAGAATTTGAACCACTGAATGAAAGCAGTTCTCTTCCATTCAGTATATATTCTGTGGCCTGGACAAATATCTTTGCTTTTGCAATATAAAAATTCCCAGGAATATAGTGGAGGAGTGTAAGATGGAGGTGAGAAAATGATGACTTGAACTTCTGATTAATAATGTTTCTCTAGGAAATCAACACTTGTGTATTTTGTTCCTTTTCATGATAGGTTTACTTTTTATGCATATTAATATATTACACTCATTAATATATTACACTAGAAAACACATAATGGAGAAATAACCCAAGGAAGTCATGTCAACATATTGTTACATTTTTCTAGTCATTTTTAAAGAATGGCGTAAATTATTAAGGAAAGGTGGTGCAATTATAGTTAATTGGTCTTTCTAATTTGTGGGTAAACTCACCTGAGAGAACGGCTTATACAAAATTACTCTCAAGGAACAGGAGAATGATTGTAATGAGATGATTAATAGTTAAGCTTCATTTCGGGGTCCTTGTGAAACAGATTCTGAATCCTTCGTTCTTGCAGACTGTGACTGTTTGGCTTAATATGGCCAGGCACCGCCTAATTTCAGCGTTAGGCTGATGACCGTGACGTTACAGAGTCCTACAGAAATGTGTTCCCGGCTTCTCTCTTTTCTAGGAATTCCTCACTCTTGCTCTCCTGCTTTGATTTACTGTCTGGTTGCTTGAATTAAGTGAGTGGCATATGCTTAGTTTCCTCTACTTGAAAATGGCTTTTTTCCTGTTATTGATTCATCAAAGAGAATTTGGATTTCTAAAGCTTTGAAAAATCACACCAGTCTTTATCGGTTACTCCATTGTTTTCTGACACCCAGCATTTTAAGATGGGGTTGAGAGAAGCATGATTCTTATTTCTTTGTAGGCTAGCTTCTTTTTTCTGCATAGACACTTGGAAGGTTTTGTTTTATTTTCTATAATATCTAATCCAGAGATTTTGTTAGTGTGTTAGGCTGGGTTTTCTATAGAAACAAGACCAGTGACATTCATATATGAATAAGAAAGAAGTAGATGTCAAGAAAGAAATTCATATTAAGAAAGTGACCCATAGCAGAGGCCCAGTCCAGCTCGGGAGTGGGGGTCAGAAGCTAAGCTGGAGGGCCTTCCCAGCTCATATAGTTTCCATCCCAAGGAAGACCAACCAGGAGAAGGAACAGCCACAGGCCAATGGAGGCAGAGTATAGTGGACCCAATATTGGCAAGCAATGTGGCAGGTAGCTGATAGCTCCTAGTGTCACAGGCAATATAGTGGGCCACCAGTTCAAGTGCAAAGAAAAGCAAATGCAGGAACCAGCCCAGCAGGAAGAAGAAGAAGAGCGACAGCCAGTTCCCCAGTGTCCTTTATAAATATGAAATAGGCCAACCCCCCATATAGATACCACCAGGCCATGATCTTCACATTATGGGAGAGGCCTTTCTGTCAAACTAGTCAGTGTGCTGGCCCAGCTGAGTAGACACCCAAACAATGACACTTGGGCAATCTATAGCCATTCTTTATCAATGTTCCGTGCAAGTACAGAGTTCTGTATATGTAGGTTTTGTTTGTGAGCTAAGTAATGTTTCCTTCTTTCCTGAAGAGAATTTTACATGTCTTTCTTTTGTCCCCTGTCCTTGGATTTCTTTCTCAAAACTACTGTTCTTATTACCTAGTCAATAGGTGGAAGATGACAATGATATATCATAATAACAAAAATAATAGATATTGTTAACCAGCTCTATGTACAAGATGACTATGGAATCGTACACCCACAAACACAACACATACACAGCACAATTGCAAATATTAAACTTATCCTACTGTCTTAGACTTAGTTCCCTAGAAACAGAATTTCAGGAAGAAAATTGAGTGAAGAACATTTACAGAGCTGTATTTTGTGGGAGACACATACGTGAGGATGGCAGGATTGGACAGAAGGAGAGACTGGCATCACTGGACAGCTAAGGCTGTGCTAAACCTAACTGGAACTCTGGAGTTGGGTTTTTTTTACAGTTGGTCAAACTGAGTTTATAGGCCTTTGCCTGCTCACTTGAGCCAGTCATTGACTGCAGCCAACCTTCATTAATGGAATGGCCTTAAAACAGTCATTTCCTTGAAGCTGATACACCCAGCAAATAAGAGCTAGTTATGTTAACCCTACAGGAACCCATAAGGGCAGTGGCTTATTTAATATGGCTCTTCTAGCCAAAGTCTGTAATTCCCATCAAATGACCTTTCACTGCACTGGTCTTGTAAAAAAATGGGGAGGGAGGAGAATACTGCTAGGCTTCAACTGTGAGTATTTGTAAATAGAATTGCTTGGAGTGCCATCCTATTGTGTGTGTGTAAAATGAGCACTCTGAGAAGCAGGAGTCAGGAGTAGGGAATTTCATTACCAGGGAGAGCCAGGAGTGGAGCACCTACTCTGGACCCAAGATCCCTGCACAGTGAACCTCCTGAAAACAATACTATCCAGAAAACAATATCATCATAGGAGCAGCAACAGAGCCAGGAGTCAGAGTGTAGAACAGAGTGATGGACTTCTCACCCCATGGGACAAGTTAAGATGAGTGCTTAGGCTGGCTGGCAGAGTGGGGTACTTCTGGGCATTCAATTGGAAAGTTGGATTTGCTGGTCCATGAAAGCAGAGCCGAGTGCCTCCTGACCGAAGCTTCCTGGAGTGGAGTGCCTCTGGACTCTTGATTTAGGGAGCTGGGTTTGCTGACCCACAGAGCTTGAGCTGGATGCCTTTGGGTTGAGGCTTACAGCAGAGTGGTGTGTCCCATTGGGCATTTATCATGAGACATGAAACTTCATAACATGCCTTGTACACAACTATCCTGAGCTTCTCACTGGTGTTACAACTTGTTAGCATCCTTAGTAAACGCTTTAAACATTATTTTTGATCTGAGTTTCCGTGGATATTAGAACCCAGAGAAATAAAATGGAGATCATTAACACACTTCAGAACCATTTAAAGAAAGTCATTAAGCATCATGATCCGCTACTAGATCTATGTGCATTGGAAGCAAGATAAATATACATGAAAATTAGAAATCAGTCACTAGTGAATTGTATAAATCCACATTGCCTTGAATTAAAACATACACAAAATAACTATTAAATTATTATAAAATATCAGTTGGTTAGAGGAAAAAATGATAAACTTACTTAGAACAATGAAAGTACCACTAAACCAGTACCTGGCTAGAAAAAGAAATAACTTTCTTTAAAAATAAAAAATAAAAATAAAAAACTTTCATTATGTATCTGAGGTAACAGCAATGATTAAAAGCAAGCGAGCATAGAGTTTGTGTTGGCTTAATTAATGTTCTCTAGGACTATTTTAATTCTATCAGGAGCCCTGGCTGCTAACCGCGAGTTCAGCAGTTCAAAACTACGAGCTATTCTGTGGGAGAAAGATGAGGCTTACTACTTCGGTAAAGAGCTTCATTCTTGGTAATCTAGGGTCCAGTGGCAGCGTTACTAGGGACGGCAGCAGACATTTCCTCAGTTTACAAGGCTTACTCTGCCCATCTTCCCACCCAGTTAAGTGACGTCAGTTCGCTGAAGCTGGTGCCCAGCCTATTGGAGATAACCGCACCAACCAGAAAGATGAGTGGATTCATCACTTCTACAAAATGTATAGATGCCCAAGGACTTCGAAAGCTGAGCACATCCTTTGTTCCCTGTCTTGCCTCTCACCCCTACTCGCTACCTGCAATGCTGGTCTCTCTGGGGGACATCTTCAGGCTTGTCCTCGTTCCATTGTTCCTTTCTCCGGCAGCTCCACAGCAGGAGCTGTGGCGGCGGCACCAGAGCTGTTTGACTCTTCCCTGGCCACACTCTGCTGTCGTTTGTTAGTGGGCCTGTATTAAACCTAGTTTTTCTCTTCCTTTCTGTAACAACGGCTCTCGTGGTCTCTATACCTTTTAGGCTAGCTAATTCTCTGGCTTTAGGCAAAGGGCCCGCTGTAACCTTTCTTTATCTGGGTACCCTAAATCCCTTTCACTTCATTTCCTTTGATTTCCTGCTCCCTACAAACTGCACCCCCCTCAAGAAATTTATTAATTAAAGGCCTCGCTCTGTCTCGTGTCTCTGAAAGACCTACCGGGTAGCATGCTTGGGCGGTTCTACCCTGTCCCACAGGGTTGCACGAGTCAAAATGGACTTGCTGCCAGTGAGTTTCCTTTGTTAGTGTAGTTTTTTCTTTATCGCATCCAACAGCCATTACAATGGCTACACAGATCCTATGGACAAAATTCACCCTGACAGGGTTTAGTAAGGAAGTGACCAAGTTGTAATGTCAATGGAAAATGATCAGGGTAGAGTTGTTTAACAGAACAAGTGGCAAAGTTCATTCCGGTCAGCTAATAAGTATCCAAAGGGACATACCCTCCCCTGGAAACCTCAACTCAAAGACATTCAGCTCCAACTCCGTGGGTCAGCCAACCCAGTGCCATGCTGGGAAGACTTGGTGACTGAGGTAGCAGAGGACAGTTGTTCCCAGGGCAGTGTACTGCTGGTTGGCCCACAAACAAGGTCTGACTACGTCAACACCGTGTCTGCTCTATTCAGACACATATTATTCTGGCAAGCCCTTGATGGCCGTCCTGTAATATTGTGCTTACACTTGTTTAAATCATGTTGTGGTCATTAGGGCTCACCCTCTGGAATTCAGGTTATTTGTTTCTTGGTATTTCAGTAAATGAAACACAGGGACGTTGAGCCTGTAGAGAAAGAAAATATAACACAGGTTTTCTGGGAAAGGGTGATATAGAGGGGTGGGGAGGTAAGAGGGAGATTATGTCAAGAAGTCCAGGAAGGAAAATTATGTTTAGAGACTGATTATGGAAACAATTTTAGAATTATATTTGATATGATTGAGTTATGGCATAATAGTGGCATATATATTAACTCCCAAGTTACATAAAATTAAAAAACAAAAACAAAACATAGGTCCAGGAATTGGTTTGGGACTCCCACTAAATGCTAGCTCCAATTTAAGAATAACCAGTTCTTGCATCATGCTGCTGCTTGATACTCACCTTCCTGAAATGAACACTGAAGATAAGGGTGGGAAAACAAAGTATGGTGAACACAGTAGATGGTGCCCGGCTATTCATCAGAATAGTGTCTGGGGTCTTAAAGGCTTGCATCCAAACAAGCAGCCCTCTAAGCAAGGAGTCAACTAAGGCCACACGGAAGAAGCACACCAGTTTGTGTGATCCACAGATGACAATTACAGAATTCGAATATGGTGAAGAAAAAAGCATCAGAGCTAAAATTATGAACACCTAACTTGTGGAGGGCGACGGGAAATTAAAGCCCATCTGCAGTGTATCTAGTTACACTGACCCACTGGCAGACCCACTGTAGTCCCAGGCAAGAGTCGCGAGCAGCCTGACTATCAGGCAGAGACCGTTGTCACCTGGACGATGCTGATCAAACTCCATACTCGGCCAGTCAACCACCCTACAGACGTGACCTGAGTTTGTTCTGGATGAAAGAATCGCTTACTTCTTCCATGACAGAAATTTCTTCCCTGGCATTTTGAATGTTGATGGGGGGTTTTTCTTTCTAACACATTATTTGTATTTTTGTCTTTATACTATTATGATTTTATCATTACCATCTTAGTGTGATTTTGGTTTTTATTTTTCTCTGTTGGGTCTTCCAGCTGTGAAGCACAGGAGGTGTGGGAATGCATAATGATAATAACTGATACAAGGGGATACAGAGAATTCAGGGGAGGGATAACAGGGAGGGGAAGGGGATTTGGGGAGTACACAATGAAGGCAGGAGGGTGGAGGGAATGTTAGAATGGCTTGTGATTGCTCAACTCATTTTAAAGGCAATTTAACCATGGGCGAGGGGGAGGAGATGCTCTAAAATTGATGTAGTAATGATTGTACAATTCTCCTCGATATGATTGCACTTTGAATTGTATAATATGTAAATTATGTGCCAATAAAACTACTCAAAAATTTATTATAAGGATTCATTAAATTAGTATGTATAAGCATATAGCATACTCTATATACTTAAATAAGTGTTTGCTAAATGGCAACTTTGATTATTTGTGTTATGTAACAAAGAAAAAAAGAAAGCCAGTGTCATCGCTGAGAATAATAACTTCAAGGGCAAAAATTCCAGCATGGGCAACCCACTGCAGCCAAAATCTTAGTTAGCGGAATTGACACATATTCCCATTGGCCGGGTGTTACAGAAAGTAGCATTTAACAGCTAAATCCAGGATTGAGAAGTCTCTCATTATGTCACAAAGCCTGTTGGTGGTGAAGAGGATGTTAACTGCATGGATAAGCTGCAAAAAATGCCCAGGCATTCCTCCCTCTCATGCCTCATAAGCTATTGAACCGCAGCAAAGCCCAAACCAAGACCTTTCCATCGGCACATGAGGAAACTGCATTCAAGCGTCACCACCTCGACCGTTCGGATGGCCTGGCTCAGATGCCAGAGAGCTCAGAGTGGCTTTTCTGAAGCAGCTGCTCAGTGGCTTGTTACTTGCGACTGGACCTCTCTCCCTCAGCCTCGTTCCCCGTAGAACGCCCCAGAAACGTGTCATTGCCTCCTCCATCAAAAGTGCTCCCAGTGGTGTGAAAATCCCCAAATATCTCATGGACACTGACACCTACCTCAAGAAGAATTAGCTATATAAACACAGAACTCTGAAGGTGAGATTTTTGAAACAGAGAAAGAGAAATAGGATCTAACAGAGTAGTGTAAGGTTGATCAGAAAGCCATGAACTCCCGACTCTATCCAAAAGCAAAGCCATTCCCCAGCTCCGAGGCTACATGCATGCTTTATTTGTTCTCACAAATGAAATTTATCATCACACATTGGTGTTCTAGATTTCTTGCACAGAACTTAATTACATAACTTATGCATTTAAAGAAAAGAAAGACACTAACTGTGCATACCACGTGGAAAAATAAAGCTGTTGAAAATCAAAGAGGAATACCTACCTCTAGGAGTTCAGTTGGTCTTGCTTGGATTCACAATCATGGCTCATGGAAGCAGAAGATGAGATCAAAAGATGTTGCATTAGGTAAATGTGCTGTCCAAGACCCTCTTGGAGGACTAGGGTGCTCCTGACCCAAGCCATGGTATTTTCAAATGCCTCATATGCATGTGAAAGGTAGACATTGAATAAGTAAGGCAGAAAAACAATCGGTGTATTTGAATTGTGGTGCTGGAGAAGATTCTTGAAAGTACCAGGGACTGTTAAAATGAAAAATCTGTTTTGGAAGTACAGTCAGAGTGTTCCTTAGGGGCAAAGAGGCAAACTTCATCTTACCTCCTTTGGACAAATTGTTGGGAGAGAGCAGTCCTTGGAGAAGGACATCATGCTTGGTAATTAGGGGTCAGCGGAAAAGAACCATGCCCTCAGCAAGACGGATGGCCACGGTGGGTGGCCGCCACAATAGGCGCAACCATAAGCACGAGGGTGAGGATGGCTCAGGGCCGGGTAGGGGTAGCATGTCGTGCTGTTGTGCATTGGGTCACTATGAGTCAGAACCGACTCTATGGCACAGAACCACAACCACACAGCTACATTAGAGGAGCTCTGTGGTGTAGAGTTATGGGTTGGGTTGCTAACTGAAAGGTCAAAAGTTTGACACCACTGTCTACGGCATGGAAGAAAGATGAAGCTCTCTGTTCCCATAAAGATTTTATAGCCTGGAACTCCAAAGAGTTCTACGTTGTCATGCCAGGCTGTTATGACTCAGAATCTAGTCTATGGTGGTGGTGGTACATTTTTCCACCTACATTAAGAAATAAAGGAGCCCAGGTGATGCAAATGGTGAAGCATTTGGCTGCTAACTCAAGCTATGGCGACTCCAATACCTTCAGTGGCTCCACTATGCCACCAGGACTTTAACACGGGACAGACTATCCTGGGTTATATAGGTGGACCTAATCTAGTTACTTGACTCCTTAAGAGAGCTTCCTTAGCTGAGGTGATGGCGCAGAGCTCTGTCACTGGAACCACTATTTTAGGTCACCTTGCAGTCACTGGTGTCCTTGCTGTGGAAAAATCGTCAGAAAACGCTAAAGCTCACTGCCATGGAGCTGACCCCAATTCATTATGACCCTGTAGGACCGGATGGAACTGCTTCTGTGAATTTCCAACACAGTAACTCTAGATGGAGGTAGAAAAGTCCATCTTCGCCCACAGAACAGCCAGAGAAGTACCAAATTACCGGCTTTCTAAAGAGGAGAAGGAATAGGAGGAGAGGTGGCCTTTACAAACTGTAAAAAGCAAGTTAATGACTTCCCTGTAGAGCTTTGGAAGGAATCTAGTTATACAGATACCTTGATTTTCCTCACCATGACCCATGTCAAATTTCTGCACTACAGACTTGGAAGGTAGGCAGTTTGTGTTGTGGTAAGCCATCACGTCTGTGATCACGTGATACAACAGTAGTAGGAAATAACAGAAAGTGGAACCTGACCCAGCACAGCTGACTTCTGGGTTGGTGCACTTTTTGCTCTAACAGACAACAGCTTGAGTAATGCAGAACACCCCTAAACGCAATGCGAGTGGGTTGAGGGCTGCCTGAACATAACCCCTACAGGGGCACGTTTCCTAAATTGAAGAGATTTCAGGATACGTACATAAAGTGTATGTGACAGATTCTTTAAGCTGTGTCAACTACATTTTTTTTTTATTTCCAAGAAAGAAAATGACATCGTGAAACAAGGCAATATAGAACATCCGAAGTGTAGATAGAAATCTTAAGAGTGTGTTTTGAATAGGCTTTTCTTGAACCCATTTATCATTCTCATTATACTCGTGATAATGAGAAAAGTGCTCCGTTCTTGTTATAATCTATGTCATTGTAATATAATATATAGCATTGTTCTGGAGAGCAATTCAATGCCGCCAAATAACATTTTTCCTCCTAAGCTTTGTCTTGTATTTTCACACTGTCTACAGGAAAGGAGAAGGAACAAAGAGGGTAAAATGAACTGAAGAAGGGCCAAGAGGGGTCAAAGTAATGTTGAACCAAAAACATCCACGAATAGACAGTGATGCATATGTATTTTGGCTAAGGCTGGATGGGCTAGGGCTGATTTGTTGATTACCATACTTCTGAAACAAAACAAATCAGTTAACATGATCTGACAGAGGATTTGATTTTTTTTGAAAAGCCAATTTATTAATACAAAAACATTTTGAAGTATGCAAATAAAATCATATTTAGTTGTATGATTTATTGCTTTGTTGAACAGAAGAAAGAGGCATAAAAGCATTTAGTCAATATATAAATAAATTTCCTTCAATAAAAGGAACATTTAAATCTTTGAAGTCTGACCTATTACAAAAACCCTGAAATGTATAGTTATATTAAGATTATGAGTAACTTTTGTGGACTAAGGGCAGACCTAAGTGTCTTTGGCATTATTTACACATTTAATGTACAGGCATACTATCCCTGAGCAAGAGGCATGGTGTTATTGTCTGGAGGGAAATTAGTATAAAACTGTAACTTAAAAATATTTCAGGACAAAGTACATCATTTGCATACAAACAATTCTATTTACCTTAATGATTGTTGTTTAGGATTTGTAAAGCACATTATAGGTGTGTTCGATTGGTGCTTTTACCACATTAATTACGACTCCACATTCAGATACGGTGATTTTTGTTTTAAGCATTGTGCAGTTGGTTCAGACCCACACTTACCTTAGGTACAAACGAACCAGTACTGTCTGGTCTTAGATCATCGTCATCACTTTTGTTATGTCTGAGCCCATTGTTGCAGCCTCTGAGCCAATCCATCTCATTGGGGGCTTCCTGTTTTCCCTGAGCGTCTGCTTCCCAAGCACAATGCCCTTTTCTGGGGTCTGGACCCTCCTGATAGCATCTCCAAAGCACAGAAGATGCAATCTCCTAATCTTCATTTCTAAGAAGCATGCTGGTTGTGATTCCTCCAAGACAGATTTCTTCTAGCAGTTCATGGTAATTTCAATATTATTTTCCAACACCATAGTATAAATGCATCTAGTGCAGTACTTGATTGCGGTTGGTATTGTGTGCCTCTGAGTCAGTTCTGGCTCATAACCGCCCCCCGCCCCCCATGCACGGCAGAATTAAAGACTGCCCAGTCTTGCCACATCCTCAAAATTGTGGCTGTATTTGAGTTCATTGTTGCAGCCACTGTACCATTTCATATCAAGGGTCTTCCTCTTTCTTACTGCCTTTTTACAAAGCATAAAGTCCTTCTTCAGGAACTAGTTTCTCTTCATAAAATGCCCAAGCCCAGGAGACAAAATCTGGCTGTTGTCACTCCTGAGCTTTATTTCTTCCAAGATAGATTTATTTGTTCGTCTGGCAGTCTACTGAATATTTAGGATTCTCAACTAATACCACAATTCAAATGAATCAATTTAGCTTGTTCATGTCCAGACGTTTCATCCATCAGAAGTGATTAAAAAGACCGTGGGTTGGATCAGATATAGCTCCGTTCTCAAAATGACTTCTTTGCCCTTTTACAGAGGTCTTTTCCAGCACATTCCTGAAACATACTGAACCGTCTGGTTTCTTGACTGCTGCTCCCATGAGCATTGATTATGGATTCAAGTAAAACAGAACCCCGGCCATGGCCATCGTTTCTTCATTTATCATGTGTTGTTATTGGTCCAGTTGTAAGGATTTTCTTTTTCTTTGATGTGTAACCTCTACTCAAGGCTGTGGGCTGATCTTCATCAACAAGTGCTTCAAGTTCTCTTCTCTCTCAGCAAGGAACGTTGTGTCATCTCAATATCAGAGGGGGCTGGCAGTCCCGATTCTGTGTTCCTCTCCATAGAGCCCATCTCTGGAGATCTTTTCCTCTGCATCCGGATGGCCCAAGTATGGGGAGTGGGCACAATTTTGATGAACACTTATCTTGATTTAAAAATCATTCAGTATTCCCTGAATCTATAATAATGGCATTTAGAAATATACCAGAAGGGTATTGCCATAAAAACGTTTAAAAGTAGCTTTTTGTTGGGGGAAAATAAGTGACATTGAAAAGGAATGATAGAAATATTGTGTAAATAAATATAAAAAATCCAAGAACCTCAGATCTTTAATAGCTCCAATGCCTGAGAGATTGGGAAACATTCTCCGTGAAAGGGCAGAGAGCAACCTTTTCCTTCCTCTCCTCTTCCTTCTGCTTCCCATTCTTCTCCCTCCTCTGCTCCTTCCCCTCAGCCTCCCGTTCCTTCTTCCCTCTCCCCTTCGCTTTCTTCTCTTTCCACTTCTTCTCTCTTTTGCCAAGAATGAAGAAAATGTTCTAAAACTGATTGTGTTGAGGATCGTACAAATCTTCTTGATGTGATTGAACGATTGGATTGCATGATATGTGAATTACATGCCAAGAAACTGTTGAACAAAATGTCACAAAGTATTCTCAGCTCATAATCTACAAAAGTGGGCCATGACCAGCATGCAGCTCAAGGGCTATGGTTGGCCAACTGTTGGCCAACCCCAGTTCTGTGTCTTTCCATCTCACAGAAAAGAGTTGTCTGTCCCACCACAAAACCCCGAACCAAACTCATCGCCAGAGAGTCCATTCTGACTCATAGCACCCCTCGAAGGCAAGGCACACCTGCACCTGTGGATTCCTGAGGCAAACCCTTTACGAGAGAAGAAAGCTTTGTCATTCTCTTACCAAGCAGCTGGCCATTTTGAACTGCTAATCTGGCAGGCCACCAGGGCTCCTGTCCTACCACAAGGCTGCTAGAAAATCACTCTATCTTCCTTTGAGCTATTTATTCCTGCGAGGTGCCAGGTCAGAATGCTGAGGCTGAGAAAGGCATCTGAGAAGCAACGCTTCCGTGACATTATTTCTATGACATTATTGGTTGAAAATATGGGACAAACTATTAGAACAAGGCTAAGAATTAGCATTTGACACATGAGGAAAATGATGCCCAGGGTGACATAAAGGTTAGATTATAAAATCACCACTCCCAAATCAAACTCACTGCCGCGGAGTTGACGCTGACTCAGAACAACCCTATGGAACAGGGTAGTTCCTGTGAGGTTCAGAGACTGGAACTGTTTATTGGAGTAGAAAGGCCTTCCTCTTGCAGAGCGGCTGGTGGTTTTGAACTGCCGATCTTGTGGTTAGCAGCCTAATACATAACCGTTGTCACTGGAGCTCCTGTTGTAAAATCACATTTCACCTCTTTTCACTCCTTTGGATGTTATCGTTTGAGTGAAATCTTAGCTTATGTACAAATATTGTAGCTTAGATTTTCAGGCTGACTTGAGAAAGGAGGGGTGAGTGACCAGGCATTCATAGATTCATGTGTGAGAAAGAGACTTCAGAACTGACTTCAATATCAAGTCCTGAGGAATCAAGGACTATGAAAGCAGAGGGAGCTTTAGTGATAAAGGAGACACTTGCTCAATCCTGACTCATGTCATTGACTGATTGCCATGATTATCTGTAAAAATGGTGTGGCAGCAGTCTCTGACCTCCGCTAAATTCATAATGCAGAGAAAGGAGGGTCAAGATCAATAGCCCGTGGATGACTCCTATGAGGCAGCAGTCAGACATATGTCAAAGCTTCACACTTTTTATCAATTCGAACACTAACTGTCCCTTCCACAATACTCTCTTTCTCTCCTGGGTCCAGTAATCCACTGCAATTCCCCCCACAGAACTCTCAGGCAATATTCATGATGGGGCTTACTGGGGAAGTAACAGGTTACAATTCAGGACCAGAATGACCCAGGATACAGTTCTTCAATCAAGATCGCTTCTTCTCAGCTGTGCCTACTGGCAGATACACCCACCCCACCCCACCCCCACTGCGCCCTCTTTGGCCCTCAGCTTCTTGGATTAACTTCTCCCCTACACAGCCAAATGTTCGAAGATTGTTTTCACTCTGCCGATTTATGGCTCAGCAGCACCCCAACTGCACAGTAATCATCAGACTGAAGCTAATCAGCTCTTGATCTGTGGGATGGCAAGCCTAGCTCCTGTGACAAGTCCCGGAGGCATCCCATTCTGCCAAAAAGTTCTGGACCTGATGGCACTTAGCCCCTTCTGGGGACCAGAAATCACACTGCGATGTGTTGCCCTGCTGTTTGGGTACTGCTGTCTCTGCTATTACCATTATCCGACTGCTAGCTTCCCCTTCTCTCACTTCTGGGGTTTAACAGCCTTCTGTCTTTCGGATCCAGGTTTGGCACACGAAACTTGCGTCCAAAACACATGCCCCAATTCTGGCTCTGAGCTTCCTCCCTTCTGACCTCTGGGATGGCTCATTTCAAGCTTGCTGGGAAGGCAAACATCTTGACATTAGCAAGCTCTCTGAGCCATTAGTGGAACACAAGCACCTCAGCTTTACCTAGTCCTAGCCAGTCACTTCTTGGGAATTGCAAAGACAATAAATAGAAAGGTCATATTAAGTCCTTTGTAGTACTGCAAAGGGTATACTAATTTTCTGTTTATGCTGTAACAAATTACCACAAACATAATTGTTTAAAACAACACAGATCTATTACCTCATGAAGGTAGAAGTCTGTGATAGAGCTCACTGACTAAAGTCAAAGTATTAGAATGGGTTGATATACACACACACACACACACACACACACATATATATATATATATATACATATATATATACATATATTTTTATTTTGCTATAGAAACTACCAGGGAGATTCTGATTTTTGTCTTTGTTTTAGCTATTCAAGCCTTAGGCATCTGTCTACATTCATTGACCAATGGCCTCTTGCATCTTTGAAGGCATCAATGGACAATTGCATCGCTCTGAAACTGACTTCCTTATTCAAGAATCACTTATCAGCAATATTAGTAATAACGTTGAGCCTAATGGGTGGTCAATATAATCTCCCTATTTTAAGGACAGCTGATTAGCACTTTTAATTCCATCTATAACAGTAACTATAAATTGCCATGTAAACTTGCATATTGAATATTCTCAGGAATATGGCACAGATAATTTTGGGAGGTAATTTACTGCCTACTACAAGTTTCATCTGAAACCATATTAGGAAGTGTCCTGCATGTCCCATTGGTTGAAAATTCTCAGGAAATCTTATTCTTGGGGTTTCAATATAACTCTCCTCCCAAATTCAATGAAAATACATTTGTCTATTTAAGATTTTAAAGTACATATATATTTTTATTCACAACCAATTTCACCAAACCTTTAGTCATTTTACTGAAAAATCTAAGGTTAGCAGGTTACGTCTTGCATATTCATTATTGAACCAGATACAAATATCTTCCTGCCTTTGATGAAGCAAGTGGTTTCACTTTATTTCATTTACTCACTCAATGAATGCCTGTGTTTCTTTATGAGTTACTTACTTAAGTCATCCCCTGTGTTAATCTGGGTAGACTAGAGAAACAAATTCATAAACACACACATATATATAAGGGAGAGGATTATATACAAGAGGATTTGAACATTGAGAAAACATCCCAACCCAGTCCAGTCCAAGGAAATATGTCTGATATTAGCCCATATGTCTGATACCAATCTTTAAAGTACTCTTCAGACTCAGGAAACACATGCAATGAAGCCAAATGCAGGACGATCACAAGCCAGTGGGGAGAAAGTCTTTGGGTCCAGTAGCGCTGGAAACATCTCAGTGCTGGCAGGGGTCTCTCTGGCTTCTCTGGCTTCTGAGGTCTGGTTGCATCCATGTGGCTTGTCTTCTGCAAGGTCTCCCAGGGAGTAGCAGAGAGAGAGAGAGAGAGAGATGTCTTCTGCTTCCAAGGAGAAAGTACCAGATTTCCCAGAATTCTCAGAAAGGCATGCCTACTCAAAAGTCTCATTGGCTATCTCCAGATTGACAGCCTAGACTCTACCCCTACACTCTTAATCCTTAAATTGACACCAGATTAGGTGACTACCATCCCTCCAGAACTTGCACCATCCTGCTCTCTAAGAAACAACTGGCTTTCCTTCTTCCAAGACAGATTTGTTTGCCTTGTCACAGTCCATGGAACTTCCACTGTTCTTCTCCAGCACCACAATCCAAATGCATCAATTGCTTTCTTATTCAATGCCCAACTTTCACATGCCTAGGAGACAATAGAAAATACAATGGTTTGGGTTGGGAGTACCCTAGTCCTCAAAATAAGTTTTGCTTTTCCATTCTCTAAAGAGGTCTTATGCAGCAGATGGACCTAATGCAACCTGTCTTTTGGTCTCTTCACTGCTGCTTCTATGAGCATTGATTGTGGACCCCAGCAAGACAAAATCCTTGACAACTTCAATCTTATCTCCATTTATCATTATCATTATATTACCTGCTGGTCCAGTTGTTAGAATTGTGGCCTTCTTTACATTGAGTTGTAATCTGTACTGAAAGCTACAATCCTTGATCTTCCAGAGCAAGTGCTTCCAATCCTCCTCGCTTTCAGTGAGCAAGGTTGTGTCGTCTGCCTATAGCAGGTTGTTACTAAGCCTTTCTCCAACCTTATGCCACATTCCTCTTCAGATAATCCAGCTTCTCTGATGAGTCACTGAGCACACACATTGAATAAGAATGGTGGGAGGACACAACCCTGGCGCACCTTTCTTGATTTCAAACCATGCACTCTTCCCTAGTTCGGTTCACATAACTGCCTCTTGATGCATGTACAAGTTCCACATGGGCACATTTAATTGTGGAACTCCAATTCTTCTCAAGACTATAGTTTGTTAGGCTCCACAGATTGGATGGGGGATCTTGAATAAGGGAGAAAGCCTGGGAATATGAAGTTCAGGGTGAAGATGTTCAGACCAGGATCAGGCTAAATGCATTGAATCTTGAGTCATGTTGCCAAATTTAGAAACAAACAAAAACAAGATATTCATCAGGTACATTATGAATTATATTTTAATGTCAGTAGGTGCCACATCACACGTGGAACCTAAACGCAAACCTAACTCACTGCCATCGGGTCGCTTGTGACTCCCAGTGACGACAGCACAGGGCAGAACTGCCCCAGTGTGTTCCTGAGACGAATTCTTGGTGGGAGTAGAGCGCCTCATCTTCTCCGGATGTCAGACGGACTTATGCTACAATATTACTTTTTTTGTTTACCTGAACTTTACATTTAAATGGTGTCCTGGATGTTTAGGAGCCCTGGTAGTCTAGGGAGTTGAGTGTTGCGCTGGTAACGCAGCTCTTGTATAGTCAGCAGTTCGAGCCTAACGGCTTCTCAGTGGAGGAAAGATGAGACAGTCAGTCGACTTCCGTAAAGATGACTGCCTCCGAGATGGAGCAGTGTCACTCAACCCTAGAGGATGGCTATGAGTTGACATCAAATTCATGGCAGGGATTGGCCTTTGGGTTGATTGGTCCTGCATTGTACATGGAAACCCTAATATCGAGGGGAAAATTTTTACAAAATTAGCATTTGCTATAAATTTGCCTCTGAGTAGAGATAATCCTTTCCTAAACTACAAAAGTGTATATAATTCAAATTAATTTTCATGATAATGATCTGTGACATTTGAATGTAATTAATTTTGATATTGCTTTATCAATTTCATTTCTTTTGGAAATCCTGCAGGCTTCGAAGTCAGGGAAATGTCTTTTTCCCCCCTGTTATTCCTTAATGTTCCCTGGCTTTATTTCTGTTAAATTGCAAACATAACATTTATTGAGAATGACTTTGGGGAAAATATCATAGTACCTCTACAGTTGATGATGCGCTTAAGGCCATAGAAGTAAAGTGTATATCTTTGGGTTGAAATTTTTAGTATACCCCCACAGGAGATCTGGTGGCACAATGGTTAAAAAGACTGGGCTGCTGACAGAAAGGTCATTGGTTCAAACTCACCAGCTGCTCTGCAAGAGGAAGATGAGGCAGTCTGCTGCTACAAGATTTATAGACTTGGAAACCCTTTGGGCTCTTCTACTCAGCCCTCCAGTGTGCTGTGAACCGGAGTTGACGTGGCAACAGTGGGTTTGGTTTTATTTATAGTCTTACACTGCCTGAGCTGCCAAAAAGTGGAGGAATGATTGTTCGTGTTTGTATGTATCTGTATCTATAGGCTGCTCCGCCCCATCCTTCCTTTCCTTGTATAAGGCTTGAATTGAAACTCTAGTCCTGAGGTAATCAACCAGCAAGAACTCTTTGAGGCAATGGAAAGGAAAAGGCTTTATTAATAATTTACTGTATCTCAGGTACCATGCTCTGGGTTTTGCATCTGCTTCCACTGAATCTGAAATTACCCTCTGAGGCAGAGGGTCATCCTCTTTTAAAGACAAGGGCATTGAGTTATTGAGAGGTCAGGTCACTTGCCCACGGTCACACAGTTTGGCAGAGCCGATGAGATTTTGAGACTAGAACATTATTAGTCAGCAGCCGGTGCATTTGGGGTCACGGTAGAGGAGCAGTTTTCACGTGAGGTTGATATTCCCCTGAGCAGGCATTTGGCAATATGCAAAGACATATTCTGATGATGTATGAGAGGAGGGTGTGTGGGTTACTACTGACATCTAATGAGTGACATTGAACAATGTCGTCTTCTTTAAAATGTTTGGACTTTTGATTCATGGTAATGCAATTTTCCCTATTCTTCCTCAAAGTCCTCTCTATGTGTCTGCAAACATAACATTTGTTGAGAATGGATTCCAGGGAAAGAAGATTAGCAGAAGTCAGAGTTCCAAGGCCAGGGGGCCTGTTAAAAGCTGTACAATGAACAGGTCACCTCCCCGTTCAAAGAATTATCTAGAACAACCTCTCATAATGCAAAATTGAGAATGTTTTCCTTAAAGTGCAGAACCATCCTATATGCTACAGTAAAGTAAATTTAAAATAAACTTTGAGAAGACCTCTTCACCAATCTAATTTATCCCAGTGCGAAGCAGGTTTTTGAGAAGACACTGAATTTGCCACATTAAGTGTCCAAATGTCGCCTCTACTAATCCCCCTCCAGCCCATTGGTAAAGGCCCTCAGCCATTGCATAGTTGGTTGGTACAGAGATAGATCTCCAAGAACTCTTTTAACTCTGCTGCTCAGATTTTTCCATATTAAACATCATCTAAAATAATTTGCAAGTTCATAAAAAAATGCACATTAACAGCACTGAATGTTTCTCTGTTTTCATTTAGGTTCGCTTAAAGGAAACAGAAAAAAAATTGCCATCACTTATAGAGAAGCTTATAAGGCTTTTGAAAGAATAAAATGGGCCTTATAAAGCATGATCAGATATAATCATATAAAAACATACAGGATGTTTTATTAAGATATAAGTTGAATTGCATATGCTTATTAAAAATGATGATATCTAGTTTTCAGAAGCAAAGGACCACTTTAAAGTATTAAAAAGCAAAAATATCCCTTCAAGACTAACGCATACCTGACCCAAGCTACAGTATTTTCAATAGACTAATTTTCCATCGAAAGCTGGACAATGAATAACAAAGCGTAAATGAGAATTTATGTATTTTAATGATGTAGTGAAGAATATTGAACGTTCCATGGTTTGAATCAAGAACCTTGTGATTAGCAGACTCGTGTGTCACCCACTGTGCCACCAGATCTCCTTGGCAACGTGCAGGTCACAGAAAAGAAGAAAACTACAAAGCCGCACTGACACACGGCTACAACAATGGGCTCAGACATAGCAGGGATGGGTAGCTAGCACAGGACTGGGCAGGGGTGGGCTCGGTGATCCGTCAGGTCTTCATGGGACAGAAGTGGCTGGATGGCAGCAAACAACAAGAACAACAGTGTTCTGCATTCAGAGGGGCCTGCCTCTGAACAACAATCTTCCCAAACCTCTTTCCTCTTCCTGGAATGCCTATGCTGTTATGTTTATACCACTCCACAGCTTTCTGAAGCCATGTTCGTTTTTATCTATTCTTTTGCACTTGTTACTCCGACTGGGTAATCTCAGTTGAATTATCTTCATGTTCACTGATTCTTCTGCCAGGTGAGATCAGCTGTGGAGGCCTGCTAGAGAGCTGGTTCATTTCAGTACTTTGAGTTCCACAATTTCAATGTGGTTATGTTCTATAATTTCTACCTCATATTGATATACTCAAATTGACATATTTGTGTATTGAGACATTATTTCAAGATTTTCTTTTAGTCCTTCAGAAATGATTTATTTCATTGAATATACTTAAAATAATGGATTAAACGTTTTATCTTAATAATCCCCAAACATGGGATTCCTAAGAGCTTATTTATATTGCTATTATAGATAAAACCATGTGGCAACCTGGAAAATATCCCCACTTTCCCCCAGAGCTTTTTGCTGTTACAGTTGTTTTTTAATGTGCTTTGCCACTTTTCTGAACCAATTATATACAATTATACTCTGTGTCATATTTGGCCACAGAAGTCCCTGCTCAGGTAAGCTTAGTAGTCAGCTGATGAGTTGATACAAATTTCTGAAATACTCTGAACCTATAAATCTACCCACCTCCTAGAAGCTGTGTGTGTGTGTGTGTGTGTGTGTGTGTGTGTGTGTGGACATAAACTCCGTTTTCCAGAAGTTTATATCTCTGCTTAACTTTGCTTTCTTGCTCATACAGAAGCACATGCTTAGCTAGGAGTTAGAGATTAGGCCCATCTAAGGCTTTTCCTGGGTGTACACATATATAGTCCTGTAGATCTGTAAAACTGTGTTGGAATTTTTCAACATCCTTTATGGAAATCAATACTTCAAAATATCTTTTATGTTTTTGGTCAGTCTATTGTTTGCCGATTGGAATTGATACCTAGGGAAGTTGTGTTTAACAATAGCTACTGATTGTTTTCAGCAGAAGTCCTGGGAGAGGGTTTATATCAGTGACTTAGCTCTAAATCAGTTCAAATAGAGATTTTAAAAAGAGAAAGAAAGAAAGGAAAATAAGCTTTGGGGCATTTTAGCTTGCCAAATTCCTACTCCCCCAAATTCAGCCTTATGGTAGATTTGAAAATAAACAGCTTTGCAACTATGGCAGGGATGAAAACTGACAGCCTAGGACCCACTGGAGGGGAAGAATGATTTAAAGCCTCCCTAAAAGCACCATTGTAATGGTTAGCGTTTATGCCAACTGGCCTTGACTGAGTGAAGGCTGATGTGGAGCCCAACCCATCAGTCAGGTGGCAGACTAATGACACCTTCTTGAGAAATGTGCCCTTTTATAAAAGAGAGATCCCCACAGATCCCACCTCTTTCTCTGCCCCCGTAACATCTGCTGGATCTGGCTCCCGAATCGGATTCGCTCAGTTCTGTTGTGTTGCCTGCTGATCCGAGTTGCTGTCAGCAGACTGCTGATTCTGCTCTGCGTCCACCAACCGAATCTGTCTGCTTCATCTTCTGGCTTCCTCATCCAGCAGCTCCTGTGGGCAAAGGAGTCCAGAGAAGCTGCTAACTTACACCTGACCTACAGCCGTGAACAAGACTGGCCTTACCGACTTCTGTAAACCACTCTTGATATAGATCTCTTTCTAGATCTCCTCTGGGAACCCAAGCTATCATAACCATTCTCAGAGAATCGCCATTATTTGCTTTGTCGGGAAGCTCCCTGAAAAAGCCCATTCACAGCACTCTGTCTATTAAACGGACATAGAGCTCACCCACGATACAAACCATCTCCCAGAGTATTTCCTGAAGGAACTGGTGACAGCATGCCTGGAAACTCCTCAAATGTTACTAGAACTGTAATCCTCTAACAAGCACAGGGAACTCTAATTAAGATAATTAAGCACCACAAACTCTAGTTTCAAAACTCAAACTATTGAAAAACAAAGACAAAATGGAATCTCGAAAGCAAGTAAAGAACAACTCATTGTCTCTAAAACATTCTCAATAAGATGAACAATGTATTGCTCATGAGAAACCACAGAGGCTGAAATGCAGCAAGATGACATCTTTGAAGTGCTGAAAGAAAAAGACTGTCACCCGAAAGTTCCATGTCTAGGAAAATTGGCAAAGGTAACATAAATCAGGAAACTGCGGTCAAGTGTGTGGAAAATGACAAGCATTTTGTTACAAACTATATATTTTTTTTCTATAAAAGAGAATACCAAATTTCAGAAAATCTTGTATATATCATGTTTCTCAAAAAGAAAAAGAAAAAGAAAGCAACTGCAGGTCCCTAAGGAAACGTTACTGGATTTTATTGCTTGTAAATATCTGTTGGCCAGCAATACTTTATTTTTTTCTATATTGTATGGCTATCCACAAGTTGTCATAATCTATATCACTCAGAGGAATGACTTTTTCTAACACAATAAACTGAATCTTTTCTAAAAATATGGCTTTACAAAAATGTATGACTTAGTTAAGGGTTATCTTTTGCTCATATTTGTCCACATAAGCATTTCTTTCTTGGATAATACATTTCACTATTTTATCAGAGCAAGTAAGCCACAAAAAATAGAAAACTTGTCTGGCCATGTGATAAATCTATATTTTTTTCAATTTATAAATGATTCCCAATGAAATAAAAGTTTGGCTTTGTGTTGTTTATGACTAGACTAATAAATAGAGAAACTTATTAGTTAAGAAACACTTTGTTATATGTTTAATGAATTACAGTCAGGTTATCAAGTCTTAAAAGGAAATGATGAGCTTTTAGGTTTTTAATAAGATGAATTAAATAACTGGCCTACATAAGTAGCCATTCAGCTTAATAAATAAAACACTTTTGAAAGATTTATTCTTCAGTGTTGTAATTGTTCAGGCAAAATAATTTCAAAGTAGTCATATTTTTCTTTCTGAAATCAGAAGGAGATATTCCCAGTAGGTTGTTATGTGTGTGATCTTGTCAGGATTACCTACTAATAAAAGTCCTCATGAAAATGGTCACACCAGACTTTAGAAAAATCTGAAAACCTCTGTTTAATAAGAAAAAAATGTGGCTACCCTAAGGTTACGCTCAAATTATATTTTTAGTAAGTCAATTTTCCCAACCAACCAATCCATCTGCTGCCACTCTGAGAGTAGAAAACAAATATCATAGCAAATCTACAAACTCAGTTACAGAGTGCAAATGAGTGTCTAGTCTAAAAACCATCCTGTTCAAGAAAGTCCTTACTCATTGTCCGGATACTCATATTGTTGTTAGGTGCTGTTAGGTCAGCTCCACCTCATGGGTACTCTGCATTTCACAACCGAATGAGATGCTGCTCGGCTACGCACCCGCACAGGACACACAACTGCTGCCGTGCTGTTGCAGTGCCATGCCCGTCTTGTTCATGGTCTTCCTTTATTTCGATTGCCCACGACATTATCAAGAATGATGCGCTTCTCTAGGAACTGGTCCCCACTGATAACATGTACAAATTACATGAGACACAGTCTTGCCATTCTTGTTTCTAACGAACATCCTGACATCCTTTGTCCAAGACACATTTGTTCTTTTGAAAGTAGAGTTTCCCCCTCGCAAGCACTCCCTCCGTGGAAGGGAGATGGGCATTCTGCTCCCGGGCAGATTTACAGTTCTCCTCCATCTTGTAGGATGACTGTGAGTCAGAATCAACTCAACCCTGGGTTTTGGTTTGCCATCAAGAGGTGATAAATATCTCCCTGTCCTTTGGACTTGGGCTAACTCTGTGGCTTATTTGAATAATACAACTTAATTGGTGTGACTTTCTAGGCTCTACTGTTGACTTCTTGAAACACTGGTATGAGGTCGGTATATTTGAGGGCATGGGTATAAGATAGAAGATCACTTGGGAAAAGAGGTACAGGCGTCCTAGCTGTACCAGCTAAATCCATGCCCAAGCTGACCCCAGGTGAATGTAGCACATCAGTGGGATTATGCAAAAGAATTGTCCTCAACCCACAGCACTCTGGGAAAGAACAAGCAGTGAAAGCTTTAAAGCTATTAAGCTCTGGTTATTATAGTGCACATATAATAAACAGCTGAAACAGGTATCAATACCTGAAATTGGAGTTAATAGGTATCTGATACACTCTATCGATAGATAGATAGCTGCATAGATAGATACAGATTTATCTTTTGACCAAATAATAAAATTATTTAAAACCATGCATTAAAAAAATCATTGCTAAGCAATACTGAAACCTTGGGTGTTTGGTAACAACATGGGAGTTATTCAAATGTTCCATTTTATTCTTTTCACATAATTTTTGTTGTTGTCTCTCTGACACTAATTTAGAAGACCCCTCCCCCCTTTACCATTTATGTGTTTGAGAATTTCCTGTTAGCTTTTGTGAGAAATTATCAATTGTAAATTCCCTTGCCTTTTCTGTGTTAGCTCATCATATCTGTCCATATTGACTTTCAATGTTCTTTCTGAGCTCTTAGAAGCACAGAGGGTTTCTGGTGTGTGTTAGTCCCCAATAGACTCTCCATCCTTCACTGGTTTAACGTTTGGAAGCAAATGAGCCACTAAGATGATCATCTCTGTTCTTACTTTTTTGCCCTCAGGCTCGGTAGCTTGTATTTCTTTCCCCTGGATCCAATCATTGCTTTCACAAAGTCAAATTCTTTTAAAGGCTTTATTATTCCTCTTTCCCCCCTTTCTTACACTCACCCTTAGATCTCATTTTCACTGACCCTGGGCTTCAGTCTCATTGCCAGACATAACTACATCTCTGCTTCACAGAAGAGTGTAGTGGTTGCAAACCCTGGCAAGGAAATCACATAGCTCTGGATTCAGATCCCAGCCTCTACTTGTTACAAATTACGTGATCTTGCTTGAATAATAAACCTTCTTGCTGTGAAACAGCTGTGGTGCTTAGTGAATAAAGTACTTGGCTGCTAACCCAAAGATCAACAGTTCAAACACACTTGTTGCTACATGGAAGAAGGTCTTCTGGCTTGCATCTGTCAAGATTTACAGCCCTGGGAACTCTCTGGGGCAGTTTTTCTCTCTCCTACAGGGTCACTGCAAATGAGGATTGACTAAGTGGGTCTTCTGTGTAACAGAATAACAGTAATGGTAATGATAAATAGCATTTATGAGGCACTTACTATCTGTTAGATATAAAATGCATCCAGTGTTCCAGTAAGCCTATGAATTATTATTACCAATTGACACATGAGAAAACTGATCATCAGAAACATGGATTGATTTACCTTGTAGTCATTGAAAGAAGTGTAGAATTAGTCTTCAGTTTCCAAATCTACTCCATTGCAGGGTTTATTTCCTCTAGAAATACAAAGAGTGGGAAGAAATGCAGTATATATAACTTAACCTCTTCTTACCACAGCTAGAAATAATATTGAATAATACGAAGAGCTGAGATTCAGAGAAGCCCACTAGTAAATGGAGAAATCAGAAAACAATGTGATTTTCCCCAATAGGCTGTTGTATGCCATCAAGAGCTTTACTGATCTGTTCATACGCAATGGCATTTAGCTCTTTGGTGACTCCATGGGACATGTAGCGACTGCCTACATTTTCCATACTGAAATTTAGTGGGAAGGTTTTATCCCACTTTGAGTGTATACTGTCATTTAGTAGAGGTATATGTAACTGCATGAACTTGAAGAAATGGACCTCATCTTGCCAATGCTGGTATCAAAGTTCTCTCAGGTCGTACATGCCCTACTAATTGTATCACATTTCATAGGGCATCAAACACTTTTTAAAAAATGTTATTCCAAATCGTTCCTAAGAACACAAGGTGTCAACAAGCTAGTCAAAGCAGAAAATAAGTTGGTCCTGAAAGGGTTAAAACCTTTTATTGTTCATTTATCAACGTAGAAAAACACAGAGCGAGCTAGAAAGGTGTATGATTGTCTAAAATGCAGATAACATGGCCATGGAATCCTATCTTGGGAGATCTGCTACTTACTCCCCAAGAGTATCCGGTGTGTGTGCATCAGCATAGCAAAAGGGCAGGTTATACAATCAATTTTAGTGTCAGACACACATGAGTTAAAATCCTAGTTTCTCCATTTACCAGTGGACTTCTCTGGATTTCAGCTCTACATGGGCAAAAAGGGCTTAAATAACTGTTATTTCGCCAGGTATTGGTGGGGATAAAGCAAGATAATAAATGTGAGTTATTTTACATGGTTGATACTAAATAAATACCATGCCTTGAGGCCCTTAATTACTATGTGATACCCAAGGTGCTCAGCATTTCACAGACCTTAACATGTTGTATCCTGTATATTTTAAGCTCTCCTGAGATGGAAGCTTCCATGATTATTGATGCAGATTTTTAATAGTGAGACATTTCAGCCTTGGCCTTTTCTTCTCTCTTTCAATAGACTTTGAAGACCACAGGAACATTGAATTTGGATATAACTAATTTATTGGGGCTGTACTTTTCATAATAAGATTTTATGTACAGTATTGATCTGATGAAATGCAATCTACAAGACAAATGCTGAAAAAATGATAGGACAAAGCTGTCAAAGAATACCAGGCTTCCGGATCCACTGAGGGGCCATTCCTGCTGCACCTCTAGCCTCTGAGAAGTCTCCTCTCTGCTGTGTTCCTCAACTCGCTGGTATGCTTTGCTGGAGGCATACCCATAGTCTTCCTTTTTTCTGCTTTGGTTTGGATTGAACCTCTGGGCAAACATGAAAATTAACTTTCCCACTAGGTGGCAAAGAGGCTCTACAGCGATTTGTAGTTCTTTCTCTATAAAATAAAGATTGGAGAGGAAAACCACATCAGCTGTGGGCTGCCTAGGAATGAATATATATA
>NW_022103958.1:30143376-30151048 GCF_000313985.2 Echinops telfairi
TAAATCTCTCTCTCTCTTTCTCTCTCTCTCTCTCTCTCTCTGTGTGTGTGTGTGTGTGTGTACATATTTCTGCCAATTTTGCCTTTGGTGGAGAAAATGAATTACGATTACAAATCAGAGAATGTGAGAGGGATGGAAGGATTGAAGTAAGTCCGATTAAGGAATTTTAAGACATGTAAATGTTTAAAACATCTCCAGGGGAGACAGAGTTAGAAATTTCAAATTAGTACTTTGAGTGCACTTGCTAGTTGCTGTTTAGTTTGCCAGAACCCCTCCTGGGCCTTCTGTTATTATTTAATTCAGCAGGTGAATATGCCTTTCAAAGACACCATATTACCTTTGGTATTTTACCTTGATTTGTCTTTGTTTTAAAGCATTTTAAAAATTCTAAAATATCTGGATTTCCTTTTCAATAAAATCACTTTTGGGATGTATGCTCTGGGCCATGATTAGAGTTGGTACTCACATGCAAAGCAGTTCTAAACCCTCCTGCCTCTCTGTGGTGAGGTGACAGGGCACTAGAACAACAGGGAATCCTGATAGTCTTTCTGGAGACATCTGGCCTGGGAGGAGGTAGCTCCCCCACCTCTACTCCTCCCCCGCTATGAGAAACTAAGAGATATGGTGGTATGGTGGGGGCAAGTCATCAAGAAAGGCCAGTTGTTGAGAAGGATGAAGGATGTCATGCTGGGTAACATAGAGGCTCAACAAAAACAAGGGAAGCCCTCCATGAAATGGATAGAAAAATTGCCAACAATCGTCAACTCAAGCCATACCAAGGATCGGGTGGAGGACACAGAACGGGGGCCATGTTTTGTTCTGCCAGGAGCAGCAGCTAGCTTCCTACTTCACGGGAACTAACAACAACCATAAGCAGCACTGTCTGATCTGCTTGTTACACTGCAGTGTAGACGGGGAGAAAATCAGGACCGGCGCGGTGGGTTATGCAGTGAGCTGCTAACCCCACGGGCAGCACCTCCTCCACAGAGAGGGATGAGATGTTCTCCCAGCAACACGTGCAGCCCAGAAACCCAGCGAGGCTGGCTCTCTTTTGTCCTGTTGGGTCCCTATGATCAGAATCAACTGATGACAGTGAGTTTTATTTTCCCCTGGTTATTGCTTTTTGTTTGTTGCTTTGTTTTCAGTGTGTAAGAAAAATGATTTGTAAAGAGCAACAGAGAATTGTGCAGACCATTTAAGGAAGTGGTTCTCAACCTGTGAATCACAACCTCTTTGGGTGTCGAACTACCCTTTCAAAGGGGTCGCCCAATTCATAACAGTAGCAAAATGACAGTGATGAAGCAGCAATGAAAATAAAGTTATGGTTTGGGGGGGGGGTCACCTCAACATGAGGAACTGTATGAATGGGTGGCAGCATGAGGAAGGCTGAGAACCACTGCTTTAGGGAGTTACTGCAGTGGTCCAGGTGAGTGACGATGGCGGGGTTTGCCTAGAGTGGGAGCAGTGGAAAGGAGAAAGTGAGGATTAGGGTCATATATTGGAGGTAGATCAAAGAGAATTTAGTTATTGATTCATCATCGAGGTGAGGGAAAGAGAAAAAACTCAAAATGACTCAAGATTTTGTCCTGCTCAACTAGGTGGATGATAGCGCTCTTAACTGAGTACTAAGACGGGATGACAGACATAAACATCTAAAAGAATAAGTGCCGCCTCTCTCAGTCATCAGTGGCTCGGTCGTGACGAGTCCTGTACATGAGCTGTGGGGAGAAGACTGCACAGGCTTCTGGCATTCGGAGCAAGGAGAGCGTTGCAGCAGTGTGCATGGAAGTCAGTGTTCTGTGTCTGCAAGACCCAACATTCCTCTCTGTCTCAGAAACAACCAACAAACCAACAGATTCCTTCTGAGCGTTCGGATTCTGCTGCTCTTTTGGCAAGTTCTCCATTGAGTGAAGTTATTTCATCATTTGGGGCCTTTTCTGTCTTAACTGTGAGCTTTTGGGGGAATAGAGATCATTTCAAGTTCAATCTTAAATCCAAAGTCCCGGGCACACAGTCAGCAACCAAAGAAGACGGAGTGATTGTGGGTGTGGCATACATAAAAGGTCTCTCAGAGTTATCCTACGACACATTGTTTGTTCCTTATCTTGTGATGATTAAATATGTGGAAGGACATATTTAGTTAGGCACTGAAAAGCTTTTGAAAAATCCAGATGCATGTGACACTAAAATAATCTTGGGATTAACTTTTATAGTAAATGGACTTGTGTTTCAGGACACTGTTCCAAGCTCTATCAACTTCGTTCCCAGTAAATGTCTTTTATATCTGAAAAGGATTCGGAGCTAGTTCTCTCTCTCTCTCTCTCTCTCTCTCTCTCTCTCTCTCTCTCTCTCTTTTGGCCTGAGATGTTGCACTTTTGCAATAGGACTCAAATATGACTTCCTTGTGACTTCAAATACTTTCTACAGGCTAATTGATAAATCCCTTCCCCATTGTTTTCACCCAGACACTGATTATCTGCCAGAAGATGTATTCTGGTCCCGAAAGCACCTTACTAAAAGTTACACTACCAAGCCCCTGGCACTATCTCAGGCAAATAACTGTTGTTAAAAACGATGACTGCATGCAAGACCACCTCTGTGTCTGTCTCACTGCGGGATATTTTTTTTGCCTTGGTGTCATATTTACAGAGCAGGCATGGGTGATGCCGACTTCTCAAACTTTATGTGCACGGGAACCACCTGGGGTCTTGTTAAACATGCATATTGCAGTCCAGTACCTTGAGAGTGGTAGCTGAGGTTTTGAAATCCCAATGAGCTTTCAGCTGAGTAACCAACTCTAAGCTCCAGAAACCATCCACAGCAGATAACATCATGCAGCTCACCAAAGAGAAGCAGGGAGAGTCACCACATTAGGGCTGAGTTCATGAAATGTCTGGCCAGGACGGCCCACGAATGATGTTATAAGTACCCAAATGGCCCCAGGCAGATGAAAGGTTCCCACCCTACTTTAGAGCTTTTGGAAATAAAAGTATGTGCAGACCTCTTATTTTTAATGGAAGCTTATACAATTTTTCATAAAATTTTATCCTCTATGTGTAGCATCCCACAGTTAATAACTTCCATATTGTTAAAAACATGGCCCACTTTGGCTATTGTAAACATTATTTTAATGGACCTCTGTGTACATAAACATTTGCCTCTGCTTCTGGCTATGTTTCTCAGATATATTATGAGAAATAGAACTGGGTTTTCAGAAGGCACACATTTTAATATGATTTTTAGCATACATTCCCAACTTGGCCTGAATTTTCAAGTGAGCTCTGTGATAAAGTGATTCCATCTTATTCCATATTTGCAGCCTTTTCTGCCTACAGACTCATAAGATATTCTGACACCAGGATATTTTTAATAATGCCTTAAGTAACAGTTGATTCCACCTATCTGATCATTCCAATATTTTAAGTGTTGAGTTTGTGGAAAATCACAACTGTCACTGAGGAAAGATTGTATGAGTGCAATTGTATGAGTGGTACAGAATACAAATACTGCAGGAATGTGGCATGTGAACAATGTATAGAATTTCACATCAGAAAAAAAATGGCTGGTTATCTTGAGATAGTACTCACCTCAATCAGTTGCTAAACACTCTCCAGAACAGCTGGCCACTGACAGGAATGGCTTCCTTTAGAATACCTTAGGTTGTGTAGCTTCAAATGTACAGAGAAAAACATGAAGAAAAAATCCTTAATTATAGCTTAACACATATGGTAATAACAATGTTGTGGTCCATTGTGTTTTCTGCTAAATAAAAGGGATTTATGAATGAGACAGAGCTATTCAGGTCCCCATCCCATCATCATTTGGTTTGTCCTTCTTCATGTATTTCTTGAAATTTATTGTTCAGGTATGTTTTCTTCTCTGAATGATCTAGAAGTCAAAACAGGGAGAACCAGTATTCTTTTGAAAATCGCAATGCTGGGGGCAAGGTCATGCAGTAGTAAGAACTTAAGTTTTGGAGTCATTCTATCTAAAGTTCATTGGTTATTAAATAAGGTATGAGGAGGGTAAACTATGAGGATATGAGATAATGCAAATGAAAATATTTTTATAAGCTGAAGTGTTATCTATTACAGTAAATACCAACATTCTCATGAGGCCCAGTAGGAGCAGGTAGCTCTTTACGCCCCAGACAGTTCCAGGTCATGCGAGTGGAAGGTGTTACCCAGTGGGATGGCTCTCTAGAGTTTTCCTGGCAGGAATCTTTACCAAAGCAGGTTGCCACAGCTTTTCTTCCATAGGGAAGCTGGGTGGAGCCAGATCTGCAGACTTTATATTCTCAGTCAATTGCAGTCAAAAATCCTGCAATTTAAGCACACCATTTATCTGTTATCAATGGCCTACATCATACCTTCTATGGGAGTTTCCCAAACCCATAATCCCCTCCACTTCAAAACCCAGCACAAATCCCATTCCTTCCAAGACATTTTCCTGGGCCTCCTCAGCCCTCGACAACCATCCTCTCTCAGAACTTATACAGCTGGGTTTTCTACCACCTCCTGGTAATTTGAACTTTTTGATTGTTTTTACTTCAGAATCAGATTATAAATTCATTGAAGGAATCATTCTTGTCATGAAAACCTTTGCATTTCTAGCACTTTGCTCACATTACTTCTTGAGCAGATAATTTCCTTATAATACAATTTTTTAGCTGTATGGAAAATTTTATTACAATCACTCAGTTATATTAAAGTCTTTATCAGAAGAGTTGATAAATATGTTCCCAAATTGTGGCTTTCTTGATCAAGGTATGTTTTATAAAAAATCCTTTCATTCGTTCAATTGGAGTATTAAGTATTCTGGATACTTATTGGATAATAAGCAGAATCTTATATTTGGTAATTTAGAAAGCCCATATGGATTGCTTTGTTTGACCCCATGATCCATTTCTGACATGGACTAAGCAGCTATTAAGTGTACCATTTTACAGATGATGAATCTCAGGTTCAGGTGCTGAGAGCCTGTTCATGCCAGACTGGGAGTATGGTAAGATGGGTTCTCCAGAGAACTAAAACCAGTGATGCTTATACATGCATATATTTAAAAATAAAATTATCGAGAAAGTGGCCTGCATAGTTGTAGAGGTAGGTAAGTCTAGTCTGGTTCAAGTCCACAGGTCAAATATTAAGCTGGAAGCTTTTGCTGACTCATGTAGCTGCTGAGACTGAGGAACCAAACAGCAGGAGCCACAGGCTGGTGGAGGCATAGGTGGATGAATCCAAGGTCAAAAGCTCAAGCTGCCAGTAGACTCCAGTGAATTCAAGGCTATAAAGCCTTGGCTTTATACATGGCTCAGATTGTTCCTAGGGTGGGCAAGCAATATGGTGGGCTATTGGCTTAAGTCCAAAGAACTGGACGTTGGTAAGACGGATGCAGGATTCAGGCCAGCAAAAGGAGACAAGCTCGCACAGAGTCTGTTTAAGGAGGAGTAGGCCATACCCCATAGAAAACTTCCTTTCAATTACACCAGGGCTGTGGCCTGAATAGATAAGGCTGTATTCCTCCCTAATCATTTTAAAACTGTTTTGCTGTCCACAGCAGAGCCCATCATGGAGCTGATTACATTATGTTAGGTCACCTCATGGGAAAACCTCAACTAGTAAACTACTGAGAATCCCGGCTGAGTCAAGTGGGCACAAAACCTAACTATCACAGAGAGGAAATGGCTTGGAACTTGATCTACGTCTTCTCACTCTAGTGTCAGTCTTACCTCCATCTTCCATTTAAGCTACACTTTAAGAAAAAATGCCCCAGCAGTAACTTAAAAACTCACTGCCATGAAGTGAGTTACAACTTGTAGACATTCTATAGGACAGGGTAGACCTTTCCCTGCGCATTACAGAAATTGCTACTCTTTACTGAGAGAGAAGGCCTCCACTTTCTCCTGCAGAGCAGCTGGTGATTTTGAACTGCTTGTTCTTATGGTTACCAGCCTGTTTATTTTGTAATTTCCTGTAAACTTGCAAAAAGGTATATGGTTGGAGTCTAGCCCGTCAATAAAGTCACAGCCTGATGATGCCTCTTCGTGGGTGTGGCCTTCTCTTGAGGATTCTGGGAACTTCCTCTCTTTCTCCTGAGAGGCAGGCCACAAACTCTCCCTGCCTTGGCATTCCTGTGGACTAGCCACAAGGAAACCTGTACCAGGGTTGAGATGCTTCCATTGCCAATATATCCACACGACTTTTCACCCACCGGCCTGTGATCTTTCTGAATAGACAATCATCACATGTTCTGAGTGAGTCTGAAGAGGAATTTATGGACTAGTATTGGACATAAGGACTAATATAGGACTTATAGACTTGATCTAGACTGGGCTGGGATGTTTTCTCAATATATGACTGCTCTTTGATATAAAGCTCTCTCTTACATACATATTAGTGTCTCTGGATTTGTTTCTCTAGTCAACCTGGACTAACACATTTGATGAGTAATAACCGCTATACCGCCAGATCTTCTGAACACAATAAAGTGTTGTTTCTCCCTGCTTTATTGTCTATATGAAGACATTACACTATGTGGGTCATAACGCAATATGAGTTAATGCATTTGAATTATGGTGCTGGCAAAGAATATCAACAGTATCATGGATTGCCAAAAGAGCAAATACATCTATTCTGGAAGAAATGCAGCCAGAATGCTCCTTAGAAGCAAGGCTAGGTGAGAATTTATCTCACAGACTTTGGACATGTTATCAGGAGAAACCATTTCCTGGAAAGGGACATCGTACTTGGTAAACTAGAGGACAGTGAAGATGAGGAAGATCATGGACAAAACGACACAATGGCGACAAGTATGGATTCAAAAATAACAATTAGGAGGCTAGTGCAGGACGGGGCAATGCTTTGCTCTGTTGTACTGGGGTCACTATGGGCCTAAGCAGAATCAACGGCACGGAACAACAACAATAAAAACAAACACATGAATGTTTCTGAGTTAGCTGTTTGCTTAAGAATAACTTTTTAAAAAGTCTAGAATCTTGCCTAACTTTTGTTAAAGCTAAATTTATTTAAACACGGTGGTAGTCACATAATCTGTTGTCCATTTGAGACGTTCGAGTGGAAGGGTGGAGTCTAGCCTGTCAATCAGGTTGCTGCTTGATGACCTCACTTAGAGGCGCTCAGGAAATAAATAGCTTGCTCAAGGCAGGAGATAGATAGACTCCCTGCGAGACAGTCTTATTTTTGTTATTGTTGTTTCTGCACCCATTTTCTGCTTTATTGATCTGTTTATTCTTTTTTTTCATGGATTTAAAAAAATCATTTTATTAGGGGCTCACACAACTCTTATCACAATCCATACATATATCAGTTGTGTAAAGCACATTTGTACGTTCATTGCCTTCATCATTCTCATAACATTTGCTCTCCATGTTGGCCCCTGGCATCAGTTCCTCATTTTCCCCCTCCCTGCCCACTCTCTCCTTCCTCATGAACCCTTGATAATTTATAAATTATTATTTTGTAATATCTTACACTGAAGAGACAGTCTTATTGACAAGCCACATTGAGACAGGCTGATGGCAGCCAGAACCTCAGAGCTGGAGGAGCCACGTGGAAACCCATGCCAGCACTGAGATGGTTCTACCACCACTGGATCCACAAGACTTTCCACCCACTGGCTGTGATCTTCCTGCATTCAGCATCATTGCATGGCT
>NW_022103958.1:30152307-30160332 GCF_000313985.2 Echinops telfairi
TTGCCTCCCAGCTCTTTCCTCTATTTCCCTTGATTCTCCTCCTGTCCCACCATCATGCTCAGTCCCCACCAGGATTTCAGCACTTCCTCTTTGTTACGTTCCCCTTGATCCTGCCCTAGGTTGCATGATTCTAAAGAGGACTTTATGGACTAATATCGACATATGGGTTAATATCAGATTTATTGGCTTGATCTGGACTTGGCTGGGATGTTTTCTCAATATTCAATTGTTCTTGTATATAAGGTTCTTTCTTATACACATATGCATGTTTATGAATCTTTTTCTGTAGTCTACCCAGACTAAGGCAAACACTTACTTACCTCTTGTAAAGCATGAAAGTTGAATTTTCAAAGAGAAATTCTAATCGATTAACGTCTGTTGGAGGTCAGAAAACATTAAAAGTGTTTACAGTGAGAAATGCACGCTGTTGTCAACCGCATGTAAACTGACATATAGGACTTTTCATAATTTCAGTTCTATAACAGTAGTCAAAACTTAAAAAATAAACCCAGAAACACAAAACTTACCTACCAGTCAAGGACATAGTGACCTATTCTCTTTCCCAGTGGGCACACAATTTCTATTTAATTTGTGCTTAAAATTGATAAAGACAAAGATTACAAAGTCAGATTCTGCACTTTATTCTAACAGAAAGTGAATCTTCATCATCCCTCCAATAGAAAGCACAGCTAGTTGCATCCTAGAACCAGATTCTCCACTGTGGCTGCCCCCAGTAGGAGCAGTGTGTGGGCCGTGTACACACTAGAAAACGAACTCAAACACCCCGAAGGAGAAAATGTTGCAAAACCTAGAGAAAAAGCAAGGTTAATGTTTGCAGGCTGATTGAAGTTCATTCTGGAAGTCAGGAAGAGATATGACTAGTTTAAACAGCCTAAATAGATGTACATCAATTTGACTCCATCAGATTAGTCCACTGAGGTATGTCAGTACTGCAACTTCCAAAATTGCTAAAGTAGTCATAAGTGGTTAAAAACACAAATCTCATACACAAAGAAAATGAATGTATTAGAGATTTACTCAATTCATGAATAAGAGAACCCATAAGATGTTAAAACCAGTTCAAATTGCATTTATAGACAATTTAATAAAGAGTTATTGGATAAATTTCCTGAATTAAAGACAAAACTAATTGATAGCATAAGCAGAAGGGGAAATGACTTTGGGTCTACCTTTAGCCCCCAAAGAAAGTAGTTACACTTTCACCAGACACAATTCTACAAGGTAATGTCAGGTCCTTAAGTCTGGGATCTTACCTTAACAGGATAGAATAAATAAAAGTTTATTTTTGGAGAAGTGAGATGTGTATCTGCAACAGTAGCAATTTGAGTGGATTAGCTTTTACTTAGACTGACCAGGGGATATGAGGATACAAAGAGGTTCCCTTTAGTGACAGTCCTTCCATACTGTTGAAACTCTTCCAAGCAAAATCACTGCCTATGTTGCTGGGGGGGGGGGGGTGTCAAGAAACAAACCCTGGATTTGCTCACCACCAGCAAGAGCCGGAGTTCTTGTTCCTGATTGCATTTCACAGACTAGATAATGCACCATTGAGACTGGGCAGTGAAAGGCAAGAAGTGGGTGGAGGCAAAGGAAAGTACTGAAAATTGCCTGAAATTATAGGAAGCTAACACCAATCTTTGTCTGTGTTTACAGTAGAATATTCTTAGTTTAGCAGTATCTGTTTGTTTGGGGGCAGGGAAGGTCAGGAGGTGGGGAGGGGTGGGCAATGACTGCCCTCTTGCGTAATTGTCAGGTGGTTGGAACAGATACTTTGGCTCACATCAAACCCACAAAAGGGGGGAAAACAAGATGCCATGGCCTGAAGGGAAAGATATAGATAGCTTTCAGAAACGTGACCTTGATCAAGGCTGCTCAGGGCCTCTGAGTAGATCGTTCCAGTGGAGGAATTGTTATTCTCTCCTAACCACTGCCTGTCTTTAGGTCTCATCTCTCAGTTCCAATAATAACAGCAATTTCCCCGAGTTTTAAGTATGATTGTAAACATATTTTATAAATTCGTTGTTACTGTCACTCATTGCTCAGTTGCTTTCCTCAGACATATAATTTTTGCAAACTGCCTTTGCGTCTTAATTGTTTCTTCATCATAAAAAGAATGGGATGTTTTTTAAGCTTCTGTTTTAAGCTTCACCTCTTCTGTAAATTGTCACTCCCAATGGTACTTAATTGCCTGATATTGTCATTATCAGTACTGGTCTCAGTTTTCTCATACCAAGGCGTACATGAACAAGGATGAAAATAATCACGTCAAGCTGGTTATTGGCTCCAGAAATTTTTGGCAAGGGAGAAAAGATGTTAGGTTGATAATAATTTCTACGAATCAGGAGTTCAAAGGTTAAAACATGCCAGGAAGGTGTTTTCTGGTCTCTCTTTTCTGGATGAATTGGGGCCTAGGAAATAGGATGCACTAGAGTGCCAAACCTGGAGATTTGGGTAAGCTCTTGCTAAGGGATGTTGGGGGGTGGGGTTGCCACTTGGGGTATAGAGACCTGGAGAACTGGAAGTGGGAAGGATATGAAGGGGAGGAGACAGGAGGCATATTTACCAAGAGCTGTGAAAAAACTGGCATCAGTATTCAAACCAAGTTTTAACATCTTCCCTTCTACTAAAGACATCAGTTTTGAAAAGTGGTTGAAAAAGACAATGTTAAGAAGATTTTAAATGCTGCCAAGTGTCCCCTAATTCCCTCTAAAACTTGACTGCTTTTTTGTTCATGGCAGGAATCCTGCTATGGAGGGTCGGGAGGAGGGTTGATCCATCCCTGGTAGCCATCTGCTGATTGGAGGCCTAGATTGGCTAAGGATGTTGAGTAACTGTAGCAGAAGTTCCAAATGGTTGACAGAAATAGAAAGGTCCTGGGTCACATAGCAGGATCAAGGTTACAAGGCCCACAGGTGGATGTGCTGGAAGAAGTCAAGGAGACAAGCAATTGAGTAAGTCCAAGCAAGTAACTTTTCCAGAGAGAGTGACCCCAAAGGCCGAAGAACCTGTGTATTGCCTTGTGACATCTGACAAACCAGCTGCATTGTGATATTCCTGACAACCAGGGGCAGCCCAGAATTGTGTGTTCAAAATAAAACCTCCCAAAAGGGGTCACTATTATGCTACGGTATGGTACAACGGCATTTCTCAGATGCCTTTTGAAAGCCGATTTGGAAGATGATAGATAAAAGACAAGGGGAATCTGAGGATTTTATGGAGCTGGGGAACCCCCGAGGTAGAAAAAGATGTATAAATGGGACAGATGGTGGAGGGGCAGAGACGACCCTGCATCCATTTCACAATTTTTCCCTAGCAAGTCCCTGTGCCCAGTGGGTAGTTATGAGAAGACCTATTTCCAATTCAATTTCCATCCCGTCCGTCATCGGGCCCCTGACTTGCTCTGATGGAAATAATGAAACAAATCCTACCTGCCTCATAAGATATTCAAATGAGACATGCAACCTTGCAGCCAAGCAAACCATGCAATTCAGTAAATAGTTCATTAAGCGATACTGAAATATAAAATGATGATTACTACTCCTAGAGACAACTCAGTCATTCATTTATTCAATTAGTACTTACCTGTGTGTGAACAATGAATGATAAGCTTTGCCCCCAATAAATGGATTCTATGAATATTATTATGTAACGATCCCCCATGCTTTTCATCAACATACACACACAGACCCAGTCGCAATGCTGTGATGAGCTGAGGTTGAACCAGCCCCGGCCCTAGACACAATGAAAGGTGTCTGGCTCCCTGGCTTGCTCCCAGGCCAGGACTGGGAAACCACAGTTGGGTGGACATCAGACTGTTGTCACCCACAGGGTTTTCTATGGCTCGTTTGTCAAAAGGAGACACCCAGGCCTGTCTCTTCTGTCCGTCTTACTATGGAAGTACTGCTAAAATAGTTCACCCTCAGAGCCACACCTGAACCTCCACTGACAGATGGCTCATGGCTGCACAAAGTGCCTGATGGGGAATCAAACCCAGATATTCCACAAGGAAGGGGAGAAGTCTACCCCTAAACTACCATTACTCTCCTTCATTGATTTGTACAGAAACGTATGAGGATCACTGTGACTCCTACTAGGCACTTTCTCCTTTAGCTACTCAGTAAGTCCCTACAGACCGGGCAGTGCTTCATTCTGCTCCTCATGAATCACGCTGAGTCACACCCACCTTGATGAGATCTGACAACAATACCTATTGAGTATCCCCGGAAAAAAACAATTTTTGCTCCCAGTAGAGCTAATTATGTGAATATTATTTTGATTAAACATTCGCCAAACTCTTCATCTACACAGATACAAACCCCATTCATAATAACTTCTGTTAAATTCAAAATTTTTAATTCAAGATACATTTCTAGGATCCATCAATGAAATATGTTATTTATTTTCATTTATGTAAAAGTAACAGCAAAGCAAATCAAGAAGGTTCCAAAGAGATAGGCATGTGCTTGTTATTTAAAATAGGATAAGGAACTGATCAGCCACTAGGTGTTGCGAACATTATTAACATTGGTCCCTTGTCAGACCAGAGGCAACTGCAAAAATTGGAAACCAGCACTGTGCTTCAGTGGCAGCTTCTGAAAACCACTGGAATCTTGAGTGGAGGACAATCTTGGACTATGTATTTGGGCAAATGACACCCCCACGAGCAACAATTTTGAAAATCACTCTTAGAGAAGATTGCAATGTGATGTATGGAAATCGCCCTTCGGTGGAGCGTATCCTCAGACAGTGGAACCGGACGAGGCAAGGAAGGCGAGCTGTCCCCTTTGCTGCCTTGTCAGATCAAAGGGAATTTATGTGTCCAGCCTCTTTGCTATTTCCGGCCGTGAGAGGCAAGGGCCACCCAGGCTGGTCTTTAGTTCTAAGATTGAGCTGACTCTTCTGACAAGGAGACAAATTTCCCTGCTCACTTGAAGCAGGGCCATTACAGCCTCATTTCTCCCTGAGAGCTTCTCCCAGGAAGAGAGCCGAAATCCTCACCCTGTGGCCCGTGACAACGGACGAGGCCCGGGGCAGCCATCGCAAGCTCTTCCGATGCTGACCTACGCACTCCGTCTATGCCACAGTTCTGGGAAGTCAATCCCGCGCTTATGTCCGTGGCTGCTCAGGTGGCCACGGCCAAGATGGACAGAGCACGGACTTCGCACCAGTAAATGCCAGCGTTTGAACTGTAGCTGCGCTGCGCCTGGTCCAGCTGTCTTGGCAAAGACATTTTGTTTTTAAAACATTATATTTTTAATCTGTAGAGTGATAATAATAACTACCTGGTTCTGTGGTAAATATGAATAGTGTCTTGATGAGTAAAACATTGTCATTTCTTCTGCCTGAATCTAAGGCAGAGGTTCTCAACCTGTGTGGGTCGCGACCCCTTTGGGGGTCAAATGACTGTTTTATAGGGGCCGCCCAATTCATAACAGTAGCAAAACTACAGTCATGAAGTAGCAACAAAAATGTTATGGTTGGGGGATCACCACAGCATAAGGAACTGTATTAAAGGGTCGCAGCATTGGAATACCAGTCAGAACCTCTAAAAGATTATTTTGGAGACTAAATGCCAACTGCTCAGTACACTATAGAAGGATATAGTTAATATATGTTAACTGGCGGAGTCCAGCTCCGGGAGGGAGGGTTGAACTGGATACCTGAAGGAGATGTGGAGTCGGCAAACACAGATGAGACAAACACGAGAGATGTTCTGGTGGAAGCAATCTCTACTGAGTTCTTCAAACAGCTTTATTTATACCATAAAAAGTTTTTCAGACCACTACATAAAAACAATGCTTTTATGATTAACTCCAAAGTCACCCTTATTGTGTCCACTAAAACCTGATAAAAGACCATTATAAAGTCTGTACTTTTTTCGATCACTTTCTGTCCTCTTCCTGGTTCTTTCTTTCTGGACTGCTTGTCTTATATGTCACATGCTATTCTTGATTGAGGTGTTCAGAAAATTTGGTTAGACTCATATCCTACTCACTGCCCTGTTTTTTGCTCACAATATTCCTTTTCTCATTGACTAACTTAACACAATGAAACTACCTTGTGTGCTACTTCAAAGCCTAATATCTACAAGCAGAGTTAAATGCTTCTCAGAGTTAAATATTTTCCTCTATGAACTCTCCCATGGTAACTGTTCCATTGTCTACCTATGTCTCCTTTATTTTTTATACTCCTGAGGTACATGGGGAGCCAAACCATCTGATTCTTTGCCAAAGACTTAATGTTACCCCTTTTACATGTTTTCTATTAATGTTAACCATTCTCTCTCCTTCTATGTAAGCCCCTGTCCAAGGTAAAGAGTTGTCAGTTGGGGGAGGCAGTCTATAAAGTCCTCTATACCGGGGAGGCCAAAAGAGTCTCCCACTACCTAATCTGGAAGGAATCCAGGGTTTTTAGGTAGATTTCATTTTCTCCTCTGACTTCCACTTTGGGCTTTCTTCCTCGCTCAATTCCCACATATCCTTCTCAAAATTCCCAAAGATGTCTTGCTGTCTAAGCCTCTCCAATAACTCAGTTAAGGAAAGCTCTGTCATATTGAAGCAAGTTTTACATCTGGTTTCATTCATACTTCTCAAGATTGCCCTCGCATCCTCTCCAGGTGCGGTAAACATGACAATGCACAAAATTCCCAAGAATGGATTAAACAAAGGCAAATATTTGAGGGATGTTGGAATCCCTCTATGGGAAGCTCTGCTCTGCAGAAGCTTCTTCCACCAGGCTGTAGCTTTGCTCGACATCATGGCTGGGATGGCTCCCAACAGTTAACGATAAGAACTAAGAGTGTTTTTATCATCGATATTATTAAAATTACTAAAGGAAGCAGAACTGACTCACAGTCTAAGAGATAAGCTCTGCATTGAAGAAGTCCCACTTTTCTACATGCCTGACATAGGGTTCCATATGGAACCGTCCCCAGGGTCTCAAATGACCCACACTCTTAGAATCACCTTTCCCAAACCAAATTCACTGCCATCTAATTGTCTCCACCTCACAATGGAGAACTTCTCCTGGGGGTTTCTGAGACTATAAATCTTTATGGGAACCATTTGGGATCCTAGAATCACTTTTAAGCCCTATTGCAAACTTCCAGATCTGTTACCTATTAACTTGCCTTCCTCACAAAATAAATGGAACTCGTAACTCCTGTCCCTCTGAAGTGACTTTTGTCTTTTACCAGTTAATCACCCTGGAGTGTGGATCCTAAATCTATTCCCTTCTTAGTCTCAAAACCTTACGAGTACTTGGTGGGTTTGAACTGCTGACATTGTGGTGGTTAGATTTTATGTTAACTTGTACCTGGATGAAAATGTAGGGGTGGAGTCCAGCCTGAAGGTGCCTCCTGGAGAGCGTAGTCTTTTGGGGAGAGAGACACAGGGAACCCCTCTTTCTCTTGCCCTTCACCTTCCTGCTTGCTTGGATTCTGTCCTGCCTCAAGGGGTGGTCCCATGGGGCTGCTGACCTGGTGAAGTGTCATTATGCTGCTGTATTTCTGCTCACCTTGGATCTAGAAGCTCTGCGCCTACCACCGTGTGATCTCCTTGCTTCTCCCTTCACCTTTCTAATTCTTTGGTCTGCAGTTGCCTGAGTCGAGAGAGGGTTCTGCCTAGCATCGGACCTATGGACTTGAGTTGGACTGGACTGGGATACCTCACTACTTCTTGATACAAAATTCCTACTTATTAATTTATGAATATCACTGGCTTTGTTTCTCTAGACAACCCAACCTAACACGGCCACTCAAGGCGTCATCCTCTCCACCACCAGGGCTCCTCCTGGTGACTCATAAATAGGAATACAGGCACCGAGAGACACATTAGAAGAGATAACAGGTGACAAGAAAGGCAGATGCAATTATAAGCAGCAAGGGAATCTCAAGGATTCCCTGCTATCACTAACAACTAAAAGAGAGACCCATGGAAGGAGTCAGCCTGACTCAGAATTTGAGTTCGACTTTCAGCCTCCTGAGCTGTGGTATAGGGGGCGGGG
>NW_022103958.1:30160432-30174935 GCF_000313985.2 Echinops telfairi
GGTATGCTTTGGGCTGCTAACTGCAAGTTCAGCCGTTTGCACAGTATGGCAGAAAGATGAGATTTTCTGCTCTTGCAAAGATTAACAGGCTTAGAAACGCACAGGGGCAATCCAGGTCTGCCTTATTATGAGTCAGAATGAACTCAATGGCAGTTAGTTTGGTTTTTTGGTTTGGGTTTAGAGAAAATAAACCTCAGGATTTTTTTTGAAGCTACCTACTTCATGGTCTTTAGTTCTGGGCACCCTAGAAAACTAAGATAAAGTTCCATCAATCTATCAAATTAGAATTTCTGTGAATTGAGCCCTGATATTTGCACTATGAATGAGGCAGTCACTCACGTGTACACTAAAGGTTGACTATAACTGAGAGGGTAGATATGCAAAAGAATATTTTATAATTACATCAAACACTAGCAGATTCCTGTGTTTTCTAATTGCATCCCAACTCTGGCCCAGTCATTGGCAAAAGCAGAGCAGAATGCTGTCCCTTACACCCTATGATCATTTTAATCAATTAGGCAACAAGTCCTTGGTAGATGAATAGTTTCCTCCAGACACCGTGGCTGGATGCCAGGCAAGTGCACACTGCACGCGTTAGACGGTAACATCTGCAGATGTCATACAGCAGCTCATTATTTAAGGGCACTCTGCCGTCTGACTCACATGGTGTGGTGCAGCTCCAAAGTCACACGTACTTTTCTGCACACACTAAACACTCGTGCTGTGGGCATCAGGTCCGGCCTGTCTGAATCGGATCCAAGAAAGGGGCCATATCTCAACATCCCAACCCAGGCTGTTTATAATTATGTCCACCCAACATTAGGCAACATTCCTCGTCAAGGCTGTTTCTACCTTCGTTGCATCCGGCTATTTTTAGGGACATATATTCTGCCGTGAATCTTAATAGGCTATGCTTTGTGCTACGTCCATATAAATCCTATGTAAAGAATAGCTCATTAGGTGGTTAATAATGACCTGCCTATGGGAGGAACAAGGAAAAAAATAAACAAAGCTCCCATCATGGAGAGAAAGTTAGTGCGCATAAAGGCTGTCTGGGGGGAATGGAAATAAGGAGAGAAGAAATTATATATATATCCAAGAAAGGCCTGCTTTCAAAGGCATGCCCAGCTTAATGATGGGATTTTTACATGGCTTCTGTTTCGTAGTGTGGCACAGTAACATCTCAAGCAGGGCATTTCTTTCTGCACTGCATTTTCAGACAGGAGGAGTCAGCCATGTATCACAGGGATGGAGTGTGCTTTAGGACCAGTGCTCATTTGTGCCTTCTGCAGGTATTAGAATCGATGCTTGCAACTAATCAATAAACATTTAGTGAGTGCTAGTCACTATGCAAAGCCCCAAATGTTTTGGCTAAAGAAAACCTCGTTGTTTCTTGCAGCAGTTCAGTGTGATAGGGGAAATCGTCAACAAACAAGTAAGCTATGTCGTGGGGTGCGTAGAAACGGAGAGCACTGCTCAGTGCTGATGGACGCTCAGAGGAGGGAGAGCCAAACTCTCCAGATCTGTTAGATCAAGTTCAGTCTTTTCTCGCTGAGGTACGGAGGACAGCTTCTCCACTGCAGGGAGATTTTTCTAACAAGTTTGTGTACCGTTTAGCTGTTTTAAAAGCTAATTTATAACCCTGGGTCAGGGAAAACCTTTTGTCCCAAATGGAGAGTGTTTATCTTAGCCGATGCAGCCTTGGGCACAAGATAGTTGATTAATGGGGAAGATGTTTCCAGGGAATGTTTACCTGAAATATAGTTCTTTAACATTTTGAAACCCAGAAGAAACACTTGTAAAAGCAATCTCACCCTAGCTGGCAATGGGATTCTTCATCAGTATTTCACAGGGTGGTAGCCCTGCCTTGTGTTTCTTAAGTTTACAAATTTTGACAATCATTTATAGAAGATTCATTTTTAAGCTCAGTTGTGGTTGAGGAAAGTTCCACGGCCTGGATAGCTGAATTTGGAATAATTGAAGTTGGAATTGTGCGGTACAAGGAGTAAATCAGACCTGCTATTAAAACCCACCAGCCAGAAACGGCATCCAAGGTGAAGGAACAGCACAAAAGCAGAAGCTGGAGCAACAGGACCGAGAGAGAGACCTGTTCCATCACGGAAACCTCACAGCTCCCGGCTGCCCCCGACCGACCGCTAGGAAGGCTGGGAGGGAAAACCACACCCCTCTAGGATAAGGACTTGGCATATAAATACACACTTCTGAATGCGTCAGGAACATCCGCAGATCAAATACCCCGGATGGTTCATGAATTACACCATGACTACAGTTAGGCTCTACCGGTACCTTCTTGCTTATGCTAACAATTAGTAAAGTGGTTTTAGCTTTCCTTGTGGGGCTAGTTCTGCAGCGGTTTCCAGTAGGGAAGGGAATGAAGAAAACCCTCAGGGGTTGCTTTGGAAAACTACCTGATCTCAGATGTAGCTTACGTATTTTATGGACGAGCAAACCTATTGAACCATTTACCACCCAGATAATTCTGACTCATGGCAACCCCAGTCGTGTCAGAGCAGAACTGACTGTGCTTCATAAGATTTTTAGTGGCTAATTATTTTTGGAGCTAAAACACAAGCCCTTTTGTCAAAGCAAAGAGCCCGGGTCAGTGGTTCGAAACCACTACACACGCTCAGGGAAAGATGTGATTGTCTGCTCTCACCAAGAGTTAAAGTCTCGGAAACTCAAGTTTTCCACTCTGTCCTCGAGCGTGATGATGTGTGAGCTTTTAAACTTTATTCAATGTTCCACCTTTGGGTTCGCAGCTGGACACGTTTGGGGTCAGTACTCCTCCATAAGGGGGGAGACCAGATATGCTACTCTCTCAACAATTCCGTGGGGTGAGAAGAAAAACAACCACCACGATTCCCATTTTACAGATTAAGAAATGTGATTTCTGGGAGGTTGAGTCCCTTGTCCAGCGTTGAAAACCAACACATTTTATTGTCACTCTAGGGAGGACACAGCAAAAACCAAGAGAAGTTAAATAACTTGCCCAAAGGCAGTCTGAAACCCAAGAAGTAGCAGAGACAGGGGCTTCATTTGTATTGCCAACATCCTTTCACTACTGGTCAAGCTCAACCATGCTGACATGTATGGATTAGGAGTTTTGTGGTCTGACTTTTGCTAAACAGGATAGTTTCTTTGACCATCAACCTTCCTTCAAACACTCTAGGGAGGCTGGATTTCAGAGTATCACAGGGAACACAAGTGCGATTTCAGCCTCCAGTGACTAGTCATGATTTCATTGTGACCAGTTGTTCATCTCTGAGATGAGAGCTGATAAAGGAATCGCTGACACCTAAGTCCTTGACACCGGCGGCCCCAGGAGTGCAGAGCCAAATTACCCACAGACAGGCCATCACTGTCACCTGGACCGCGTTTTACAGAGATGGAAAGTCAGGGAGAGGCCATTTTGGCACTTTCTTGATTTATTTTTTATGTAATTATGATAATATTAATATTTTAGCATCAGGAATCTCCTTGACAGTTTTATTTACCCTCCAGGAAAGGTCTTATAAAAATCTCCGTTGGTGGGAAATAAACGAGGAGTATTTTAGTGGAAGTGGAAACACTTGTAATAAACAGAAAATAAAAGAGGCTTAATCACCCAAGAACAGCCATTGCCTTTTCTTGTTCCACTCTTCCCTTGCCCTCCTAATCAGGGATGTGCTGGCTTTCATGGTAGATCCTGGGACCCTCCAATAGATGAAGAAATAGGATTTCGGCATAAACAAAGTCACCACCACCACCCAAAGCCAGGAAACCTGGGAATGAGAGGTCTTCAGTTTGAATTATGAAATCCTTTCTAATGTATCTTAGTAATACTGCTGTGCTCACAGCACACTGTTGTGTATTAATTGTTGGTCTGGGTGCCTGCTGACTGCTGAAGAGCCCCAGGGAATGTTTGGAGGGCTTCCTAAGGTACACAAGGCCACGGGGCTTAATATTAAAACAAGGAAGCTGCACATGCCGGAAAGAAGGAACATTTAGCAGTTCATCTACCCTCTCCTGGTCCGGGAACTGAACAGCTCACCAATGGTGGCTGGCTTGAGTGTCCTGACATTGACATGTGCTGTATTTTTCTGAAATAATAGACATACTCAGCCCTTCTCTTTTTCTTACCAAATGAAGCCCCTCCTCCACATTCTTTTCACAAGCAGGACATGTCACTTTTTCCCTTGCATATTGCTAACTTCAATTCCCAAGAAGAAGATACAATAAAGCTTTCGTATTTAATTGTGGAGAATTATCAACTTAGCAGCAAATATCAACTTAAATTTCTAGAAGCAAACGCAGTTTTGATTGTTTATTTTCTGATTCCTGGAGGCCTGGAAAACTCAACCCATGACTTCTTGATGAAATTATAATCAAAAGTAAGATTTCAAAACTTGTACAAGTCATATTTCATGTGCACAAGCAAGAGATTATATAAACTGAGTGGAATTCCATGATTTATCTATAATATGGGAGGACAGGTGAATGAGGTAGAAATTCGCTTCTGGAAATGACATGAGACATGCAAAGTATATGCATAGACTTATTATGTCAGAATTGTTTTACTTCATTTCAAAATTTCTGCACATTATATATGTGGTACTCTATTTGTGGGCATATTATTTATGTGGGCGCATTATTTGCAAAGAAGCTGAGTAGACTTTTAATAAGCTCCTCCCATTACACAGATTTATTTTGCTGGGCTATCCTTTTTCACTCTCTGCTCCTTTCTTGTACAAATTAGACACAATGTGATCTTCAAAATGAAATGTGAATCTTCTCTCCAGATGGTGTTTCTGTTTTCTATTAATTTTATAGGGACTGTGTGATTCCAAAAAAGGCAGACGCAGAGATGATCTTGATTCCAAATATTGAGAACAAGAGGTGTCTAAAGGGATAGATGAATCCTTGGTGGTGTAGTGGTTATGCTTTGGGCTGCGATCCGCGTGGTGGGTAGTTCTAAACCACCAGCAGCTCCATGGGAGAAAGACTAGATTTTCTACTCCTGTAAACAGTTACTGTCTCAGAAACCCACAGTGGGTCATTATTACAAGTCAGCATTGACTCAACGGCAATGAGTTTGGTTTTGGTTTTGAAGTGATAGATCTTGAACTTCGACACGAACTTCAGGTTGTCCTCTCTCTACTATAATTGTCTAACTTTGTGAAGTTCAGCAAATGTCCTAAGTTATTATGATCTCACTATCTTTGTATTTTTTTAGATGCTACTAGAAGCTGCCACCTCTAAAGGAAGAGATCGTATCATAAAAACAAAAACAAAACAACAGTCCAGTTTCCATCACAGCAGTCATTTGTTGTTCACCTGTTATGTTCCAGTGACATGCTGAATACTTTGTTCATTACCCTTGAACATTATTATAATCCTGTAATGTAGGTGTTATATTTTCTACTTTTTAAATTATAAAATGAATGTCAGATACATCAAGCTATGCACCCAGAGTATAAGTGATAGTATGGAACTACTAGTCAATGCTGCATCAAAAATTGGATCCCATACCTGTCTGCTTCCAAAGGTATGTCCACTAAAACATAATGCTAAACATAGGGCATTGAATTGTGATTGTTCGATTTTGTGTTAACGTGATCAGGCCAGATTTGCCTAGTAGTCATCCCCCATGATGTGACTGAACATAATGTAATCAACTCCATGATGGGAGCAGCCAGGAAGCTGTGGGAGGACTAGGGTTGAATCCCCCTTACTCAGGTCTCAGTCCTGAAACAATAGAAAAGATGTTTCCTCAGCATCATGGCTAAGTGGGACACTTACTTACTTTTTGCTGGATTTCTATTCTGCACCTGGCTCCTTGACCTCTGGTTTGGGGGCTTGAGCCAATGATTTGCTACATTGACTGCCAATTCCACCGGAAGCCTGTCATCTAGGTTGTCATCTGACCTTGGATGTCCTCGCCTGGCTAGATTCATTCACCATTGCAGGTTAGGGTGCACCTGCTGATCTTGGGTTCATTCGCTCCCAAAGAAAACATCAAGGCCAGTCTAGTCTATCATCTATCTATCAATCACATATTTGTCATCTATCATGCATCATTTCTATCTAAATATTGTTCTATCTACTTAAAATTAGAACATGAGACAAAAAAGTTCTTCCGGAAAGTTACTTTTGGGGGTAAAAAAATATGTTCTTTTTTGGCCACTAAGGGAGAACCACATTCAGTAAGTGACTCCCTCCTCAAGACCTACAGAAGCACCCCCAGAGCAGAATGGGTGGTGATTGCAACAGTTGTGAGCTCGGTTCCACCTGAGTCTGCCTCCCGAGCTGTTCCTGAAACTGAGGCAGTCTCCCTTTTGCCTGCAGCCAGAATCTCATCCAAATAAATCAGCATCACAGCCTCATTCGTCAGCCTGATGGTTTTAATTGTTAAATCGGAAGCTTAATTTGCCATGCTTGGATAACAATCCAATTCCAGGAAAGCATATGCATCCAGTGATCAATGGGGGACAAGTACAGAAAGTTAATTGTAACTAATCCTTGAATCCTGATGTAAATCAGAACAATAGGGAAATTTAAACTCCACCCGTTCTCTCAAACTTTTTGATATCTTGGGGATTTAGGGGAACTAACAATTTTTATAAAGCTGTTACTTCCTTTTAATCCATAAGTTTAGAGATACATCGATGTACATATGTATTACTTTGTTTTTAGTTGGCTATTGTAAGGGGCTATCAAGTCGATTTCTACTCATAGATACCAGTAAAGCAGAGTGAAGCATCCCCTGGTCCTGGACTCTCCTGACAGTAGTTAGAGCCCATTGTTGCAGCCACCGTGGATTAAATGACCCACAAACCCACTTAAGTGCATACATGTACGTCTAATCTTCACAGCACCATTGGGTATCTCCCCATTTTACAGGTGGGGAAATAGCTACTCAGCTATGACAAATAATTCTCAATGGAGCAGAGAACTAGTCAGAGTCAGAACCACGACGTAAAACAAGGTGGGCCTGTTTTCAGAGCCCATTGTGGTGTTTTTTTCCTCGAAGAAGGAGATCCGATAGCCCCTCAGCATGATCTGGAGTAGGCTGTTACTGGCCATACAATCGGTTCTGACTCATGGTGAGCCCACGGACCGAAGGAAACGCTGTCTGCGCCCGCGCTCTCCTCGTCATGGTGACGTTTGAGCCCGATGTTGCGGCCACGGTGCCAATTCAACTCATAAGCGTCTTCTTTTTCGCTTCCCTTCTACTTTACCAAGTATGTTGGCCTTTTCCAGGGACTGGTCTCTCCTGATAATATGTCCCAAATAGGTGAGATGAACTCTCACCCTCCTTGTTTCTAAAGAGCATTCTCGAGGTGCTTCTACCGAAGCACCTTGTCGGCTCTTCTGGCACTTTTCCTCGACAGCACCAGTCCGTAATTTAAATGGACTGACTCTTCTTCGGTCTTCCTTATTCAATGTCTAACTTGCACGTGCATATGAGGCAACGAATTAATCGCGACTTGGGTCAGCCACTCCTTAGTCCTCAGAGCAACATCCTTGCTCTTCAACACTGTATTTATTTATAGTCATTTTATTAGGGGCACTTGTTTTTCTTCAACACTTTAGAAAGGTGCTGTGCAGCAGATCGGCCCCATGCCATACATCATTTGATTTCTTGACTGCTGTTTCCATGAGCATTGCTTGGGGACCCAAGCAAAATGAAATCCTTGAGAACTTCACTTTCTCCTATGTATCGTGATGTTATCTATCGGTCCAGTTGTGAGAATTTTACACATAAAAATCCATACTGAAGGGTGCAGTCCTTAAAGGTGGACTATAGTGTAAAAAATTGAAAATCTTGCTTTGAACTCGTACTGTTCCATTTGCTAATTGCACTGTATCAAGCAAGTGATTTAACCTTTCCATGCCTCATTGTCTCACTGATGAAGTGAGGATGGCAGCCCCATCGTGTTTCTACGAGGAAGGAATGCTGAAACATGTATACAATTCTTAGTATGGAGCCGTGCACATTGGGACACTGCGTCCTGATTCATTTTTAGCATTACTATCTGTAGCTCCAGTATAAATTACAGCGGCTGATCCTTCGGTGGTAGACACTTCACTTCACCAAAGGAAATCACAGGTGGCATCTTGTCAATGTGGTTGTTGGGTGCCTTTGAGCCAGTTCTAACTCAGAACCGTCCTAGATACGACAGCATGAAACACCGTTCCAGTTTCATCATTCTTGCTGTGTTTGAGCTCAATGTTTCAGCCACTGGGTTATCTGTTCTATTGAGGACCTTCCTCTTTCCCTCTGACACCCTATTTTACTGAGCAGGATGCTGATTTACAGCGCTGGGTCTCTCCTGATACCCAAAGCCCCTGAGACAAAGTCCTGTCATCCTCACTACTGAGGAGCACTGTGCACTTCTTCCAGGACAGATGCATGCCTCCCCCAAAGTCTGTGGTTTAATACTGAAAACAGGTTATAATTACTAAATCTATGAATATATAAAAATGAATATCCTCCTCTTACCATTCCGGTGACAATATATTGAAAATAAAGTGCCATAGAGTTGTACACAGCCTAAAACTTATCCAAAAGTATGTTTATTGCTTCTGACTCTTTTATACTCAATAAGTCATCATGTCCAAGTTTTCTTCCCCAATACCTATTTTATTGGTTCCTGCCTTTCTGTTTCCTAGACAACGGCCTCCGTTTAGATTCTCCACAGATCCTATTCAAACTACCTCAAAGGTGTAGTCACTACATCCCTACCAGAGTCCTGGTCTTTCTCCCCACTGGTGCTAAACTGCTCGATCTTGATTAACTTGACCTTGTTATGTCCTTGCTCGAAAGTCATCAGTGACTGCTCACTGTCTGCAAGGCTGCACGCACTCTTGTAAGGCGTGCAAAGACCTTCTAGAGACATCCCCTATTTGTGTGTCCAACCTTTTCTCTCCTAACCTGTAAGGCACACCTCAGTGTCTAACCCTGTGCTCAGCATGCAGAAGGCATTTAAGAAATTATGGGATAATAAATAAATAAGTAAATTTATGATGAATGAACAAATTAAACACCAGCATAGTTTCATGTTTCTATTCTGCTTTAGAGTAAATAGTTGCCTTGTGACCTGGTGGAAATCAATGCAACACATAATCGATCATTCCAGGCTTCCTTAAGCATAATTGCCTTTCTTTATTTCCAGTGCAGTAACGTGGGAGTTCATGACGCTTCATGATTTTCAAGAAAAGCTAATGCTGTGAAATAGCCACACAATTTATTGTGGCTATTTTCCCATAAAATTAAACCATTTTTATAAACTATATTAAATGGGTACAAAGTATTATGTTGTGTATACATAGATTGTTTCATATATAAATGATTAATATACAGTATACTTAGTATCTTTGTATATATTGTTTAATGCATTTCATATGAGCAGAACTTTAGGTCATTCTCACCTATAAGGAGTGGAAGGCATCATTTTGCTGTGTACATGTTGCTTCAGTAAAATAGAATGAATTGAAATGTTAGGTTTTTAAGGCCTTTGTGTTTCCGTGATGCCATCAGGGCATTCAACTGTGTGGATCATAGCAAACTTTGAGTGGCACTGTGAAGAATGGGAATTCCAGAAGATTTAACTGTGCTCATGCCAAATCTGTACCTATACCAAGAGGTAGACATTTGAATAGAAAAAGGGGGTTATTGCATGGTTCAAAATCAGGAAATATGTGTGGCAGGGTTGTATTCTTTCATCATAAAAATCCAATCAATATACTGAGTGTGTTCCCAGAAGTTGGTCCAGATGAAGAGGAACAGCACATCTAGATTGGAGGAGGGCTCATTAACAACCTGTGTATGCAAATGACACAACCTTGTTTGCTGCAAGTGAAGAGTACTTGAATCATTTACTGATGAAGAATACAGTATTCAGTATGAATTACAACGGAACATAAAGAAAGCCCAAATCCTCACAACTAGACTAATCAACAACATCATGACAAACAGAAAAGATTGAATTTGTTAATGATTTTACTTGGATTCACAATCAATGCTCATGGAAGTGAAGTTCAAGAAATTGAATGACATATTGCATGGGGCAGATCTGCTGCACAAGAACTACTCACAGTGAACAAGCCTGCCTCTTTGAAGGCTAAAATGCACTTAACACAAGACCTTGCATTTTAAAGCTGGAAAAAGAATACAGAAGACCAGAGAAGAATTGATGCATTTGAACAATGTTGCTGGTGATGAGTACTAAAAGTTATATGCACTGCCAGAAGAACAGACACTTCTGTGGGGAGAAAATACAGCCCAGATAGTCCTTGGAAGCCAGACTAGCAAGACATCATATCACATACTTGGAATATTACCAGGAGAGACCAGTTTCTAGAAAAGAACTCCATGCTTAGTAGAGGACACCCGAGGAAGACTTGGTGAGGAGGATTGGCACATTGGCTGTGACAATGGGCTCAAACATCACAAAATTTGAAGATGGCAAAGCACTAGGCAGGGGTCAGTGCTTCATTCTGTTGTATGTAGGGTCACCATGAGCCAGAGCCAACCCCGTGCCCAAAACACCACCACTAAGGCTTTGCTATTTGAGCCTAAATAAAAAAGAATTGCTATAAAATCATAGAAAACTGTTACACGAAATATCAAAAGATGAGTCTATGGTTTCTCAACATATCCACCATTTAAATCAGTACACTATTGAAAATTATGTTCTGGTCTCTAACCTTGCCTCAAATAATTTTGCACTCTTTGATGGACACCATATCAAGACCTCAGTTTCGGCATCCTTAAGGGGCTCAAATGTTGTTCCTTTTAAATATTCTTTGACTCTGGGGGACAAAGAAGTGTGAAGGACTAAAATCAGGGACGTAGGATGTGACCCAACAAAATTCTCACAGGATAGCCTTGCTACCTTGAGTAATGAACAGGTGTATTATACAACTGTATTTTCCTGTATTTTTTTTCCTCACCAATGAAGTTTTTTATTTGCTTCTTATTTTTCTTCTTTTTTGGGGGGATGGGGGGCTTGAGCCACAAAGCTTTATTTGGAGGATCCACACAGAGTGAGGCCACCTCACTTCCAGAGCTTCTTGATGGACATGTTCTTCTTGCTCTCCTTCTGCATGACCTTGGCTACTGCCATCTCTGAAAGGCTCCTGGGTGACGTGAACTCGCCACTCCTGCAGGGCATACACGCCCTTCACCTCAACCCCCGACGCTCCCACATGAGCTCAGCAATTTTCCTCAGGTTGAGGCTGTAGGTCAGGTTCATTTTCCAAGAAGGGATCCTCAGAATGTCCAGCTGGGCCTCCTTGTTAGGCGGTGGGAATTCAATTTTCTTGTTGATGCGCCCCGGCCAGAGCAATGATGAATCCAGGGTGTCGATCCTGTTGGTGGTCATGATGACCTTGATATTCTCGGTGGCCTCAAAGCTGTCCAGCTGGCTGAGCGGCTCCGGCATGGTGCGCTGCACTTCACGGTCCCCGCCTGAGCGCCCCTCCAGGTGAGAGGAGCCGATGCAGTCGATTTCATCCTTAAAGATGATGGAGGGCGCGTGCTCTCCAACCATCACAAACAGCTCTCACCATCCTTGCCCTTTCCCCGACGAATTTCTGTACCAATTCAGAGCCAGAGACCCGGATAAAGGTGCAGTCTGGGTGATGTGCCACTGCCTGGGTCAATCACGTCTTCCCAGTGCCTGGGGCTCTGTACAGCAAGACCCCCTGGGGCTGCGTAATTCCCAGTGCTTCAAAGTGCTCTGGTTGCTTAATGGGCAGCTCGATCATTTCTCTGATCTCTTGGATCTGCTTGTCCAGCCCTCCAATCCTCTCATAGGTTGAGTCTGGATCCTTCTCCACCATCATCAAGGACACCAGCGGGTCCACCTTGTTGGGCAGGATCTTGTGCAGAGCATAACTGTCACTTCTTAGTGCCACCTGGGAATTGGATGTCCGGTCATTGATGTCGATGTTCTTGTCCACATCTACATCCAACTTGCCGTCAGGATGTACCTTACCCAGCACCTTCTTCTTGTCCATGGCCCGGACCACCTCCGCCATGTAGGAGCCTCGTTCCTGCAACAGCTGTAGCTCCTCCAACGACAGGCGCACTTTTGCATTCAACTCATTCTTCTGCGCCTGGAGCTGCCGGAGATTTGGGCTCTTGTCCTTCACCATCAGCTGGAGCGCTTCAATCTTGGATAAATAATACTGGCGGAGTCCACTGCGGGCCTCCCCCTCTGCTAACTCCATCGGCTCGGGTCCGTCCAGCGCCATCTTCCTTCTTTCCGCAGAGATCTCGGGTTTTTGAGCCAACCTCAGATCTGCCGATTTTCTTTTTTTTTAAGATGGAAATAATTTAACGTCTGTCAACAGATGAATGGATAAACAAAATGCGGTGCATATATACAATGAAATATTACTCAGCCATAAAGAGAAAGTAGTTCCCATTACATGCTACAACATGGATACACATTGAAAACTATGTTGAGTGAAATAAGTCAGTTACCAAAGAACAAGTGATTTCACTTATAGAAATGGGCAAATAGACAGAAGCCAAAAGGGGGAAGGAAGGGGGCTATTTCATAGAAGACTCTGAATTTATGTTAACAGTCCTGGAAAATATTGGCAGGATAGTGACAATGGTAGTGCAACAGGAAGAATGTCATTGCGATGCAGTGAAATATGTAATATGGCTCTTCTAGCCATAGCCTTTAAAAAAAAAACACGTTTTATTGGCACCTCATCTACAGATCATGCTACAGTTCAATAGTTCATCCATATCAAGAAGAGTTGTGTAATCTTTATCACAGTCAATTTTAGAACATTTTCTTTTTCCCCATACTCATTTATCTTCATGTAATTTCCCCTCATTTTGGCAAACATATACACAACAAAACATTCACTCATTCAACAACGTCAATGTACTGGTATATAATCCAGGACTATTGATTATGCTCTTCATCTTGTACAACCGTACCCCTCTCCTAATTGTTCCACCGCTGTTAGCATGAACTCAACACCCCCAATGCAAAACGCTTCCTCTTTCACTTCTTTCCAGTAAGACCTTGTGACTGTCCGATTGCCTTCAGGAAAATCGATCAAAGCTACCATCTGAAATCACAAGCACAGTCCCCATAACCATCTGAGATGACCGCTCTGTCTTGAATTTAATTGGTCCAACAGAACTCCTCAAACAACCCACTCTTTTCATTGGACTTGTGTTTAGGAAGTCACCCTAATATGACTCAGATAAAGGTATTGTTGAGAGAACTTGTCTGTAGCCACCCACTGATTGCAGAGACATACTAAGCATGATGCTGTGTTTGGAATAAACCTATTTTGTGCATCTGAAACCTGGAAGGTCTTAGCAATACTTTTTTACTTTTGTATTTTGCTAACTGCATAATGGTTATATCATAACAGGTATATCATTATGTATTTTATTAAGTACTAGAAGGTTAAGAGGGTACCAAGAAAAATACTTTTAATAGAGAAAGTAAGTACCACAAATTATATTGGGTTTTTTTGGTGTGATAAATGTAGTCACAACACTAGTTATTATGATAGCTACTAATTCTGTGGTTGAGTTTTAGTGGTTCTTCCATATCTTTCTCTAATCTTTCCTCTTTTCAAAATGATATTTCTATTCATCTTGAAGGATTAATAAATCTACCATAATGTGCTTCCCCTGCTTAAAAAACACATTTGCATAATCAGTGACAAGTCTCTGCTATTTTGGAAGTTACAATGATGTACTTCCCCTGCTTAAAAGCACATTTCCATAATCAGTCACTACTCTCTGCTATAAAGAAAAGTTATCCATCTTAAGTATTATTCATCTTTACATCATACACAAAGATGAAGTTCCCACACTAATCAATATATTCTTACAAACAATAATATGTTTGGTTTACTCCAAATAATTCTTGCCCATAAGCAAAGTCAGAAAATTAGATCCCATAAAGAATTTCCTTCCCAAGTATTCCTCATTCTTAAAATTTTGCAAAACAAACAGGTCATGCATGATAGATAGAAATGACACCTCACCCACAATTGTCATGGGTCTACTGCTCTGAGAATTTAATCTTAAGGATAGAAGAATCTTTAAATAGCCAAGAGAAATACTAATATGCTCAACTATCATTCTTTTAATGATCCTATTGTTTCCATGAAAACTGTTAACAATATTTTCAGATACACTAGGAGTGTGCAAATATGGAAGAACTAAATTCACGTGAATGCCCAGCCTGGAGGAGTCTGCTCAGACCTTGCCAATATTATCTTCCTCCTGAGTCCAAAGAGCCTGCATATGGCTTGTGATGTCTCTCCATTTTTTTTTTAAATGACCACTAACATTCTGGTCTGGAGATCTTTTGCATTAGGTAAAACTGCTATACAAGACCTCTTTAAAGTGTTGAAAAGCAAGGAGGTTACTTTGAGAACTAAGGTGCACCTGACCCAAGCCATGTATTTTTTTTTTAACATTTTATTAGGGGCTCATACAACTGTTATCCCA
>NW_022103958.1:30175996-30260278 GCF_000313985.2 Echinops telfairi
GAGGGAGTACTTGAGTGGAGGCCCAATGTCCTTCTGCTACCTTAATACTAAACCTATAAATGTAGGCTCATAGATCTATTTCCCCATCCTCATATATTTTAATTGCCTCATATGCATATGAAAATTGGACATTGAATAAGGGAGACCAAAGAAAAATCAATGCATTTGAACTAAGGTGTTAGGAAAGAATATTGAAAGTAGTGTGGACTACCAAAAGAACAAGCATCTGTCTGGGAAGAAGTACAGCCAGAATGATCCTTTCAGGCAATACTGGTGAGAGGTGTCTCATGTACTTTGGACATGTTGTCAGGAGAGACCAGTCCCAGAGACCAGAAGGATAAAGTGGAGGGGCAGTGACAAAGAGGAAGGCCGGCAACCAGATAGATGAACAGATGGTTGCTGTGGGGTACCAGCCTCCACAACTGAATGGGTCCAAGGGGTGGTTGTGTAATTGAGGGGTAAAATTAAAGAGACATCATGCAAAATAAAGAGACAAGATAAAGCATGCAAGTGCTCACCTTCAGGACCATCATCACTTCAGGAACCAGATCCATGCAGAGAGAGTGGATATATTTCCAACCAAGGCTTATATAGACTCGAGGGACATGCAAGTCCCCCTAATTACAGGTAAGCACATGCAAACAGGAATGAATTGTGCAACAGGCAGATGCATGACAAGATAGGCAGGCTCTAGAGTCAAGATGGCAGCCTAACTTTGGTCGTCCCTGAGTTGACTTGACCTTAGGTGTGGGAAATAATCCATTATCCTTATCAGAATGGAGTGGGCCCTACTTCAGGTGGGACAGACAATAGGGTCTAATTGCTCTGGGCTGATAACCTTCAGGCAGATAACTTTTAAGCAGTTGACCTCCAAACGTATAGTCAGTGTTTGCAAACAGCACCTTAAATTTGGCATATATCATGTGGGAAAACCTGGGGAATAACTTTTCTGTGTCCCACAGACTGCAACAATGGGCTCAGACATGAGAACGGGTGTGAGCATGACCCATGACCAAGTTGTGTGGTGTGTAGGGTCATTCTGAGTCAGAATGGCCTCAATCGCACCTAACACTACAGTGTCCTTCCCACGATGTAGGCTAGTCAAGCACCTCTCCTTTACAAAATGTCATGGTTCAGGAAAACCACCAATGTGCTAATGAAAAATAAAATTATGAAGCCATATAAATATTGCCAAGGCTGTATTACCATATAATCTTAAGACTGTTATTCATTTTCCATTAATTTTTCTAAGTGGTAATCTGAAACACCTCTATTTTTCTTGTCAATGCTGTCCTCAGGTAAACTTGGCTTCCTTCCTTCATCTTTAGGAAGTGTATGGCTTTGGCAACTCCTGTGAGACCCCCATTAAGTTTTAAGTTACCACTCATAGTATTATATCTATGTGTGACACACATTGCATATATCACCTACATTAAAAAAGGGTCTCTCATTGTGTCTATTGAAGTACATGCTGGGGTGCCTTAGAAATGAATCACAGAGAAATAGATTTCCATTAAAAGAAAAATAATATCACTAGGACCAGCAGAACCTTCACAAATGTTCCTGAAGGGGGAAATTGTGCTGTCCTTAACAATGAAGGACAGGTCCTTTTAATCCCCGCCTCTTTGTGTCAGTGAGTGAACAGTGTTCAGTTCTATTACTGTCCGCGTCAGTCTGCTCGTTGGTGAGAAAGCATGCTGTCGCTCTGCGCTGAAAGGAGATCATCTGCTTCCTCTGTGCTCAACCTTGAAGAACTCCAGCTTGGACCACCGTTAGCTACCTCTTAGAAGTTCATAGGAATCGAGTTATTCAATGTCAAGAAGATGAAATAGTCTAGAAGCTAAAGAATTTAGGTGGAATACCCACACCTGAAATATATTTTCTTTGTTCTAAATCAAAACGAATTATTTCCTTTTCCATAGAGGTGATTTTTTCTTAATGTCTTTTGCTCTGTTGCATTAGATTAAGAAAGGTAATGTCTGAAATTAAGACTGAATGATAAATATGTTAATGAAACGGAACTAAAGCTCCCTCCTTCACTACCCCATGGAATACAGGTAGCTAATGGACAAATAGAAGAATGGAAAAGATATGGACATTTAACAAGAAAGTTCACTCCATTATTCATGATAATCAACCCCAGTATAAAGGGAGTAACAATCCCTACTTCTTATATCTCACCTAATCTTCTCCACTCAATGAGTCAGAACAAACTGGCCATCAAAGGAAACATTAAGGATCTAAAGTACTGAGAACCTACATCATTTGGGCAACTGAGCTAAGCTTTTCATATATAAGCAAAGGTTAACATCTAGTTACATTTGAGTTAACTGCCCCATCCCCTCCAAAAAAAACCAAACAACAAAACAAAACCTGGCTGTTGAGTCAATTCTGACTCACAGCAACCCTGAATGCAAGGTTTCAAGACTGTAAATCTTTCAGGGAGTAGTCAGCCATCTCTTTCTTCCAGAGGAGTTGGTGAATTTGTACCACTAACCATGTGGTTAGCATCCCAACACCCTAAAACACGGTGGGACCAGGGCTACTTACATTTAAATTAGACATCTCAAAAAGATCCAATAGGTTTATAGACCATCTCCCAAACACATTTAATCTCGGTTTCTGAAAAAGCCACTGTTGTTTACCTCTGCATTTAAGCATCAAAGGAGTCCATTGAACCAAAGTTCTCTTTTTATGGGAGACATGACAATGTTGTGCGTTTATATTCTTCAACCCTGAAAAATACACTTTGAGCATAAAGTCCAACCAAAATAGAAGAGAGACGTTTTAGCGGAAAGAGAACAGTGGAGGTCACAGGCATAGAAAGTACCCTCACCACTGGAAACAGTCGAGGATTACATGAAACTCTAGCACAGTGGGAACTGAAGAAAGATGCTGTTCTACTGCACCTATCCACAATGTGGTCCTGGCTCATGCTTGCAGTCATTTCTATATTTGAGCCCCTTGTGTCCATCTTTTCCCTGAGGAAATGACTTCTTTTTGTTGATGCTCTACTTTACCACGCATGAGGTCCTTCTCCAGGGACCAGCCCCTCCTGATAACATGTCCAACATACATGAGAAAAGATCTTGCCTTCCTCACTTGCTACTAGCCATATGTCCAGATAAAAATGAAAATTTTATTAGTCTGGGGGATTTTAGATAATTAGATACATATCCAGCCACTCAGATAATTTTTAAAAGCAAGGAGCAAACCACAACTATAGAAAGTAGAAGAATTTGTTTTTTCATTACAAATATTTTTAAGAGAAAAATATGTTTTATTTTAAAAGATATATGAGTGCTATTGTTTCCTGGGGAATTCAAAACATAGAGCTAAAAAGGTGGTGATCAGTTAAATAGCATAATAGTAACTTGGTAGTACGTCGCCTCACAGAACACATGGATAGATTTCTCATTTCTAAGACTTGAGAGTTGATGAAGAGTTGGGAACTGAAAAAATAGCCTGGAATACCTCATTAATTTGTTCTTAATGTTCCATAAAAATACATCTTCTCATTTCTCTGATAGTGACTATTTGAAGAGAGAATAGGGGACCCAGGCCCTAACTTATCGGTGATTGGAAACAGAGCTCACTTCTATGATTACCTGTGATGGGTCCTTCAGTACCACCCTGGAGGGTCTCTTCTGTTGGAAAGGGCCCCATGAAAACCCATGGGCTGACATGTTCACCTGAAGTACTGTGGGTGTTACATAATCTGATGTCAATTTGAGAGGATTACAAGTGAAGGGGTGGAGTCTGACCTGTCAATCAAGATATAACCAATGAAGCCTCTCTGTGGGTATGGCCTTCTCCTGAGAATTCTGGGAATTCCTGGATTTCCTTCTTAGAGATGGGAAACACTATCTCTCGGCTCACTCCCTGCAAGACATACCTGAGGAGAATCCATGTAGACTGATGCAGCCCTGGAAGCTAGATAAGTCACATGGAAACCCCTGCCAGCACTGAGATGCTTACACCACCACTGGAGCCAAAGACTTTCTACCCAATGGCCTGTGATCGTCCTGCACTCGGCATCATTGCATGTGTTTCGTGAGTCTGAAGAGGACTTTACAGATTAGTATCGGACATATGGGCTAATACAAGACTTATGAACTCAATCTGGACTGGGCCAGGATGTTTTCTCCGTATTCAACTGCTCTTGTATATAAACCTCTTTCTTATTCACATGAGTCTCTATGAATTTGTTTCTCTAGTCTACCCAGACTAACACGAGCACTAAGACAACGTTTTCCACAGAAGCAGAAGTTAAGGAATACAACCTAGTGGCAGCAGCCAGAAATCATCCAAAAATATACACATATTTGTCGACACAGTGCATACAAACTAACTTAATAAAAATATGTTGGAACTTTTACACCAGGCATGTGCTTTTGCATCTGACAGAGCCTCCACTTCTCTCCAGTGTCATGTGCTTCACATGTTTCAGAAAGTTTAAGTATTCCTGTCGGCATTAGAGTGTGGGTTGGAGGTCTGTGGAACTCTTTATAAGCTGGGCAGACCAAAGTACTGTCCGGTACATCTTCCTTTCTCCCTTCTCCCTCTCTCTCCTCCTTTCTTCTTTTCTCTCTCTCTCTCTCTCTGTGTGTGTATGTGTTTTTTATGTATTTTCATTCTCAGATCATCTTCATTTCTCTTCTACCCTTCTTAATCTTAGGCCTCATTTTAAGCAGTTAATTTCAGTTCCAGAATGACTACCCACACGGGAATGAACTGCTTTACTGGGGATTTAGATAGAAACTGACTGAATAAAACACATGGTGCATGCTACCCTTCCTGAGTCTCTGGAAAGTACTAATTGAAAAAGAAAATGCCTGTGAGAATTTCACATGATTCTTGAGATAGTTGCTGAATTACATGTTGCTGCTGCCTTCCTTTTCAGCTTGATCCCTAGGAATCTCATGATTAAATTCCGAGTTCATGGCAGGGGCTATTATTAGTCTAGTTTTCTGTGGTAATTGTTTGTTCCCTCTGTTGTACAGTCTTTATTTTCAAAAGGTCCCTAGTTATCCCACGCCTGTGATGGTACGTGAAAAATGGCTACAAATTCTGTACTACTCTTGTTGAACCGTATTATCCAATTCTTTACCACATGAGTCAAAGTTAGACTTCTTGACTTTCTTTAAATACTAATGTGATGCAGTTCATGTAATATTAGGCCATCCATGAGAACCTTCCCAGCTTCTCAGACCTCTTGGATCAAAAGAAGTAAAGGCAGACATGTAAGAAGTGACACTACCCAGAGTCTGGCATGCTGTGAAGAAGCCCACATGAGCTGCATAAGGAGCATCCATTAAGAGATAGCGAGGCCTAGCCAGGCTCTGCTCTGATGTCATCTCTACAGCACCAAGCATGTGAGCGAAGAAATCACCAGAGCCTTCCTTCCATCCATAACCAAAGCAGCTCAGAGAAAACCCAAGAACTTTAAAAGCAAGACTCCCAAAAGAACCCTGTGATTCTAGACATAGGTGCCCCGTTGACTCATCCCACAATTTCCAACTGTCCAAACACCACAGTTAGGACTGCAGTCACTGGGGGCCAGAGATAAGCTACCCTCACTCCTTTCTTCCATATCCCTGGTGTATAAAATTGTGAGCAACAGACAACTGATTTTATTTTATGTCATTAAGATTTGGGGGAGTTGGAACATAATAATAAAATAGAGCCTCAATTATTGATAATTTTTATTATAAGCCAATTTGAACCCTTATTAGAAGTAGATGTCAAACAAGTAATTAAGTAATATCACTTTTCCTGATAATCAAGGTTCAGGAAAGCCTCCAGCCGTTGAACATCAAACTTTAGGTTTATGTTTCTTCTCCCTTTTCACGATTTCACAGATTACTCTAAAGTGGAAATAGGAAGCACTACTACTTGCAGAAACTTGCAAAAGTTGTTTGTGTTCCAGGATTTTTGCATGAGAATCAAGTGAGTTCACTCACACAGAGCTGGAGCAGAGCCAAAGAACCAGCGCAGAAGCTGCAGTGTCTTCTCTGGCCTCACAGCACCGGCCTCTGAGGACTTTCGTTTCACAAACCCTGCTCACAGCATGGCCAGAAAACATACCAAATTCATTGGGAAGCACCATCTCCAGTCAACCAGCAACATAGAAGCCTCCATAAAGCGGCTTCTCATTTAAAAAATGCCCTGAATGGAGAGACAATTTGTTTTAGTATGACAGAATAGTGTTTAGCAACAGGCAAAGTACAGCTGGGGAGTTTATGCAAGTCGCCTTTCTAACGTAGAGAAATGAACAAGATGTAAGCTGGGCTCTCTGCACCCGCTGCACTTCATCTCTCGCCGACGACCCTGATGAAGGGTTTCGGTAAATCACAGCCTTTACACTGTCCTTGGGTCTTTTGCAACCTCAGCTGCTGCGAGTGTATAATGTACATTGATTTCTGCTTGGGATTCAATGGAAAGAAAAGCTGTTTAATCATTTGACTCCGACTAGTTAATAAAGAATCTGTCTCACTTAATAAGTTTGTCTTAGATAAGGCCACCATCATTGCCATGATCCTCCATCACTTTCCGCTTCTGTTGGGGGGGGGGCTAATAAATGAGTCTTCAGAGAGACAATGCAACTGCAATCGCTCTGCGACTTGTCTCAGCAGCTCTATCATTTGAAAGGCAGTTAAAGAGAACACCAGTGAAAAAACACTTAATCAATTTGTATAAAAAATTTTCCATATACAGCACCTTCTTTGAACCTCAAAGATTACGATTAAGTAACAGAAATCCTGGTACCCCCATTCAGAGCTAAACTGAATGCTGCAAATCTACAAGAAGCTAAGAACCCTATTGCTGCAATTTTCCACCCAATCACATCTCATTATCATTGAATTCTGCTAAAACCACATGACATAAAAGTCACTAATAAGCTGCTATATTTTGCAGGGTATTGGCAATAAAGCAAAAAAAAGAAAGAGATCAGATACAACTCACATTCATGTTCTGTAAGAGGACCTTGGTAATGGGATTAGAAGCAGCAGAAAGGCTACGAGGAAACCATCTGAGAAAGCCACGCTGAATGTTAAAAGAATCAATTAGCCAGGCTCATTTGACCAGAGGCTCATAAAAAAAGGACAAAGGGACAAGACTTATTTTTGCATTGGTTGACAATGTAACTTTCTAAGTAAAGATTCCAGAAAAGTTCTTCATAACTACTGATAACACAAAAAGATTCAACCAACCTGGAAAGTGTTCTTTTCTCCCCATTGACTTCTGAGTTATCTATAAAAAGGTTAAACTTACTTCAGGGCTTTTATAATCACTGATACAAATGTGACCTGTGACTATATCAAAAACAGAAGTCTTGGACTCATCTCTAGAGATCTCTGAAAGCCTTCAAGTTGGAGGGGACTTGTATAGGAAGTGAGGTCCCTTTAATGTGTCTCAATGGACTGTTGGCATGTATCCCCCAGCTAAGGTCATGTGCTAATGTCTAAGGGGAACTGTTTGTCTCATCTCTAAACATACATAGCCAAGTCTCACAAATGGCAATACCTTCTTTTAGCTGAGCTGTAGAAGAGTGATGAAATAACACACTGCTCTTTTGTAAGAGTCTCCTCCTCTCATTCACCCTAGGCCTCAGCTTGAAAACCTTTGGCCAGAGAAAATCCGTGCAGTAAAGATCACGGACTATCACATAGCAGGAAGCAATATGCAGGAGGGGTTACGCTGGTGTTATGGATTTTACTTTGAGACATGAAATGTGAGAATAAGGGGATCAGGCTTGACCCTGTGATGATCCAGTCACACGCTGGCTCTGAGATGTATGATGAATAGATCAGGCACTCCATGGACTCTTCTATTAGAAGTCGTCGTGATACTTTCCCCCAGATCACTGTAACACCTGGCCATGGTAAGTGCAAATACAAATAGTTCTGAGCTCTTCACCTTTCTCAGAGAGTTCCCTGCTCCAAGCTGGAGTGGTTCTTATCAGTAGCTGCCCGCTCTCCTCTTCACTCATGGTGACCCAATGGCACAAGGGACCAAAACATGGCCCAAATCTTTGCACCGTTCCCACAATCCCATTCCCACATTGGAGTGTTGTGACCTACCGAATTTCCACTGGCTGATTTTTGGAAGTAGGTCACCAGGCCTTTCTGATGAGTCTGTCTTATTCTGGACACTCTGCTTGCTGTGTGTGCCACATAGCAGCACACACTCGGACAGAGAGTTCAGGGGGGCAGGAATGGAACCCCGGTTTCCAAGGTCGATAAACATCCTTGTGAAATCCATCAACCGCCCTTCAGAGAGATTGGCCAGCTTCGTTCCAGCTGTGAGAACTTGTGGCCATTGCAGACTCATGCAATGGTTTCTGTCCTCAAAAATGTCTGTCTGTTTGTTTGTTTGACACATCTGGTGAGACATCAAGTAGGTGGCAGAACAGAGACCCATGTGATTTCTAAATCTGAGCTCTTACTCACACATGTATTCTGCCGCCCATTATTGTGACGGCAGCTCCAGAAAGTCCTCGACATGAGAATCTCATATGCCACCAGTTTAACTGTTAATGATGCTCAGGTGCTAACAGCAAACCCGTGACTCATGAATGACCAGGCTGCTCTCTGAGAGAACTTGAAAGAGGAAAAATGTATTAGCCAGTGACCCAGAGAAACTAGTGTTCCAGAGGAAGGGGACTTTGACTGTAGGGCCAGCGTCGCTTTATGCTTTGCATGAGCAAGTCACCACAGCAGAAGAGGTGGGGACTTCTAGTGCAGACTTGGTCATTAGCAATGGAGGAAGTGGGGTTGGTGGGTGTGTCCCGGCAATGAGGAGGCATGTGAGGTGGGGCAGTGAGCTGGGTTTCCTTCCTGAGGGTTAAAAATCCATTAGAATATTCTTTACATAGGTACCACTGTGTTGAATTTCTTGCAGCTTAGAAATAATTATTTTATGACAGGGCTACATAGGATATACGATGTAATAATGGTTCCAACACAGCTGCCTTTATGGGACCTCAAGTGCCCAAGTCAAAATTTTGGAGTGGTAGTGTGGGGAGGCAATTGGTGCTGCCGAAGAAACAGGAAGGTGGCGTGTCCACCGAGAGAGGCTGAAATGCACTTTGTACTTGTGGCTTAGTTGAAGGACCTTCAGAAGTCCTGTGAACACATTTGTGTTTCTCAGTTGGCTGTTTACTGTGTGGACACAGTGAGAAACTGCCATATCCTCAGAAACTTGCAAAGGGGACCCAGGGCCAGGAGAAAGGGTGAGGCCGGGACTAAGTGTGGGACGGAGGAGAGCGCTGTTAGTGGGGAGCTGTTGGAAAGAGAAAGGTGACTAATCCTCCCTTTCTGGAGCAGGTATGGTGAGCATTCATCAGTCATAATTCTGGCTCTACACGATTGTCTTCCTAGGCACGGAGAACAAACTGGCCAAGTGCATTGCATGCTTGGGTGCTCTACCTTAGGGAGAGGAATTGGAAACTTAATGACAGAGGTTTCATCAAAAAACAGATGCTTTTCTTGGGTGAAATGACTTTGACTTCACCACTCCATAGTGGTGACTGGGGAAGTAAGGGTTGGAGAGGAGAAAGAAGAGAGAGATTCCCACAACTTCTGTTATTGTTGAATTTATACCGCAGTTCATTCATAGCAGGCTTCTAGAGACAGTTTATATAGGCTGACACCAATTTGGTGAGATTCCTCACATAAACAAGTCTGTGTCAGGTTGGAAAGGGGTGGGTGTGGGGTGATAAGTGGATGGAGGTGAGAATGATCTCTACCCTTGGATTTTATTCTCTTCCAAAGAGGAAAAAACAAATAAGCAAATGACTGGATGAGAAAGATACTTAACCTCTTTGAACCTGAATTGTCTGTTCAGTAAAATGGTAATGACACAATATCAGGATTGTAAAATCAGGTGATATGAACTGCGAGAAATGCTGAGCATAATGCCTAGCACAATCTGTGCTGTCAATAAATATTTATTCCCAGGAATATAAAGAACTGTTGGTCCATGCAGGAGAAATGTACTATATTGCTTAGAGTACTTAACCCCTTACAGTCAGGGCTATTTTTAATTTTTCTATTAAATGTCTTTCTCACATGAGCTTCACATTAAACTCTCAAAGCAAGCAGCACATGTCTATAATTCCTAGGTTATAAAAAAATCAAGTAATACTAGAGAGGTCAGATTGTCTTGCATAAGAGGTCATCACAAATCAATCCTAAAATGGAAAATTAATCTAGGCCTCTTGATTGCTAGTCCATACTCTTACTAGGTCTTTCCTTGTAATATGTAAATGTTTCTATGAAACAACGTTTTCCTCATTCAGGTGTCTGATCAGACTTACTCACATGTAGTTCTGACTGTGATTTGGTTACACAGGAGTCTCTGTATGGAGTGGATTGAGCCATTGACTCTATTGCTGACAATATTTACATGTATGTATCTCTGAGTAACCCAGCCTGAATTAATGTGGCTATAATACATGCAGCACATACCCTTCTGTTTCTTGTTTGTGCTCTATAAATCACAGTTTACCATAGTGCCAACTTCTTGATTTCAGAAGCATGGCTTCTCACTTAGGGCATGTATGTTGCCATCAACCCAAGTTTAGAGTTCAGTTCACATTTGCCAGTGATAGTATTTGTTTACCAGGAGTCTGACAACACTTTTCAACTATGAATTGCCTTTATCAGCACCACCGTGCTGTCACCTGTCCATCTCCTTAATCAAATAATAGATCCTGAAGAAGTAAGAAGAATGCTTAGAATGGCCTTAGTGGGATGTCTCCATGCTTACTGTACTTGGGCAGTGAAGAGAAAAAAAGAAAGGAAAATGAACTATTATGTAGTAAGGAAAGGAGTTCTCATTATAAACAATGGATAAGTCAGATGACCTAGAGTAAGTCAGACTCGAGGAGTTCAGGGCCTGAGGCAAGTCTACTCCTCTGAGATAGTCATTTCTCCAAACAGAGACCTGAGAACTGGTTCTCACAACTTCAGATGGTTCCTGTTGGATCCACAAAAGGCAAGAACGAGAAGACTTTGTAAATACAAAATCACTTCACTGTGTGTGAATTATCTTTAGGATAAAAAAACGAATCTCAGAATGGTATAATTTCACTCAGGAGAGGTACTGTTTTACACTGAAGGTGGTGGACTCAGGCTGCTTAGGTTTGATCTCTAATTCTTTCTTTCTAGGTGTGTGAGCTTGTGCAAGCTATTTAATGCCTATATACCCCCAAAGTTGTCTTTATTTTTCAGATAAGAAATAGGAATTATAGGCTATTATTATAACACATAAGGAACCTGTTGCCACAATGGTTATGCATTTCTCTGCTAACTGAAAGGTGGACTCTTCAGACACAACCATTATCTCCATGGGGAAAAAATATAAAAGACCTGGGTATTTGCTCCTCTAAAGATTATAATCTAGAAATCCAGATGGGGAAGTTGTGCTCTGACTTCAAGGGTCACTATGAATGGTTTCAGCAGCACATAGCAGCAACCACGCAGGGACAAATATGTATCACACTTGGACGTGCAAAGCTCAATAAATATTTCTATCCAAGGTCACTTTTACAAATAACAAATTTGAGGTTAGATTGGAAAGAATGATGTAAAAACTGTCAATTGTACAGTGATTGAAATCCATGTAAACTTTACCCAAGCCAGATAACATCTCCTAGAAGATCGGTCCCTTGCATGTCATTTTCTAGCATTCCCCATCTTGAGCAGCAGCATTCCTATGGGAAGGCTGAGATTGCAGCAAGTGGAATAAACAGGGGGAAGCTGGAGGAACCCCCTGTGGCAACTGTGTAGACATTTGGCTTGGAGTTCCCCAAGCCCAGTAGGCCCCTGTTCAAAGCATCTTCTACATCATGGAGCAACTTGTGCCTCAAGCCTCACTAACCTATGTCCTGGTTGACATACCTTCAATACAGTAAGATCATTTTACCACCGAGTAGTGATTGAGGGCTTCAATCATCATGAGAAGCCATCTAAAGTACAAATATTGTTCTCTCCCCTCCTGTGTTAGTCCAGGTAGACTAGAGAAACAAATCCATAGAGACTCATATGTGTATAAGAGAGAGTTTTTGATGCCGAATGCAGGAAGATCGTAGGCCAGTGGGTTGGAAGTCTTCTGGATCCAGTAGCATTGTAAGCATCTCAGCACTGGCAGGGGTCTCCACGTGGCTTCTCTGGTTCCCAGAGCATGGGGTCTATTAGTATAGTGTCTTGTCAGTAGAGAGTCTCCAAGGCAGTGAGAAGAGAGAGAGAGTGTCTCCCACCTCCAAGGAGGAAATACCAGAATTCCCAGAATCCTTAGGGGAATGTCACGCCCACACAGAGGCCTCATTGGTTATATCTTGATTGATAGGCCAGACTCCAACCCTTCACTCATAATCCTCTCAAATTCACACCAGATTATATAACTACCACCCCATCTAAAGCAGTGGTTCTTAATCTTCCTAATGCCGTGCCCCTTTAATAGAGTTCCTCATGTTGTAGTGACCCCCCAACCATAGAATTATTTTTGTTGTTACTTCATAATTGTAATTTTGCTATTATTATTAATTAGGTGACCCCTGTGAAAGGGTCATTTGACCCCCAAAGGGGTCATGCCCCACAGGTTGAGAACCACTGATTTAAAGGGAAGATGAGTGATAAAAATGGAAACACACATGGAAGCCATTAGTTCGGTGAACTAATGCACCATGCAAACGTCAGTCTCCCAAACCCTGAGACCAGAAGAACTAGATGGTGCTTGGCTTCCACTACCACCTGCTCTGACAAGGATTACATTAGAAGGTCTAGATCAGTGGTTCTCAACCTGTGGGTGGCAACCCCTCTGGGGATGGAATGACCCTTTCACAGGGGACATTCAATTCATAACCATAGCAAATTGACAGTTATGAAGTATCAACAAAAATTATTTTATGGTTGGTGGGTCACCACAGCATGAGGAAGTTTATTAAAGGCCTTAGGAAGATTGAGAACCACTTCCCAAGATAGAATGAGAGAAAAATGTGGACTAGAACTCAAAAGCATAAAAGAGATCAAGTTTATTCGTTGGATAGAAATTGGTGAGACCCCTAAGATTATTATCCTTAGTCACCATTTAGCTCTGGAACTGAAATCATGCCCATGTTTGAATAATCAACCATTTGTATGAGAAGGGTAGCATTTACCCAAGGAGAGAAGAGTAAGACAGAAGAGTGGAAATAGGAACACTGGGAGAAAGTGGGATAAGTGGTGGGGTGCTGAGGGGAGCGCAATGGATGAGCTGAAACCCAATGTATTTAACATGAATCTCATGATCTGCTCTGTAAACCATCACCTGGTCACAATAACAAATTTTTAAAATCGTCTACCATCTGTACTCTCCTAAAATTAGTGGGAAAATAAGTTATTTGTATTTGAAAACATAAGCTTTCCTAATCCAAGAATGATAGGAATGAAATGCATCTTATCCGCGTTTAAAAAACTGGTCGACCTCGCGAAGGCCCGCGGCGGGTGTTGACGCGATGTGATTTCTGCCCAGTGCTCTGAATGTCAAAGTGAAGAAATTCAATGAAGCGCGGGTAAACGGCGGGAGTAACTATGACTCTCTTAAGGTAGCCAAATGCCTCGTCATCTAATTAGTGACGCGCATGAATGGACGAACGAGATTCCCACTGTCCCTACCTACTATCCAGCGAAACCACAGCCAAGGGAACAGGCTTGGCGGAATCAGCGGGGAAAGAAGACCCTGTTGAGCTTGACTCTAGTCTGGCACGGTGAAGAGACATGAGAGGTGTAGAATAAGTGGGAGGCCCCCGGCGACGCCCCGCGTCTCCCCACGAGGGGTGCGCGCGGGGCGGGGTCCGCCGGCCTTGCAAGCTGAAAAAAAAAACAAAACTGGTCGACCATGGGCCTCATATCGCCAGCTGTGGTGGCTGGATTTTATGGCAGCTTGCATTTGTGTAGAGCTGGAGTCCAACCTGTCAATCAGGTAAAAGCCTTAAGATACTTCCTGGGAAGTGTGGTCCTTTTATTAAGAGAGACACTGGGGTCCTCTTCTCTTTCTCTGCCAGTTCGCTCTCCTGCTTGCTGGGACTCTGTGCCAGCCCCTAATCCTCAAAGAAAGTCTCAAAAACCCACAGGGGTCACTACTGGTCAGCACTGATTCCGTGGCAGTGAGAAGGAAAGTCACACCAAGAATCTGACTTTTCACAAATACATGCCAGAGAGCATTATGTCCTATAATTTGTTGTAAGGTCACGGTTATCTTGTTTGAGTAAATGTAAATGCTGCTTCTAGCAGATATGCTAGGACAGAGTTACACCTAGTTGACCTTTATCCTTGAATTTCCTCATCTGTGAAATGGAGGCATTGTTTCTCAATTGCTTAAGAAAGTGTTATTTCTCCCACTTCAATTTCTACTCTGTGAAAAAGAAATTGAAACTTGTATTTTACTTCAATGAATATGTTTTTGCATCAAGCCTTAGTGTGAGAATGACATTTAGTAAAATGTACACATCATTTCGATAACTGATCCAAAATGAGCATTCCTTTTATTGTCTGAAGACTGGATTCTGTGGGCAGGGTGGGGGGGGGGGTTCTTCTTTATATCCACATAGAAAATGTAATGCTATGCCTGTGACTTAGGCTGGGTTCTCTAGAGAGGGAAAGCCAGTGATACTTATATATGTATAGAAATTTATATCAAGAAAATGGTCACATAAATGTAGATGCAGACAAATCCAGTCCGAGTCCAGGCAGGTTCCAAGTCCGTGGGTCAGATGTTAAGCTGGAAACTTCTCCTGATATCAGTAGCTTCAGGTACCCATGAACCAAACTTGACAGAGAGACCACAGGCACACGGCTGCTGAGGCAAATGTCTCCAAGGCCATCATCTCAGGCTTGGGACAGGAGGGAGCAAAGAAGCCAAGGCCGACGGGTCAAATGGCAGCTCCTGGGACGAGCAAGCAATATGGCTGTATGTTGGTTTAAATTCAAAGAACTGGAGGTAGAGACCCCTATGCAGAGTTCAAACCCAGAAAACACATTTTCCATAATATCCACTTATATAGATAATAGGCCCCTCTTCAAGGGAACTTCCTTTTGATTGCATCCAGGCTATGATCTGAGTAAGAGCGTTACATTCCACTCTGAGCTTCTACAATTGATCAGTTGCTCATGCAGATCCCATTCTGGGGTTGATGACATTGTGTCAGGTCACGTCATGGTGGATTATAAAGTCTTAACTGCCAAACTATTGAGAATCCTGACCCGGTCAATTTGACATAAAATCTAACTATCACACTTTGGATATATTTCAGTGTACCTTTAAAAGATATACCCTATAAAGTCCCCTCAACTTGCTAGCTCAGGCTTCAAGTTGATATTGGATGACTTTCAGACCACAGTACCCCTTCTCCCCATGTATTGATAGCTGATGACCACTTATCCTTCAAAACTCAACTTGGCAGAATTTTCCAGAAGGCCATTCTTGACCACCTCCTTACCCCAGGCACCCTGTACTTACCACGCTATATTGCAGTTAACCTATTTATGTACCATTCCATGGAGGTGCACTATAAACTCCCTGAAATCAGATCTGGCCTTAGCCAATCTCGTACACTACAGCCCAGTGCAGTGTTTGATGCCCAGTAGGTTCTCAATACACATTTATTAGATGTAAGAGCGAATGAGTCTAAGCACGTCAGTAAATAGGGAACATGAATTGTTTCCTGTAGAAGTTTTGGGGAATGTGGTCCAACTCAGTGATTTTCTAAAAATGATTGTCTTTCTATCTCTCAAAATATGAAAACATCTCTTATCCATCAAAATGAGTATGAAGTAGATCTGGCCCTGAGATGCAGCAATTGAAGTGGAATTCTGACTCTTTAATAGCTATACAATATGTTTCCATATCTGGAGGTCATTGATGGTTGAGTAGGATTTATTCCTATAAAAACTTTGCAACAGAAAGAATTGTGACCTGCACGAGCTCACGGCTATAGTCCTAAATTAGGAGTCTGGGCCAAGACAGGAGTGACTCTTCGGGTGTATACACTCTCATGCAATAGTAGAAGAATTCATGTGTGTTTACTTAGGTTCAGTTTGTCGGGGTTCAGGCAGCTCTATTTCCCTAACACTAGTGCTCCAGCCTTCTTTTTTGTCAACAATGAGAGAGGTAAAAATTACCAGAAAATAAGATTACCTGATTTGAAACTGTGTAGAATGATGCCTCTTCCAATGGCATGGTTTTGTAGAAGAGTTGGAGTGTGGTGTTTGCTTTTACTGTTTTAAAAACAGAATCCTATTTTCTTTCACAGGATCACTTTCTGTAAATTATTAATTTGGGCACTAGATTATAAATGGGGCTTGACCAAACTCTCATAAAACCGAACTATATTTAGCCACATCCCATATAGATATGGAGTACATTACAATCCCACCTTCCTGATAAGAAGGTGTGCAGTAAACCTCCATTTCAAGCAGCCGTAACGATTCTTGAACTCTTCAGACTGAAGCAACTTACCTTTTAAAATAGGATCCATTATATTTACAGCTCTTTTCCTTACCTATTTATTCTTTGTATGTCTCATGTGAAGCCAGTCAACTAATTATTTTAATCGTTTAAGCATTGGAAATGGGGCTGAGATGTTGTGATGTATGGGAAAGTGCTCATTGGCTAATGAAAGAGGTTGAATTGGAATGAATACCTCCTCTACTTGTCTCCTTCTATTTCTTATTCACTGGACCATGCTGCAGTTATCACCACTGTACGTAATGATGATAACTGGTTAGTCTAATAGCACCGAGCTTTAAAATGTCTTCTCCATATTTAAATCCTCGTGGGGTCATTTTTTCTTTGAATATGCCCCAGCAGAATGCTTCCCTGAAAAAGTGGGTTAGGCCTTCATTTATAAATTTGCATTTAGTGGAGACAAAGTGATTGGGAGGAGACTGGAGTTAAATTTCAGCTTAATTGTGAGTCTAGGGCTCCCTACTGCCAAATGTGCATTAAAACGCCATCCAAACCCTTGCACTTTGGATCCCCTTCTATGCTTGATGCGTTCTGCAATACTGCTCCTGAAATCGCTCTCCATTAAGAGCAGTTGGGCTTCAGCTATTAAACCTTGTTTGGAAGTTACAGGCCAATCTGGCAAACCAAGGAAAGCAGTATGTGAGGCTGCCTTTGAAAGGAAGCCATCCTGGAGCGCAGGCTTACTGTTTTGTGAGTCCTTAAAGTTGAAGGTAGGGTCTCCATTTCTGGAATTTTATACTTTGAACCGTGGCGCAATTAATCCAGATGTTGATGTTAAGGCTGTCAAGAACTTTATGTTAAGGTTCTTGGGATTTAATATGCCAAGGAGCTCAAGAATTGCACTTTGATAAGGGAGAATGTAGGGACTCCGGGTGGCACAGTGGTTATAGAACTCTACAGACCCAGCCAAAATGCCAGTGTTTCAAACCCAACCACTTACTGAGTGAGAGAAAGCTGTGCAGTGTGCTTCCTGAAACATTTACAACCTGGAAAGCCCTGGGGAGGTGGTTCTCCTCTATCTCATAATGTCTCCGAGTTGGCATGCACTGGATGAAGCCCATGACTTTGGAAAAGTGAATATTAGAATCACAAAGCTAGGTGTGATGGGGAAGAGGCAGAGGAGGGTTGAAAGTGCATGTGACCAAGGAAAACACGCTCCTTTACAAGATGCCCTTGGATACTTAGTCCAGCTACTTGGATACTTGGATCACCATTTCCAAGGTCAAAATGGTTTTGAACATATTTCTCCAGTGTTTTGCTGAAGTATGTTGTCCCCTTCCCCATTCGGGAACCCGCTGCTCTGTGCAAACATCCACCACCACCCACTGCTGCCCTTCACGTCACGTCTCCTCATTGTCCCACAGTGAATGATTTACCTCTGTCTTCTTTGATGTCATTTTCAGTACACCAGGAACAGTTTTATTACTTAATTTATGTTGTATGCAATCGTCCAATCTACTTCCTTTTAGCTTTGAATTCTGTCCAGGAGACCTAACTTGTTACCTTACTAGGCTAATGTCAGAGATGAGGAGTCATACTAAGTCTGAAGCAAAGGGTGCTTAGAATGCTCATCTCTCTGTCCACTTGTGAATGAGGAGATAGGGTCTTTGGGCTGCAAACAAGTGTTTGAAATAAGAACTTCTCACTCCTGCATTTTTCAAAGTTAAAAAAGAGAGCCCATCACATAAACCCTAGAGTCTTAGGGAGCACATTAGCTCTTCCTTGAACTGTCCTGACACACGTTGCTTCATAGAACTGACTGCAGTCTCTACAATGTAACATTCCTAATCCCACAATGAACAAACATTCTATGAAAGATCATTGTCCTAAATTTTGTATTGCCATAATAGAATTATAAAATAGGTATCCTTGTTTTTTCAACTGTAAATGAGATATAATAATAAAGTAATCTTATTTTTAATATTAATATTTTATTTTTTACTACATTGAATTGTGTTCTAGGTGAAAGGTTGCATACATGAACAATTTGGAAAGGAGTTGTTAAGTTGGAATCTAACTTGTTCGAATTTAACAATTCTTTCACAAATTGTCCATTATCATTGTTAAATTTTACGTTTTTTCACAATATGTTAACATCTTCATGATTTCCATTTTGCTTATTTTTTTCCAGTAACCTAGTCCCTGCCCTTTTATCTTATCATCTTTGCTTTATAGTAATATTGATAGTTCACAAACATCATTTCAATGAACTTCTCATGGATAAATACTTCAGAGTTTCTACATTCAAATTACATAGATTTCCAGGTAACGCTTTATAAAACTAGACAATAATCTTAGTGATGTATATACTTTTAGAAAATGATTTGAAATGGAGATGATTCAAGTAGTGGAAATATTTTGAACAGAACAAAGAGGCTTAGGGAGCCTTGCTCCTGGAGTCCACTCATAAACACGTGGGCTGCAGTGGTCTGAGCAGCAGCCCCCACGCTTTCCTCAGGAGATGCTCGCGGCTGAATCAGGAAGGCGTAGATGAGGGACTCTCTGTCCTCTCCCAGGTGAACTTATCACTGGTAACTTCCTGAAAACTCAAAAGGAGACTCAAACTTGACAACATGGTTATGTTATGAAAGGATTAGTGAGTCCCCTTGTTGGGGCCTTAGACAAGATTATTATGAGAAAGTGATAAAATTAAGTGAAAATTTATGAAAGAAGGGAAAAATAATACTTAAAAGAAGTATTACTGAAAGGGCAGCTGAAGAAATATGAGTCTCCAAGTTAATTTTAGGTGCATAATTCATAATAAGAAATTACTGTTTTATTTCTGTCCAAATAAGGCTTGCTACCCTCCCTGAGAGTCACAGTTTTTTGAATATAGAAGCTTAAGATTTCAAGCCTTGATAGCCAGGAATTGAAATTTCATGTTAACAGGTATCTGAGGCTCTGCATTATTCAATCTTCAAATTCTATGACCGGGAAACATATAGGAAATGCATCTAAGAGGCACATACACTTCATTCTACTAGTGGATTTCAATAAATATAATTTAGAGTTTTGGGGTCGATCCCCTCCCAGGGGGACGAACAACAGAAATGTGTGTGAAGGGAGACAGTGGGTGATGTAAGATATAAAAGTAATAATTTATAATTTATCAAGGGTTTGTGATGGAGTGAGGGTGGGGAAGAGAGAGGGAAAATGAGGTTATATCAAAGGCTCAAGTAGAGGAAAAAAGCTTAGAAAATTATGATGGCAACATATGTTCAAATGTGCCTGGTGCAATGGATGAATGTGTGCATTGTGATGTGAGCTGTAAGAGCCCCCAATATAGCATCTGGGGTCTTAAAGGCTTGAAGATAAACAAGTGGCCATCTAGCTGAGAAAAAACAAAGTCCACATGGAAGAAACACACAAACCTGTGTGCTCACGAGGTGTCGAAGGGATCAGGTTTCAGACATCAAAGAAGAAAAAATTATATCATTGTGAATGAGGGGGAGTGCAGAGTGGGGACCGAAAGTCCATCTGTGGGCACCTGGACATCCCCTTGCAGAAGGGTCTCAGGGAGGAGATGAGCCAGTCAGGATGCAGGGTAGAAATGATGAAACATACAACTTTCCCAAATGCTCCCCCGGCCCCCACTATCATGATCCCAATTTTACCTTACAAATCTGACTAGACCAGAGGATGCACACTGGTACAGATGGGAACTGGAAACACAGGGAATCCAGGACAGATGACTCCTTCAGTACCAGTGGTGAGAGTGGCAATACCAGGAGGGTGGAGGGAAGGTGGGGTAGAAAGGGGGAACTGAATACAAGGATCTACATATAACCTCCCCCCTGGGGGATGGACAACAGAAAAGTGGGTGAAGGGAGATGTCACACAGTGTAAGATATAATAATTTATAAATTTAATAATAATTTATAAATATTCAAGGGTTCATGAGGGAGAGGGAAGTGGGGAGGGAGGGGAAAAAAATGAGGAGATAATGCCAGGAGCTCAAGTCTAAAGCAAATACTTTGAGAACGATGATGGCAACAAATGTACAAATGTGCTTGACACAATGGATGTATGTGTGTATTGTGATAAGAGTTGTATGAGCCCCTAATAAAATGATTCTTATAAAAGTAATTAATAAAAGAAAAGATTTGGGGTAATTATAGAACTACACTTTTAAATGTATTTATTGTATTCTTACTTAAGCAAGAACAAAGACCAGCTGGTTAGAAGTGATAAAAAAAACAGCTATTGACTTTTCATTTTAAATATCATTTTACTGAGTAATATGACAAAAGTTTTTTTCCCCCTTTGAGATTTATTATCTACCTCAGAGATCACTTAGAAAAATGTCTATATTTTGTAAACAGGAAAATTGTTAGCAAAATTTGCCCAAAATCACAGAGTAGCTTATTCACAGACCTCTAAAATGCCGAATCGATCGGCATGATTTTCCAACGACATAGGAGATAGACGTTTATGGATATGTGGGTGTGGGGAGTGTGAGAGAGAGAGAGAGACCCATGAGGAAGGTGATGATGATCATTTATCCACCTGCATCTAGGTATTTTGTGAAGGGGATTTCTTAGGTTTGATTCGCTCTGAAGCATGTAAATGTGCACAAGACTTACCTACATCATAACATAATGTCCACTTGTACTTAATTTTTTCTTAAGCTCTTTTCAGCCTTAGGCATTTCTAAGCACTATCTAGGACAATACTTCGCACCTCGTGTTAATTGATAAACACGGTTTTGGGATGTAACATGGTATAAACTAGACTCTTTTTCTCTACCTTCCTCACAGGTTACTTCGAGGGTGACATGTTATCATGAGTGTGAAGACAAGAGGAGCTAGGGCTAAGCATGCATTTAAAAGAATTAGGGAGCATTGTATGTATCTGAAGCATAGCAAGGTTGCGGGCTGACTGCGCTGAAGTGGCATTTAAGAAAACCCCTGGTTGCAAAGCAGCTTTAATCCAAAGAACACTTGCCTCCCAGATAAATATAGCAAATCACACTGAGAGATGAGGCAGCTTTAATCCAAAGACCACTTGCCTCCCAGATAAATAGAGCAAATCACAGTGAGAGATGAGGCAGCATTTTTTTTTCAGTATTTCCCTAATGCTTCCAAACAAATACAGTGCTGGTTCTGATGAGTTACCTGTATCTACAGTATGCAGCCCCATCTATCCCCACTGCCTTTGAACTTGGAAAGACTTTAATCAGGCCTAGGCTTTTTGTCGAAAGGAATTTGCATGTAAAGGGACCACTTGGTTTCTGGCTATGCTGTGGAATTCTGTCTTATGTTCTGAACTCGTCATGTGTCCTGAAATCCTGGAGAGATTTACTTATTTTATTTCTGTACCTGGAGTTTGGGCTCGGAACCAATGAGCAGCCTATATGCACAGCCAAGGCATACCTTCCCTGGGATATTTTTAGGTCATTTAAAAATTACCCTTGCAATGAATGACCACAATAGTAGTTCCCTTCTTAAATAGTTGCTTTTTTGCCCCCAAGTATACACATTTTGAATAGGAAAAAATGATGTTTAAATCGTTTGTTGTATATTTTGTCTATTTTAAGATCCTAGCTATGGTACCAAGAAAAAATTAGCTGAGCAGAATCTATACATACTAGAGAAGAGTAAAGATGAAGGGAAAGGACTTGTCAGGTGCTGGTCGTATTTCTCTTCTTTCTCATCAGAGCTGTCTTTCTTAGTTTTACATTTCTGAATGTCTCCTATGTGTCTAGGGAGTGGAGTGCAATTCTCTTCGGCTGCAATATACTTTCAGCATTGAGAGCTTCTCTTTTTTTGGTGGGAGGGGCATCTACAGTGTTTCAGCTCAGACTAAAACTTTGAAGGGAAATAAACCTTACCTGTAATTATCCTTTAACTGCTTGCCAATGCTTTTACTGGAGGAACATGCGCAGTTCCTATTGGACTAATGGTGGTTCTTGGTTGCTTGCACCAGACATGGTTTCTGCTTCACAGAAATGGAAAGGAATTAATTGAAAGAATATAATACAGGCCACACAATCAAAGGAAGGGATGGTAAAGGGGGCTCAATAAAGTGCACCAAGGACCAAGCAGAGACTAGAACATCAACTCAATATCATGGAAACAGCTGATTTAGAGCAGCTCACTAGCTGCCATTGAACACTGAGCGAAAAAAATTCTCAACTGCCTTTTCTTCTGTGCCATTTACTCCTGAATTCGAGTCTCCATGGGAGTACTGCGTCTGCTGTCAGCTGCTGTTCGGATGGTTTCTACCCAAAACATCCGATGAGATAAATTTAAGTCTTACGCCCACTCCTTCCTCCTAGGATCAGAAAAAAAGCAAGGTAAATTGGCCAATTGGTTTCTTTAAGCAAGGGGCCAAACTCTACCTCCAAACAAGACTCCAGAAATGGCAGATTAAATAGGCCAAGGAATAGTTTTAGATGTTGGGCAGTAAATATAGTGTCCAGAAGCCTTTCCATAGGAGAAAGATAAAGCCACCTATGAAGATCTACAGCTTCAGAAACCCACTGAAATCCTACACTGTTCTGTAGGGTCAGTTGAGTCTAAATTGGCTTAAGGGCGTTGAGTTTGGCTTGGGCTTTTAAATCGAATCCTGAACTTCCAGTCTTACTGGGGAGGCCTTGAAGCCTAATGGAATTTCCCCCACTGCACTGTGAACATTCTCTGGTAGCATTCTTTCATTCCCTTCGCTGGCTCCCTTTCGGAATGGAAATGTCTGTCCTGTATCTGTACCACATTGTGCTTGGGAGACAGAGAATGGTTCCATTAAGTCTGTAGATACAAGGCATTCATTCTTCACAATGAATACCCCGGGGTCACCTATACCTGATTTAAATAGGGTTTGGAATTCAGGGGTGGGGGGATGATATTTAGATATTTTGTATTTATGGTTATAAGATGCATTACAAAAGGTTCTTGTGTTCATGTATTGAAATCAGAAAAAGAAATCATAGATCAGGGTCATGTGAGTAAGGTGTCAAACCTACTCAACTTTCTGCTTTGGGGATGTTAATGTACAAACGCATCATAGATATCATCTAGTGTAATCCATTTATTGCTGGGGATAAAACAAGGCTCGGGGTGATTTAGGCCCAAGGTCATATTGCTGCCTAATAAATTAGATTAGGTTTGAATTCTGTGTTTCCTGAGTCTAACTCCCACAATTTTTCATCTATAATAAAGTGGAATGGCAGAAAGACCCTCAATTGTTATTATCAGTGCAGCAAAAAGAATGATCTTGACAGTTGTTCTGTAGCTCAGATCAAATTTCCCTTCATTTAAACTGTCTCTCCTTAGAATGGAAAGTAAAAAAGGAAGGACTAAACTATAAGAATGGAAGAGTCATAAATAATGTTGCCGAAAGGTCATAGGAAATACAGACAGAGAAGAAGCATTTGAGTTTCCAGGGAGAACTTCCCTAGAGACATTTGCAAACTATGGGAAGAGACCAAGAAATAAAGTGGTGATGGAGGTTTAGGGAGAACTGTGTAGTTATAGAAAGTGGACTTCTCCTCTGAATATGTAAATATGTAACCAGCAGGATCATGAGATAGAATGATGAGGACAACAAGATTTATATCTAAGTGCCATTTTCTTGCTTATGAGCTGGGATTCAAGATGTAAATAATTTTAATAGCTTGGCTTTCACATCGTGTCAATAGGAAAGTAGAGCTGGAGTATTTCTCTTCGCCTTTTTGCCTTCATTTTTATAGCATCCTATTCCACTGAGCTAATTATATGGTCAGCCAACATGCAACATTACTGTATTGGGAATTTTTAGTGGGGGTAAAATGTAGCAACATTGTAACTTGGAGCAAGTCACTATCTTTCAAAGTTCAAGTGGCTTTAAACTTTTTAGAACTTTTAATAGTCTAATGTGCATTACACATCTTTAAGAGAGAGGTATGGGACCTGCAGTACATTTGTCCAAACTTATTTTATCCAAGGGAATCCTTCTTAGAAATACCAACTTGGTAGATATTTTATTCTCAACAAATACTTTAGGAAACTTCCCCAGAAATACTGACTTCAAAATCATTAATTTTTACAATAAATTTATTTTTAATAACCATTTTTATTGTCAATTAAGTGGGAAATTACATTTCAGATCATCAACTCTATATGCAGCATTGTCAATTATTAATCAATCCCCCAAATAGTCTACCCTTCACCTGCTCCTTGATTCCTCCTTTCTCTCTTGTGGATGACTGTCTTCCATTTCTCCCAGTTAACCCCTGTCAACACTGTAGCCCATTGCTGTATCTTCACTCTATGACACAGCCTCCTTTGACAACCTCCAAAGGCTTTTCCCTTTGGAGTTAAAGTCTTTGTCTTATTTTCCACTTATAACTGGTCTCATAGGATATTTGTCCTTTGTGGATTGACTAATTTGACTCAGGATGATGTGCTTCAAGTCCATCCATGTCATAAGATGCTTCATGCTTTTGTCATAGTTTTATAACAATACATAGTATTGCATTGTGTGTGTATCAGAGTGTCTTTTTAAAAACAGTGTTATTGGACCATAATCCACAAACAATCCAATCCAATATTTCAATCACATCAAGAACAATTGCACAATCATTTCTTGTGCTCACTGCTCTTAGCTCCCCATTTCCCGCCAACCTCCCCTGGCCCATCTTCAAAAATCCATTAATCAAGTTACTGTCTGTACAGATTTACCTGTGCTGTAATTCATATGCAGAAAAACATACAAGCAAAGCAAAATAAAACAGAAAAAATAACATCAACAACAAAGCATAACAGAGAAAAAGCTTAATAGAAAAAAAGTAGAAAATGTTAACAACTATAACAAATTAAAAATGGATCAAAAGGGAGGTCAAATGATAAGGTATTAAACTTTAACCTGAGTGCATCTACAATAATCCACTTTCCATTGTACTCTGCATGAGAGCAAGGCTCTTCGCTTTGTGTATCAGAGCTTCTTATCCAGCCTTCTGTAGCTGGACATTTAAGTTGTCTGCACCACCTTGCTCTTGTAAACAGTGCTGCACTGAATGTGGATGTGCATATGCCCGTGCCTTTCATGACTCTTGCTTCTTTAGGATACACACCAAGCAGAGGGTCGCTGCTTGGTATATATCTTAATCTGGAATTTCTCTCTCCAGTTGTTGGAGGGAACACCTTTCGTATTCCACAGTGTTTGTGCTACTGTGTGTGAACTTAATTGCTTGCTGTTATCATAAATGCTCATCTATATTTTCCCTCTGGAATTTCTACATGCTATCTTGTCATCTTTCCAACAAGTTGATGAGTATAAGAATCATTCCTATCTCTTCATATTTCTAGTTCAAAGCAATTTGTTAAGGGGAGCCAAGGTTTGCTCTTAGATTTCTCAATGCAATGGCTGCATCAGTCTGGCCACTGGCTTAATGACATGAAACTCTTTCTACGTGTGACAATTTAAACAGACTTTTCAGTTGTGGGAAAGACCAACTTAAAACAAGATCACTTATTTTGAAGTGATTGCTTGTGTGCGTGTCCTCTTTCACAAGTCTCCATCCAAAATGCTTAGTCTGCCGTTTAAAGTCGAAGCCTCTTTCCAGTCTCATCCAGCATTACCAGCTGGCTTCAGAGATTTCGTGAGTCATCACTTAATGTCACGGTTTTATTCTGTGCGGGGGCGCTCTTGTGGAGATGAATACAGAACCTGTCATCCAGAAGCTTTGGGGCTAGTCCAAAGTCACTGCCAAAAATCTGGTACAGAGGGGATTATGGTACAAATTCACATAATAAATTATGGTAAATTCAGAGAGCAAATAGAGCGTGTATATAAGCATGAAGCACTAAGAAATCAGGCACATTTCATCAGGATCATGAGTAGTAAGTAGGTTCACCAGAGAAAAGGGAATGAACACACCCAAGGGAATTGAGGAGCTCAGGCGAATTGTTTTCGAGATGGAATGGCGTGAGGAAGCATCCAGCCATAAAGGAAGATGGCCAGAGGAAAAGTCTGTTCCCTGTTACTGAAGGATGGAACTGTGCCTCTAATAACAAGTATAAAGTAGGTTTGCATTAAGAATTAAATAATCAAATGTTTACAAAGTCTTAAAGAAACTAAACCTGAGCTGGCAAATACCAGGTGTTCTTTAGAACTATCACGGTTCCTACCGACTTTTTCAACTTTAGTTATTGGTGCTAAGGAATTCATGAACAGCACATTTGCATTAAAAGCTTCCTCGATCATGAGGCAGCAAGAGAAATATCAGAAAAGATAACTGTGTTATAGGTGCACAATGGAATACTATCCCCAAATCCCTGATAATCTGCCTCCATGAAGATTACAATCGAGCAATTCCTCTGGAGCACTTCTACTCTGTTATACGTGAGAGCACCACGGGTCAAAACCACCTCCTCCGTAACAATTAGCTCTTACGATGAGGCCCAACGATGCTAGAGCAGCGTGGCCAAGACACCCAGCTCTTAGAAGGAGGAGCACCTGGGGCCGTAAGGACTTTTTCTTTGAACCAGCAGCCATCTGAACAAAGCACACCAGCCAGTGTGATCCAAGGATTTCGAATAATAAAGTCCAAACCCGAAGGCGGGAATGATACCAGAATTTAAATTGTGAATTCCCAGTTTGGGGAAGGCTATGGATGACTATGGGACCCAAAAATTCATCTCTAGGGTCCACACATAAATTAAGCTTCCAGCGAGTCCCCTCTGACTACATTCCAGGGATGTGAATGACCTTGTTATCATGCAGTGGTCTGTTTTTGTTTGGTTTTTCTGTGTATGAAATCCAAGATGGGTAGAGCTTTATAGAAAGTGACAGCATTGATGGTTGCTTGCAGGGTGTGGCAGAGGAAGTTGAAAGGAGGTGGGGAGCTGATGATAATGAGTAAAAGAAAGAAGTAAGTGTTCTGAAACTGATTGTGAAGAGGATTGTACAATTCTTATTAACATGATTGAACTACTGAATTGTATGAAATGTGAAATACATGCTAATAAAACAGTTTTAAAAGACAGATTTTTGTGTGGGGGGGTTCTGGAGTGTAAAAACACCACACAAATTTGGAAAAGCAAGATGAAATTTGTTGGGTCATTTGCCTCCCGAAGGAGGTTGGGGTGGGGTGGAAAATAAAACAGGGATAAAAGCTACATGCAATATTTGAGACCATACCTTCTATATAGGTCAGGTAATATTAGAAGGGGGAAAAAAGATAAAAAGAGAAAGAAGGAGACAACAAGGAAGATGAGAAAAGATTTATCCAATTTAGATGATTTCATTGGCCAAGGATTAGCTGAGCCACTGCACAATTTCAGAGTGCCATGGATTTTGTGATTGATGGAGTTGTATGTTACATGATTTGTGCTTCCACATGTGTGGATATTATGCCAAAGGTACATATGTATCGAAGCATGTTATAGCTCATCAATCCCGTCCATCATGAAGAAATGATGGACTATTTGTGATGTCCAACTTTAGAATGAAATACATTATAAGTAAAAGTATCCCACCAACAGAAATTTCCATGTATCAGGCAAATAGAAAGAAGGCTAAGCTAGATTACGTAAGATGTGTCTGACTCAAGCAAATACCTATATCTCTGTGGTATTTATAAACTTTTAGATTAAAAATTGTATTATCCTTTTATTTAAAAAGACACATGATCAACGAAGAACATTCCTGCTGATGGGGTAGTTTTCCTTCCAAATCGAACTTATTGGCATCACCAGTGTTGTTTAGTGCTGTGGAGTGCGTCATAATCCACAGTGACCTTGAGTACATCAAAACTAAACCATGTTTGGCCTGGCACCATCCTCACGATGGTTACGTTTGAGCCCATCATTGCAGTTAAACCACGGCCTCATCTAATGCAACTGAGGATCATCTTCCTTCACTGCCTTATCACACATGATGGCCTTTCCCAAGGTCTGTGCATTTTATAAAGGCATGAGCTAAAGACTCCCCATTCTTGCATAGTCTTGCAAGAGATGGTTGTTTGTTTTTCTAGCAGTCCATACTATTTTCATTATTCACCATTATCATAATTCTTGTTCATCTTCCTTATTCACCGTCCAGGTTTCACATGCTATAGGACAATTGATAATACCAAGGCTAGGTCAAGTGTACCTTTGTCTAAAAGTAACCTCTTTGCTCTTTAACACTTTAAACGAGGTCTTGTGCAGCAGATTTGTCCAATGTACTAATTAATTAATTTCCTGACTACTGTTTCTATGAGTGTTGATTGTGGATCCATGTAAAACTATATTCTTGACATCATTAATAATAAAAATTTCTCTGAAAGATCAACTGTAACATGCTCCCAAATTATATACCTTTGACACAAGGTCTCTCTCTCTCTCTCTCTGTTATATTTATGTAATGTATAATATTACATAGGGAAAATATTTTTTCTATTATATATAGGAAAAACTATTTTTCCTACTTTTTAATATATTCTACATCTTAAAATAATGTATTTCTTTTATAATGAATATATTTACTCATTTTATAATATTTATAATACATTTTTAATGTAGAATATAGAAAAAAGGAGAAAAAGTAATAATTTACTCTTAACTCCACTGTCAAAATATAAGTGAAACTTCAAAAATTTTGTGCAAAAAGGAATTAAAAGATAGTGGAAAAATCTCACAAACTTACTTGTATTGAAGCCCTCTCAGGTATGTCAGCAGAACCTTTTAGTGTATTTTTTTTTCATTTCTTCTTTGATGCTTATTTGTTGTTTTTCTTTCCCATAGTGGTAATCAGATATTAATCTTGATTTTTATCCAGTTGTATTATTCCATTGCACTTAATTTTGAATGTTTTAATGGTTACATATAATTCCTTACAAAATTATCTAGAGTCCTGCAGAGTGAGAGGCTTTTGTGTTGCCATGAAAATATTTACCTACATTATCTAAAGAAGAATCTCATGTTTTAATACATTGAGATTTTGTAGTTATTAGTCAGCGTGCCTGTCTTAGTTATCAGGCAGTACAGCTAAAAAGAGAAATATTAGAGATATCCTTATATATTTTTTATAGTAATCAGAACTGCCGATTGGTCATTATCTTATAACACAAACATGTCCAAGAAAGAAGTTACAGTGTATTATAAGAGTTATAAGGGCCTCCAATAAAATGATTTTTAAAATAAATAAAATTTTAAAAGAAGTTATAGTGAAGTTATGTGGCAATATTCTTGCTGTATGGTAGAGTCAATGTGATGTTAGATTTTGTTAATCTTTACATTGAGTTGTAAGAAATCACTTCTGAAACCTCACGTCATGTGCTTCAAACAGACAATGTTTATCTGTCTTCTCTCCGTGGATGGTCATATAAAGAGTCATGAAAAAAAGTTAAAATTTGATGTGAGCACGAGGGAAAATGGAAGTATCTACGAATAGAAGAGACATTATTTGATTAAATATCTGTATTACTTAATAAAACATAGGGCTGCCTTCCCTCCCCTCCCCTCCCCTTTCTAAGTTATTACAGACAAATCACAACCCAACTTGATTAACAACAGCACATCCCTTATCATTTTCGTTTATGCAGAGAAGGGTTTCCCATAAATATTCATGGGAAAATTCCTTTTTATGCGTTCACAATTCTTGTTTGATGGTATGGAGTGAGATTTCTGGCACTATTCAATGTCAAGGGCATTGCAGCTTCCTCTGATGGAACATCTTGGCTCTCTGCAGAAATGCAGCTGTAAATGCGGTCTTCGTGGTCTTAGATCAAAGAGGCAAGCATTTGACAGAACCTTGCAAGTTGACAGACAGACAGACAGACACAGATAACAACACATGCACACACACATTCTTCACCCCAATTTTTAGAACTAAGTTACTTGCACAGTATCTTTAAGCATGTGGAGAGAGCCATAGTACGTGTGACCCCACAGTGTTTCTGGTTGTAGAGATACACAGATGTGACTTCAAATAATGCACAATCCTTTCAAACACAGAGAAGTATTAAGTAAGTGACACTTCTATTACTTTGATGGACATTCCATTATCTAAATGCCTAGCCTTCTTTTTGCTTTGGGATAATTAGTTGTCAGTTCCCCAAAGCAATTACATTTGCAGTGTTACTCCAGTTCTCAAAGGGCAATGGGAGACATTTAAAAAAAAATCTTATATTCAGAAAAGTGAAAGTCCTGGGGGGCAAAAAGTCCAGACCTTAGATAGTTAGTCCACTGAAATTCAAACAAGCAAGCAAACAAAACAAACAGCTCAGCACCTCTTACATGATCTACAAGTAGCAAAGGAAAGAAATTATTTGAATCAGAGTTTCATTCAGGAAGTATAACCGGTGGATAAGATCAATGAAACTTTCCCCAGACATGAGAATTGTGATTCTAAGTGTTGGTGGCTTTTGTCACTTATATGAGATACAGATTTTTATAATTTAATCCTAAACTTTATGAAGAAATTACTATTTAATTTTGAATAATTCAACAAAATTTGAAATGTGTCTGCTCTCATTTTATAGATTCTTTCCTGTTAATTTCTTCTCCATAGCTTAATGGCATACATGAAACCAATATTATTACTATTATTAGTCTTAGGATTATTATTGGATTTCTAAGTAAATCCAATTTCACTCTGTAGTATCTCTATGTAAAGAGAAAATATCAGGCAAAGGGAAATGAAGATCAGATGCAAAACATAAATGTGAAAGATACACAACAGAACACATAAGGAGACAAGTTGCTGCTTCACCCCTTTAATCTCTTCATGGTCACAGATGCAGCAACAAGAAATCCAAAGAGAAAGAAGGAGGAGTCTGACCCAGGAGGGAAGACCTTGCTTGCAGTGTCAGTGTAGGCAAGAAATGGAATAGCCTCGGTAAGGACATAGAGATAAGAGTGTACAAAAAAGGAAAGATCCAGTAACACTAGAGTTAATCAGACCACGGATATATAGTCGGAAACCTTTTCATTGAGACAGCAGTGTTAAGTTCGATTTTACTATGGATTATATCATCAGCAAGGAAGGGAAGGCTTCTTGTTAGGTGCCATCTAATCAGTTCCAACTCACGGCAACACTCTGTCCAATAGAATGAAGCACCATGTGGTCATGGGCCATCCTCACAATGGTTCTTACATTTGAGCCCATCGATGGTGTCACTGAATCAATCCATCGTGTCAAAGGCATGCCTCTTCTGTGCTGCCCTTTTACTTTACCAAGCAGGATATTCTTTTCTAGCGACTGCTCTCTCTCTCTCTCTCTCTCTCTCTTTGGCCTTGGTCTTTTTTTTTTAATTAAAAGATCATTTTATTGGGATTCTTACAAGTCAAGTCAATCCATACATCAATTGAATCAGGCATGTTTGTACACATGTGGCCTTAATTCTTTTCTAGACATTTACTTTCTATTGAGCCCTTGGCATCAGCTCCTTTTTTATTCCTACTCCTACCCCTTGATAAATTATCATTATTTTCATATCTGTCTGCCTTCCCCCACAGTTTCTGTTGTTCATCCCCCTGGTGATGGTGTGTGTGTGTGTGTGTGTGTGTGTGTGTGTGTGTGTGTGTGTAATGTGTCAAGCATTGTGATCAGTTTCTCCCCCTACCACCACCACCACCTGCCTCCTACCCTTCTGGTATCTCGACTTCTATTCCTGTTCCTAAATGCCGTGTGTTGTGAGCTCTTATCTCTTATCTGTACCTGTGCACAATCTCCAGTCTAGCCTGCAGTGAAAGGCAGTACTGGGGTCATGATAGTGGGGATGAGGAAGCCTCAAGGAACCAGAGGAATAGTGTGTGTTTCATGGGTGCTTTACTGTTCCCTGGTTGACTCTTCCCTTCTCTGTGACCCATCTGTGAGGGGATGTCCCATTGTCTACAGATGGGCTTTTGGTCTCTGTTTGCTTGTTTGTTTGGGGTCTTCTGATACCTGGTACCCAGTTTGGATGAAACCTAATGATCACACAGGCTGGTGTTCTTCTTCCATGTGGGCTTGTTGCTTTTCTGCTAGATGGCCGCTTATTTAACTTCAAGCCTTTAAGACCCTAGAAGCTATATCTTTTGATAGCAGGGCACCACCCGTTTTCTTCATCACATTTGTTTATGCACCCATTTTATCTTCAGCAATTGTGCCAGGAGGGTGAGCATTGCAGAAAGCCAGTTTGTTAGAACAAAGTGTTCTTGCATTGAGGGAGGGTATGAGCAGAGGCCCAAATTCCATCCACTACCTCAGTGTCTTGCCATATAAATGTATGTACCTAGGCCAATACCTCTATTTTTATGAATTAATGTCTTTACATATGTACACACCTATGCTTATACCTCTATCCATATCTTTGGATAGAAGGACTGACTGATTTCTTTTGATAGCACAGCCAAAGTATGTGAGATGGTGTCTCACAATCTTGCTTTTAAGGAGTATTCTGAATGTACTTCTTTCAAGACAGATTTGTTTGTTCTTTCAGCAGTCCATGGTACTTTAAAACTTCTTTGCCAACACCACAATTCAGATTTTCTTTGGTGTTCTTTATTCAATGTCCAAAATGCACATGCATATGAGATGATTGATAATACTGTGACTTGGGTCAGGTGCACCTTATTCCTCCAAGTAACATCTTAGCTTTTCAACACCTTAATGAGGTCTTGTGCAGCAGATTCACCCAGTGTATCACATCATTTGATCTCTTGACTGCTGCTTCTGTGAGCATTGATTGTGGATCCAAGCAAGCAAAAGCCTTGAAAAAAATCAATCTTTTCTCCATTTATCATGATGTTAGCTATGGGTCAAATTGTGAGGATTTTTGATGCCTTTATGTTAAGTTGTAATCCACAGTGAAGGCGGCAGTCCTTCATCTTCATCAGCAAGTGCTTCAAGTCCTCGTCATGTTCAGCAAGCAAGGTTGTGCCATCGGTATCCTGCAGAGTGTTGACAAGCCTTCCTCCAATCATGGTGACACATTCTCCTTCATATACGTCAGCTCCCCGATTCTTTGCTTAGCAAAGATTGAACAAGTATGATGAGAGAATACAACTCCGTTGTATATGTTTCTTGATTTTAAACCATGCAGTATTCGCTTACTTTGTTTACAAGGTTGTCCTTTGATCCATGTACAGGTGCCCAATGAGCACAAAGAAAGTGTCCTGGAAATCCCATTCTTTTTAAGGCTACCCCTAGTTGATTATAATCTACGCAACCAACTGTCTTTGTATAGACAATGAAACACTAGCAAACATCTTTCTGGTATTCTCTGCTTTTAGTCAAAAGACATGTGACATCAGCAATGATCTCCCTTGTTCCAAGACTTCTGAATCTACCCTAAATTTCAAGCAGTTCCTTGACAATGAACTACTGTAATGATTGGATGATCTTCAACAAAATTTTATGTGCAGATGATATTAATGATACTGTTCTATAATTTGCACATTCTATTGGGTCACCTTTCATTGGAATGGGTACAGATATGGATCTCTTCCAGTGAGTTAGCCAGGTAGTTGTCTAAAAAATGTCTTGGTATAGATCAGTGAGTTCTTTTAATGTTTTGTTCTGGTAGCCTTCTTTTTGGCAATTGCCTCAGTGAGTGCAGCTTAGAATTACTCCTTCAGCACCATTGGTTCTTGCTTGTAAAGGTGGCATGTCAACTAGATCTTTCTCGTACAGAAACTGTGTTGTTGTTTTTTTAATGATTTTATTGGGGGGTCATAGAACTCTTATCACAATCCATATATACATCCACTGTGTCAAGCACATTTGTATATTGGTTTCCATCATCATTCTCAAAACATTTGCTTTCTACTTGAGCCCTTGATATCAGCTCCTCATTTTTCCCCTCCCTCCCTGCTCCCCCTCCCTCATGAACCCTTGATAATTTATAAATTATTATTATTTTGTCATATTTTACACTGTCTGATGTCTCCCTTCACCCACTTTTCTGTTGTCCATCCCCCACGGAGGAGTTATATTTTGATCCTTGTAATCGGTTCCCCCTTTCTACCCCACCTTCCCTCCACACTCCTGGTATTGCCACTCTCACCCCTGATCCTGAGGGGTTCATCTGTCTTGGATTCCCTGTTTCCAGTTCCTATCTGTACCAGTGTACATCCTCTGGTCTAGCTGGATTTGTAAGGTAGAATTGGGATCATGATAGTGGGGGTTGGCGGGGAGGAAGCATTTAGGAACTAATGTAAATTTGTATGTTTCATCATTGCTACACTGTACCCTGACTGACTCGTCTCCTCCCCATGACCCTTCTGTAAGAGAATGTCCAGTTGCCTACAGATGACACTTGGATCCCCAATCTGCATTCCCCCTCATTCACACTGATATGATTTTTTGTTCTTTCATGCCTGATACCTGATCCCTTTGACACCTCATGATCACACAGGCTGGTGTGCTTCTTCCATGTGGGCTTTGTTGCTTCTGAGCTAGATGGCTGCTTGTTTACCTTCAAGCCTTTAAGACCCTAGATGCTAGATCTTTTGATAGCCGGGCACCATCAGCTTTCTTCCCATTTTTGCTTATGCACCCATTTGTCTTCAGCAATCATATCAGGAAGGTGAGCACACAATTTTATGAGTAATTGTTATTTGCTGCCTGATACCTGATTCCTTCAGCACCTTGTGATCACAAAGGCTGGTGTGCTTCTTCCAAGTGGACTTTGCTGCTTCTGAGTTAGATGGCCGCTTGTTTATCTTCAAGTCTTTAAGACTCTAGATGGTATATCTTTGGATAGTCAGGCTCCATCCGCTTTCTTCACCACATTTGCTTATGCACCTGTTTTGCCTTCAGTGATCATGTCGGGAAGGTGAGCATCATGGAATTCCAGTTTAATAGAGCAAAGTGTTCTTGCTTTGAGGGAGTACTTGAGTGGAGGCCCAATGTCCATCTGCTACCTTAATACTAAACCTATAAATATATCACATAGATCTATTTCTCCATTGTCCTATATAAATATATTTACATATGTACACACCTTTATAAATTCTCTATAAATTCCCTTTGCCTCCTAGTTCTTTCATATATTTCTTTTTACTTTCCTCTTGTCCCCATATCATGCTTAGCCTTCCTTTGGGTTTCAGTAATTCTTCTTGATTACATTGCCCTTAATCAAGCCCTACCAGGCCTCCTACACCCTTCTCAGCACAGAATTGGGTCACTTATTGTTCCCTTGTCCCTGGGTTTGTTAACACCATTTCCTTTCCCTCCACTTCACCCTCTCCCATGTCCTCCTTGAACTAATGGTCTTGCTGTTTTCTCCTCCAGATTGTTAATCTAGCCTATCTTATTTCGACAGGCCTACGGAGAAAATAACATGCACAAAAACAAGACAGAGCAAAACCAAGCAACAAAAGAAAGGGAAACAACAACAACAAGAACAACAAACCAATGACCAAAACCATTGCCTATAGTTAGTTCAAGGACTCTTTGTTGGCCTTTAGAAGTGTTTTCTGGTAGAGTCTGATGGGGTGCCATGCCTTGGCCCCAAAGTCTATTTTTGGTGTTCCCGGGGGACTTTGTTGCTCTATTCCCCTTGCTGTTCTGTTGCAAATCCTTAGTCTTTTGCCTCGGTGTGGTGGGGTTAGATCGGGCTTACTTCCCACACTGTGTCTCCAACTGTGTATTTTTTCCTATCTTGTCTTGGTGCTTCCTGCCTCATTCAGTATTTTAAGTATGGTATCTTTCAAGATTGTAAGTCGAGGCTTGAATTTTTCTTGAGTTCTTTTGGTTTCAGATATGCCAAGAATGTTCTCCCTTTCAGTTTTCTAAGTATTGGTCTTTGCACATTTCATTTTATTTTACTTTATCTCCTCAAGCTGCTCTTTGAAAATTTCTATTTAGCTCTTTGCTTTCATTATTTTTAAGAAATACTTTTATTGGGGACTCTTACACCTTTTATCCTCTTGAATCTGTCATTCATACTATTGCCTTGTTATTTAAACTGGCCAGTACCAGTATATTTCAGCTCACTAAGGCCAAAGATGTCCACTTTTATGCATTAGATTTCATTTTTGACCATATCCAATTTTCTTAGATTTATAATTCACACATCCCATGTTCCAAGCAAAAAGGGCTTTACTCCAAACATATCACTCCCTTCATATCATTATAGTCCACCCTGCTTGTGAAGGCGGCTCTTCTTCAGCCATAGTTTGCAGTCATTCCGACCTGAGAGGCTCATCTTCTGGCACGATCTCTGACAATGTCCTGCTTCCATTCATGAGGTTGTCGATATCTGACAGGGTCAGCTGCTATCCACAAGGTTTTCTGAGGCTAAGTCTACTGAAGTGGACAACCTATTTCATATTTATCATAGGGCATTCTTAATCTGGAAGCTCTACTAACTCCTGTTTACTTTGGGTGACCCTGCTGGTATGAATAATTCCAGTAACATAGCTTCCAACATCACAGCAACACACTAGCCAACACAGTACGACAATCTGACAGACACAGTACAGAGTCACAGGGTGACTTGTTTTTACGTACTATTCTGTAGTTGACAATTTCATATGGCTATTTTACCATGTATTTGATATTGTTCATTTGAAAAGGGCTTTGGTTCTGTAGAGAAGTGCTTTGGGTTTGGAAGACAGATGCCAGCCATACCCAAAGCAGGGTCTTTGATATGGTGGAAAAGTATGCCATTCTTCACTGCAGATTAGGAAGGAAGCACAAATAAGCCTGTGCCAACCTGGCACATTGGGTTGTCTGATCCGTGCATAGTGGGAAAACAGGTCATAAAAGGACATTGATGTCCTTTTGATCACTCAGCTGGTTTGCTTCATAGTGAAATATAGATTCTGTTGTCCCTGCAATCCCTAAAAAACAAATTGAATAACCACTTCTGTAAGCACAGCTGTCTGATTAGTTTTTCTGATCAGAGAAAGGAACTTGGTGGGACAGTTGCTAAGCATTCGGTTGCTAACTGAAAGGTCAGTGGTTGGAACCTACTAGTGGCTTCATGGGAGAATAGACCAGCTGCTCTATCTCTGTAAGTGCCCTTGAATTGGTTCCAACTTGCAGGGACTCATTAGGCCAGAGTAGAATTCTAACATAAGTTTTTATAGGTTGTGATCTTTAAGGGAACAAATTGACAACACTTTTGCAGAATAGCCTGTAGGGGAATTCTACTATGTTGATTAAAGTCACTATAGATTAGAATCAAGTGGAAGACTTACAATAGCAAAGATCAGAAAACGTAATATCTTAAGGTGGAGATCTTGACCTCTCAGTTGCAGTTCATTCAGTAAGAAAAGTCAGAAAATAATACTTACTTTCTAGGACTATTAGGGGAAATAAAATTAAATAATATCTGAAAGTCTTCATTCTCACATTATTTGCTATAAAATATGCTCTATACATATTAATTATAATCCTTTGCTATAATACATTTTAATCTTAGGAGAAGTAGATTATTTTAAGTCATGGTTTCTGAAAGTTCTTATATGGATTGAAAAATGAGAATCACTGGAGGAATTTGAAAATGTAGACTCTTAAATTAGAATCTGAAGGATGGATCAAGATATCTCAATTTTTGTGTGCTGTTCCCTAGGACATTCTAATATCCATTCCCAAAAAGAATACTGGTTTTTGTGAGTAGCTCTCCCTTCTTTTAATGATATTCAAATCCTCTTTCTGGAGACTCCAAGATTCTGATTATTATATTCTTACTGAACACAGGTTGTCTTCGATAATGCCTAATCTGGTATTATTAGCAACTGCAGGTACCTGAAGAACCATGTTGAATAAACAACATATTTGTCTGGAAATTGATTGTCAGTTTTAATTCTATTTTTTAAAATAGCACAGTAGGAAACACATAAACACACAAACACATACATACACTCATGTCTCTGAGGGGATTGTCTATACCCATAACTTAAGGATGCTTTCTTATTAACATATATAAAATTTACACCCACACACAAGGGGGCACACATAAAAATGAAAAAAAAATTTCAAAGCTATGTATTAAAACTTTTTTTTAAAAACAGACTCATCACCTTTAAAGTACTCTCTATCACACAATACATTTGTCAAATCTGTGATTGCATTCCTGGAATCATTGTTTCAAACTCATCTGTTTGGATGGCTGTTAGCACCTCCCTCGTGGATTTCTTCACCTCTTCTATATTATTAAAGCACTGTCCTTGCATGTCCCTCTGCATTCATGGAAACAAGAAGAAGTAGCCCCCGAGCAAGATCAGGTAGTGAGGTGCGTGGAGCAAGAGATGCATGCAGTGCTTTGCCAAAAACTGGCTCACTGAGATGACTGCATTAACAGGTGTGTTGTTGTGGTAGCAAAACTAATACCCATCTACCACACATCAGGCCTTTTTTTTATTGCATGCTGTTACACTATCTTTTCAGAACCTCAAAATAGCAAGCTTGATTAACAGTCTGACCTGGTGAAATAGATTCCAAATGCATTATGAATTGACATTTTCATCTGTTTGTGAAGTTGACAGATGTTCAGAATGAGGTTTGTCATCAATCAACATCTCACCTGTTTTGAAATGAGAAAACTGCCCATACGCTTGAGTTTTCCCCATAGTGCTGTCCATGTCAACTTTGTTCAACCTCAGAACCACCCGCAGCACTCTTCCAGAGCAGGAAACAAAATTTTAGCCATATGCTGTGTTATTTAATCAGCTGTCACAAAAAAACAAGGTTTGCGTGAAACTGCTTTTAAGAAAAAATTCACTGAGCAGACAGAGCCTTCCTAGGCGATACTACTGGGTACACTAACTCAGAGAGAGATGCCTGACACTTGTGGGGAGAATGTGTACTATGAAAGCTCTGCTAAACAGAACTAGGAAAAGTTTAGGGGAGTTTTTTCTGTTTTGGGGGGGGTCCCTGCATATATATGTGTGTGTGTGTGTATATATATATATATATGTATATATACATACATATACATATATATACACATATATGTATAGGTATATGTGTGTGTATATATATATATACATATACATATTTTCAGGTGAAAGATTTACCTATTTCCAAACTTAAAATTACTTCTGTAATTTGTCTAAAAGTTGCAATACATGTCATTTTTTGGACAATTACTACCTTATATGTATATGTCAACTTGATTAGAAACTGATTTTTCTTTACCATTTTCGGGGCTTTCGAAATATATTTGTTTTAATTTTATCGCAGCAATTTGCACAATCTGTATGCCAAGTTGACACAAAATGAAATTTCTAGGCACAACATAGGCACTTGTAAAAGTTAATTGAAAATGAATAATCCCATTCAGCAAAGGCCACCAGCTATTTTTGTGGTCTTGACTTAGTTACTTGATACCTTTGGATGTGAAATTTCTCATGAAATGAAATTTGAAATCACTTGTTTTCTAAGGTTTTTGCTGACTTTCAGCTGAAGGAATCCTTTAAGTTCTCCTAACACCACCAAAGGGAGGTCATTTCTGGAGGGGAAAAGAAAGGAAAGAAAGAGCCTAGAATGGAACTGTGTATGTCTCATCAAGGGAGTTAAAGAACAACAAACACCAACTAACCCTTATAGATTAAAAATAATACGAGGGAAAAAAACCTATAAATAAATCACTCTGGGAAATTGCTTATGAATTACTGCCATCCAGAAGCTCAATTATAGGGGGCTCTTTGAGAAATATTAACTATGAATCATACTTACAGTAAAAATAATTTCCTTAGAAAGCCTAGCCTGGCATATCTTAGATAACTCTGGTTCCCATGAACAGTCTACCATTTTTAAAAGATACATCACTTAAAGGAAAAACATAAAATACAAACACCATATTCCTCTGAAATGACTCTTCCATCAAAACCGTGATTGTGGTTTCGTTGTACATAAGACGACACAAAGGGAGGGAGGAGCAGATCCAGGTAAGAAGAGCCTTGCTTTGACGCCCATTTCCCTCAGTCCCTCACCTGGTCCTACATGGACTGCAATAAACAGCACAACGACCAGCAGAGTGTGGGTTGCCTACTGAAATCACCTTAACCCAATTAGAAATGCATCCAGAGTTCCTGCATTGCCAACCTTCCTCAGCCAATTTGTCTTTTAATCATTTTATTGGGGGCTCACACAGCTCTTATCACATTTCATGCATACAGCCATTGTGTCAAGCACATTTGTACATTTGTTTCCATCATCATTCTCAAAATATTTGCTTTCTACTTGAGCCTTTGGTATCAGCTCCTCATTTTCCCCCTTCCTCCCCCCTCCCTTATGAGCCCTTGATAATTTATAAATTATTATTATTTAGTCATATCGTACACTGTTCGATGTCTCCCTTCACCCACTTTTCTGTTGTCCATCCCCCAAGGAGGAGGCTATATGTAGATCCTTGTAATCGGTTTCCCCTTTCTACCCCACCTTCCCTCCACCCTCCTGGTATTGCCACTCTCACCACTGATCCTGAAGGGATCATCTGTCTTGGATTCCCTGTGTTTCCAGTTCCTATCTGTATCTGTGTACATCCTCTCGTCTAGCCAGATTTTTAAGGTAGAATATGGGATCATGATAGTGGAGGGATCATGGGGGAGGAAGCATTTAAGAACTTGGGGAAAGTTGCTACACTGCACCCTGACTGGCTCGTCTCCTCCCCAAGACCCTTCTGTAAGGGGATGTCAAGTGGCCTGCAGATGGGCTTTGGGTCCCCACTCTGCATTAACCCTCATTCATAATGATGTGATTTATGCTCTATTCATCAACATCTGTTAATGCACACTGCTGTTTAGGACCATTCATTATTTTTCTTCTCAGTCTCTCAAACACCATCCACATCCGCATGTTCATGGTCACAGACAAGACTACCTCTTCACAACTTCGTTCAGTAGTTATTCTCTTTCCTTTCTTTTGCTTCCCCACGACCCCCCGACCCCTGCCCCTGTATGCTCCCCACCTCCACCCTGAAGCCACTGACTTCTTTTTCCCTCTTTCAATGGAAGGAAAAGTAGGTGCACACTGCTTTGGGAGTAAAAGAGAAGGAAATCGATAACCTTCTACCTACTTTAATTATTAGGGAAAAAAAAACTTGGTCTGATATTGGGTGCACCTTTGCTCTTAAATCCCTAGAGGTAATCCTTTTGCTCCTTTCCTTTCTCTATCCATATCCTTTCCTGCATTTGAAGAGAGTTTGTAAACCCATGCAGTCAAATCAATCAGACAGGAAATGCAACTCTCCCAGCATGAGACTGCACTAAAGTGGTGTGTCTGAGAGATTATCTTTCATGGAGAATTAGAAGAGATGAAGGACTCTGATGACTAATGGTCTCTGTGATTCTGAGCAAGTTACTTCTGCTCTCTGAGTTTCATGGTTCTCATTTGGATCATCTTGGGATTAGGCAAGATCAGTGGGTTTTCAGTGTGCATCTCAAGGTCTAAATTAAAGGCTATGGACAGACGAAGCAGGTGGTTTGGATTTTTTGCTTACTATTGGAATTACATTTAAAAGGGAAAAAATACGATTAGGAGATTTTTAAGGATCTCTGTAGTGATGTGCTTTACAATTTGGGAAATATGAATGTCAATTAAACCCATAACAATAATTTGTTTAAATTACTTTATCGTTTTTTTAATTCATGATTTCATTAGTAATTCCAAACAACAGAGGAATGTAAGGCGATGACTATAGTCTTAATTTGGTTTTGTTGTTCTGTTCTTACTTTCATATTTGAGAGTCAGTTTTCAATTTTAGTTCTTCCTATTATTATCTTCTCTCACAAATGAGTGCTCCTAGCTGCAAGCTCAGCAGTTCAAATCCACTTGCTGCTCTTTGGGGCAAAGACTGGGTTTCCTATTCCCCTAAGAGTGAACCGTCTTGGAAACTCACAGACACAGCTCTAACCCGTCGTATAGGGTTGCTATGAATTTGCATCAACTTGATGGGGGTGTTTGCTTTGGGATCACTCTTTTGTAAACATCTCATTTGTCGTGACGATACCACCAGTATTTTAAATACTGGCATGGTTGCTTAGAGTAGATACATTTCAGTGACACTTCAAAACTTAGCCAGATTAGGAAGAAAGTCCTGGGAATCTTCTTTTTAAAAATATTGGGAATGAAAATCTATGAGCAGCAGTGGAGCACTGTCTGATATAGTGTTGGAAGATAAGCCCCTCCATTGGAAGACACTCTAATATGAATGGGAAGAGCTGCTTTCTCAAAGTAGGACTAGCCTCAGTGACAGAAATAGAGTACAACTTTTGGTAACTTCTTTACTGGTGGGACGTATCTAAACATGGCAAAAAAACTGCTGCAAATATCCATTAGCAATTAGAATCTTGACTGTAGAGATTCATAAAAAAAAAACCAAAATAAATCTAGCTGAGGCATTCCACCCAACTCCAGTAGAGTAGATTCTGACTCCTGGTGACTCCAAAAGGACGTGGCAGAACTCATCCATTGTGGGTCCTAGATTATAAAAATTGGGGGGAGTAGAGAGCCTCAATTATCTCCCACAGAACAACTGGTGAGTTTGAAACACTGACCTTCTAGTTAGCAGCCCAGTATTCCACCCATTGTACCACCAGGGACAGGGATGACTAGTGGCCATTTTGAATTGAGCAATCAAATGATTTACTGTGCCGGGAATGACATCAGATTGAAGAGGAAGACGGCATCACATCCACCGGTAAGAAGAACATTTCCCAATAAAACTATTTTTTTTAAAAAGAAGAACATTTCAAGATCTATCCTCAAGCACAACACAGTAAGTGATAGACTAATATTATACACCTATAAAGAAGAGTATTTAATTCCATTTTATTTTAATTTACACTAATGCAAAAGATGAAGAAATTTAATATTTTTATCAAAGTCGTATTCTGAAACTGATTGAATATGCACTTCAGAGGCATTGATATTTGCTGGTGATTACAATGTGAAAGTTAGGGACACAAAGAAGGATTCGTAGCTAGAACTATGGAATTGCTGTTAGAACTGAAGCCTGTGACAAGAGGATAGAATTTTGCAAAATCAAGAATTTATTCATAGAAAACATATTTTTTTCCACCAATATAGATGAGAACTATGCATGGGCATCTCCTCAGATGGAACACGCAGGAATTCCTCTATCTGAGGAGAAACATGGTAGAGGCTCAGGATCATCAGTCATAACAACGTTGTAGGGGGCATGTATAACAAGCCATAAATGGTTCATATGCACATTCAAATTGAAAATGAAAAATCGCCACAAGACCCAAAGTACAACCTTCTGTAGATCCCAGCTGAGTTTAGGGACCATCTCAAGAATAGATTTGACACTACGGACACTGATCCCTGAACAACAGAGAAAGTGTGGGGTGACACTAAGAATATATTGCAAAGGTATCCCCCACCCCCGCCCCGCCAAAAAAAAACGGAATCTTGCCTGGAAGAGTGGAGTTTTAGGGATGCACATTTTTCCCCCTAGGCGAGTATCAAGTAATTCGCTCTGAGTTAATGCATCCAGTGGTGTCACCTGGGAAGGTAGGTTATCATGGGTCACAGTGAATTTTGTTGTGAAAGCAGTTTCACTTGAACCTCATTTTTTTGTGATGACTGATTTAAGAGAATAGCAATTTTTAAAAAATCATTTTATTGGGGACTCATACAACTCTTATCACAATACACACAAACATCCACTGTGTCAAGCACTTTTGTACATATGTTTCCCTCCTCATTCTCAAAACATTTGCTTTCTACTTGAGCCCCTGGCATTAGCCTCTCACTTTTCCCTTTCCTTCCTGCTCCCCCTCCCCCATGAACCCTTGATAATTTATAAATTATTATTATTTTGGCATATCTTACACCGTCCGATGTCTCCCTTCACCCACTTCTCCACTGTCCATCCCCTAGGGAGGAGGTTACATGTAGTTCCTTGTAATCTGTTCCCCTTTGTCCCTTAACTTCCCTCCACCCTCCCACTATTGACACTCTCACCACTGGTCCTGAGGGGTTCATCTGTCCTGGATTCCCTGTCTTGCCAGTGTACATCCTCTGGTCTAGCCAGATTTGTAAGGTTGAATTGGGATCATGATAGTGGGGGTGGGTGGGGAAGCATTAAAGAACTAGAGGAAAATTGTATGTTTCATAGTTGCTACACTGTACCCTGACTGCCTCATCTCCTCCCCATAGTCCTTCTGCAAGGGGATGTCCAATTGCCCATAGATGGGCCCTGGGTTCTCACTCTGCACTCCCCATCATTCACAATGCTATGATTTGTTTTGGTCTTTGATGCCTGATACCTGATCCCTTCGATGCCTCATGATCTCACAGCCTGGTATGCTTCCTCTATGTGGGCTTTGTTGTTTCTCAGCTAGATAGCTACCTGTTTATCTTCAAGCCCTAAGACCCCAGACACTATATCTTTTGATAGCCAGGCACCATCGGCTTTCTTTACCACATTTGCTTATGCACCCACTTTGAAGAGAACAGCATTTGGCTGTGAAATTTTATTTCCAGCTTGGGGAAAATGCCGCAGAATCTGTTGTGATGTTAAACGTAGTTTACAAGGACACCACTATGGGAAAATCTCTAGTGTATGAGTGGAGTGGTTTTCCCATTTCAAAAAAAGTGCAAGGTTGATTACTGACAAACCTCATTCTGGAAATATGTCAACTTTCTGAACAGATGAAAATGTTGACACATAGTGCATTTGGAGTTTGTTCCACCAGGTCAGATTGTTAATCAAGCTTTCTATTTAGAGGTTCTGAAAAGACTGTGTAACAGTGTGCAACAAAAATGGCTTGATTTGTGGCAGATGGGGGAATGGTTTTGCCACAACCGTGCACCTGCTCATGGAACCATCTCAGTGCACCAATTTTTGGCAAAAAGCAGCATGGCTTTCTTGCCCCGTTGCACCTTACTCACCTGATCTTGCTCCGTGTGACTTCTTTTTGTTTCCATGAATGAAGAGGGACATGAAAGGACTACAACAGTTGTCAGCTATCCAAACAGATGAGATTGAAAAATGTTTCCAGGAATGGAATCGCAGATTTGACAAATGTATTAAGTATAATGGAGATTATTTTGAAGGTGACACATTGTTTTGTAAACAAAATGTAAAGACCTAGTTTAGAAAATACAAAAACTTCTGGGTTTTTCTGCCCCCCACCCCCAATGACTAGCAAGAAAGGTAATTCATTCAAGAGACAGGAAAGAAAAGATGAAAGCAGCTGTCAGAAGAGACTTTGAAATTTGCTCTTGATTATACAGTAGCTAAAGTGAAGGGAAGAAGTGAATAAGTAAATGAGCTGAACAAAATATATAAATAGGTGGTTGAAGAAGACAGAGAGAGTAAAGCACTATAATAAAATGTGCAAAGACCTGAAGGTAGAAATCCAAAATAAGTGTAGAAAGGATGCACTTTGAGAAAAATGATGGCAAGACTTCTTGTCTTACATAATTGGAGCATGTTATCAGGCGGAACCAGTTCCTAGATGAAAATATCATGCTTGGCAATGCCTAGGCTTAGCAAAAAGAAAGGTTCTCAATGAGGGGGTTTTACACAGTGACTTCATCAATGGGTTTAACTAGAGCAGCAATCAAAAAGATAGAGCAGAAAAAGACAACGTTTCATTATGTATGAGCTGGAATTGTTGCATATGAATGCATTGAAATAAACAAACTAGTTAGATATTTTTAGAATTCATGAATTCAGGTTTGGATTTAAGTCTATCCTTTCACTACACCACATTTTCTTCTAAATACATCACTATTGATTATCAAACTATAATGCCAGTCATATACATCAAAAAGATATTCAGTCTAATTTATCAGCAAGCAAACAAAAAAGATAAGCACATAGCTGAATTTCTCTTTTTCATTTCTAGTCTCTGCTCCATGCAACGCTTCCATGAATGGTCTAGGATGTCTTCCTCTGGGTGAGTTAATGGTTTCCGACACCATTTCTTGAATAACACATGTGAGATAAGCACCTTTAGAAACCTTTAAAAGACTGAGAATCTTTATTCCCTTTGTGTTGAATTAAAGGAGAAAATGTTTTCTGTTATATACAAATGGGCTAATGCAACATTTATTCTCTGGGTCCAGCTGTATATGGATTTCCGAACTGATCAGGTAAGCCTTTGTTTCCTGATAAATTGAATTCCTGGACAGGCTGTGCACTATGATCTAGCTAGAGTTTGGAGCGGTTTATTCTTATGAAACCAAAGCGATGGTTCAATGATGTGAGCCTAGTTATTTGATTATATACTTTCTGTTCTTATCACTTACTAGGTTCTTGTTGGGGGCCATTGAGTCAGTTCTGAATGATAGCAACTGCATGCACAACAGAATGGAATGCTGCCCGTTCTGTGCCAAGTTCCTAAGACTTCCTATATTTGAGGCCATTGTTGCACTCATGGGGTAAATCCAGCTCCATAAGCGTCTTCTTATTTTTGGCTACCCTTCTATTTTACCAGGATCTGGTAATGTCATTTTCCAGGATCCGGTATCTCCTGATAACATGTCCAAAGTTTGTCTGTAAGGAGCATTTTGGCTGTACTTCTTCCAAGACAGCTGATTGTTTTTCTAGCAATTGATGATACTTTCAATATTCTTCTACAGTAGCATAATTCCAGTGCATCAATTCTTGTTTAGTCTGCCTTATTCAATATCTAACTTTCACATACATATGAAGCAATTAAAAATACCTAATCTTACCTGTAGATGTCCAAGAATTGTGATTTGACATGATTCTTGGTCTTGGGCCCTCAATTAATATCTTTAATACCTGAGTTATTAGTACCTGTATTTTTTCCTATAAAATATCAGAAAAGTGGGTGAGGGGTGATGGAGGATGATATAAGATATGGAAAGAATAATCTATAACTTATCAAGAGTTCGTGATGGAGGGCGGGCAAGAGAGGAAGAGGGAAGAAATGGGGAGCTGATATCAGGGGCTCAAGTGGGAAGAGAATGCTTTGAAAATGATGATGGGGGCATATGTGCAAATGTGCTTGACACATTGGAGGAATGTATGGATTGTGATAAGAGATGTAACAGTCCCCAATAAAAGTATTAAAAACTAAATACAATATTTACCATAATTTTTATAGGGAATTAAATTTCAAGCAATATATTTGTTGCAGCTTAAAATTTATATTCTCCAATGACTACCAATTTATATGAAGTAATCCTATTCATAATCTTTGAATATAAATGGAGATTTATCTTACTGTCTGCTTTCTTTATTATCTTCTTATTGTATATCAATATGTCTTACCTAGAAGATAGGCAATTAGTCACCTTAAGAGGCAGATGATAACTAGTCACTCGGGAGGTAGTTATTTGGTCACTCGGATAACCAGTCTCCTTGAGGAGAAGTTTTTGAAAGTAAAAACTAATCTGATTGGGTCAGTTTCCTCATGCTTCTTGTCTGTCCTGGGTGGGGCCACACAAACATTGTGGTCAAGGAAACAGCTTATTAATTTTAATTAAAAAGGAACAAAGGAGCAATCAAGGAATTACATCAATGAAAACATTGACAAAATTAAGATCTATGCAATCCCAGGTATTAAAGAAGAGCTGAGGTGGTGAGAAGCCGCAGTTACGGCTCACCTTGTTGTTCTAGAAGAAATGTACACTCTGTCTCTTTGAATTTTTAAAAAATATTGCATTCTGATCGACTGGAGTCTCTGGGGAAATGCTTTCATCGAGAGCAGCAGTCACTCAAAATCCCAAGAGGAAAAGGTCTTCATAATGTATATGTTTGTAGTGGCCAAATGCAGCACATGAATGAGAAAGATCAGAACGCTCTTTTCCTAAGATGAACTTAGATGATCCCGACACAGCGCCAGTGTCTCCCCTACCCGTCCCGTGCAGGTTATGACGTCACTAAAGCCCCCTGAAATGTGCGTGGGTAAAACGGGCTTCACGGGTGGTGGAACGGTATGAAAGCCGAGGCCGGGGGCCTGGGATCTCACCTGAGCTCTGTCCCTTATCAAGTGATATTAAGTCATTTACCAGTCCTGTGGAGTTTGATATCCTTCTCTGTAACATATGAGGTAATCGTGCCTTTTCTCCGTCACCATGTGTGAGATTTTTTTCAAGAAAAAAATCAAATTAACGATGGCAAGAGATTTTTTTACATATAAAGGTTCTTACACCTTTTTATTTTGTGTTTCCCTTTGCTGACTTTCCATCTGTCTCCTTTTACTTTTTATCATCACTTTCTGCTTTATTTCTTTTCTTCCCAACTTCATTTCAAATATTATTAGAGGAAGATAAAAATGTAACTAACTGATTAGTCAGCTAATCACCTAATGGTCCTCAGAGAAGTAAACAAGAGGAATTAATTTTCATTTTGGTGAAAGAGAACAGACTTTTGGATTGGTTATGTGAGAAGGCTGGTAGATTATTTCTCATCAAAATAACCATTTAACCTGAAAAAATTACAAATAGTAAATGGATAAATATTTATTCAAGAAAATCTCCTAAATCTAAATAACTGTGATGAGAGTCTAGCGTTGTTAAGCCATGTCCTGCTCTGAGGAAGCTTGTTTTAATTTCCTAGGATTGACATGTTGCCACCAACCCAGTGACTTAATACAACAGACATTTATTTCCACAATTCTGGACACCAGAACCCTGAAGTCAAAGTTTTAGGGGTCTCCTGCCAGAGTCTAGAAGAAAGGACTTACTTGGGCACAAAGGGTTACACACTTTGATACATCATAGTAAAAACGGTAAACACAAAAGTTAAAGAGAAAATCTTGAAAATAGTGAAAGAAAAGAGGAACTGCAGGTGTCCTACATAACAAACACCCCCCAGGAGAACTGCAGTAGACTTCATGCTTCTCACCCGAAATTGTACAGGCCAGCAGGCAACAGGTCTACATGAAGTAAAAAAAAGACAAAAATTGATTAGAAATAGGTATATTTTACAATGATTAAAGGGTAACTAAATTTAGACAACAGAAAAATTACAAGCACATATACATCTAATAACCAAATTCCAAATAATTTAAAGGAAAAAAATATTGATAAAGAAATGGGCACCCCTCTCTGTGTTAGGATGGGTTGACTAGAGAAACAAATTCAGTGGCACTCATATATGTGTACAAAGAGTTTTATATCAAGAAGCTTTCTATATCAGGAAAACATCCAAGCCTAATCCAGATCAAGTGTATAAGTCTTATGGATACTAGTCCATAAATCCTTCCTCAGATCCTCCTCAGACTCATGCAGCCACATGAAAAGATGCAGAATGCAGGAAGATCGCAGGCCAGTAGGAACTAAGTCATGTGGATCCAATGGTACAGTTCATAACAGGTCTCAGAGTGGCCAGCAGGAAGGGAGAGGGGGTGTGGGAGAGGGGTTGGCCTCCAGAGAGACCTCTATCTCCTTTGCACTTCGAAAGGAGCCCATCAAGCTGTGACCTGATTGACAGGCTAAACTCCACCCCTATCTTCTTACAGGTGCCATGTTGGCACAAAAAACCTAAATATCACACTCTCCTAATTTTATTTGTTCTCTTTTCTGTTAAGTTTGGCCTTTCTGAAACATAGTTATAACGCTGTAATCTTCTATACGTACACTTTTTCCCTGTGCTCCAATCAGGCTTTATATCATTCTGTTTTTGTTGTTGTAAGGTACCTTCAAGCATGTTCTGACTCATAGTAACTCTTTGTACAACAAAATGAAACACTTCCTGGTGCTGTGCTATCTTTATAATTATTTCCATATTTGAGCCCATTGTTGTAGCCACTGTGTCAACCAATCTCATTGAGAGTTTTCTCCCTTTTTATTGACCCTTTACTTTACCACGCATGAGGTCCTTTTAAGGGATGGAAGTATCTTCTGGAAATCTGGGCTACTTTCAATATTTTCATCAATGTTATAATTCAAATATATAAACTCTCCTGTGGTCTTCCCTATTCCTTGTCCCTCTTTCACGGGCGCCTTCATGTGTGCTGCATATAATTCTTGTTACTGGATCTGATGTTGACTCCTCTAGTACATACTCACTCCTCTAGTAAGCAAAATCTGTAATCCACCAGCTACTCCGTAAGAGAAAGATGTGACAATGTGCTTGCAAAAACACGTTCTATTGTTAGGTGACAAGTTGGTTCCAACGAATAGTGACCCAATAGTCACTATTCGTCCAATGGAACAGAACACTGTCAAATCTGACACCATCCTCACAATTTTCCCTATGTTTAGTGGACTGTGGCAGCCACGGTGTCAGTCCATCTCATTGAGGGCCTTCCTCTTTTCACTGCCCCCCTACTTTACCAAGCACGATGTCCTTCTCTAGGGAGCACTCTCCTGATGACATGTCCAAAGTGTGTAAGACAAAATCTTACCATCTGTGTTTCTAAGGAGCACTCTGACCATACTCATTCCAAGACAGACTTGTTTGTCCTTTTGACAGTGCCCGGTACTTTCGATATTCTGCTCCAGCACCATCACTCAAATGCATCGATTCTTCCTTGGTCTTCTTTATTCCATGTCTAACTTTTCGATGAGGTGATTGAAAATACTATGGAGCTTGGGTTAGGTGCCCCTTAGCCCATAGTCTTGCTTTTCAACACCCTGAAGAAATCTTAAGCAGCAGATTCATACCGCAGGTCGTTTGATGTCACTGCTGCTTCCAGGAGTGTGAATCATGTAGCTAAGTAAGATAAATTCCCAAACAGCTTCAACCTTTTCTCCATTTAGCATGATGTTACATATTGGTCCACATGAGAGAACTTGGGTCTCCTTTATATTGAGTTTATATTGAGTTGCAATCCACATTGAAGGAAGCAATTCCTTATCTTCATCAGCAAGCACTTCCAGCGCTCCTCACTTTCAACAAGCAAGGTTGTGTCATCTGCATGTCTCAGGTTGGTAAGCCTTCTGATGCAACATTCTTGTTCATATAAGTAAGCTTCTCTGATTATATGCACAGCATACAAATTGAACAAGTGTGGTGAGTGGACACAACCCTGACACACACCTCTCCTGATTTTAAACTATGCATCATTACCATTTTCTATCCATACAATTGGGATTCCATTGGTTCCCAGAGCTTTGGTTTTGGTTAATGCTTTCAGAGTAGCTTGAATTTCTTCCTTCAATTCCCTTGGCTCTTGTTCATCTGCTAGCTCTTGAAATGGCGGGATGTGGACCAGTTATTTTGGGAACAACCTTGGAAACCCTCTGGTGCTGTTCTACTCTGCCTTACAGGGTTGTTGTGAGTCAGAATCGATATGACTTTCATGGAGTGGACTCTCACAAATAAGGGCATCATGGGAAAGGAACTGCTCAACAGCTATGTGCTGCTATTGTTTGTTTATTGCTGTGATTCTTAGACTAGCAGATTTCCCCATTTTTCTCCCATGGAACCACAGGGTGGGTTTGAATAACCAACCTTTTGATTAACAGCTGACCACTTACCCATTTGCCCCATTGCTGCTGTTCTTAGCTGTTGACCGACCAGTTCCAACTCCTAGTGACCCTCTGCGCAACCAGAAGAAACGCTGCCCAGTCCTCTGCCGTCCTCACATTGTTCCTACCTTTGAGACCAGTGCTGCAGCCACTGTGTCAATCGTCACGGCACGGGCCTTCTTTTTGGCTGTCATTCTGCTTCACAAGCGTGATGTCCTCCAGGAACGGGTCTCTTTTGCAAGCATGCACCTCTAGGCTTCTTCTAATCAAATCTAGTTGTTAGATGCCACGGAGTTAGTTTCAAATTACCGAGACCCTGTGTATAGCAGAAGGAAAGACTGTCCAGTCTTATGCCATCTTCACAAACCATTGCGATAGTGGAGCCCATGGTTTCAGCCACCAAGTCCGTACATCTTGTTGAAGGGCCGCCTCCTTTTCACTGACTCTGCTGTACTAAGCACTTGTCCTCTAGGGACTTGTCCCTCACTACAACATGCCCATCCTCCCTTCTAAGGAGCATTCTGGCCGCATTTCTCCCAAGACAGCATTGTTCATCCCCTGGCAGTCTACGGTATCTCACTACTCCTTGTCAACCCCACAATGCAAAGGCATCAATTACTCCTCAGTCTCCCATCATCAATGTCCAGATGTTTCATGCCTAGGAGGCAGTTGAAAGTACTATGATTTGCACCAGACCAAGCTTCGTCTTCAAAATGGCATCTTTTCTCATTAACCATTTAAAGAAATCTTTTGCAGAGAATGCTTAAATTAGTATTATTGTAAGGGTATAGAGATGGATTTTTATCCTGAACTGCATGGCAGCTTTCTGAGGAATGGAAAGCTATATGATCATTTATAATTATCAATATTAAACTTCACCTAAAGCTCAGTAACTTTATTTATTATAAACCATAGATATATTAGGTTAGTTAATTTATTCAACATTTAAATTTTTTTTCTTAATTTTCTTTTATATGTAGCAGTTCATATTTGTTGAAAACAGCAATGTGGTGGACACCGTGGCGGTGTCCTGGTTCCTAGTTATCAGTCAGATCTGGTTCATATTTTTTTTCTGGACACTCTTACAATATAGCAAGAGCACATGACTTATTCTGGCTATAAGAAGTGGCAAGTAGCAATTACGCCCCCCACCTCCCACTCCTCGCCCAACACACACACACACACACACACACACACACACACACACACACAAACTCCCATGTAGAAAATATTTTAATTATTAGTTTCAGATCCTTCAGCTCTTTTATTCACTGCTTTAATTTTTTATTGAAAATATTCTAGGGTTCTCTGGTACATTTTTATCTTTTCTGATGTCTACTTTCTATATGGCCGTCCATATAATTCTTCAAGGCTTGAGCTGAGATCATTTCTCCTTTAACTCTGTGCTCTCTTCCTAGCTGATTTTATCCCTACCCATAACTGAAAGTTTCACTTCGATATAGACAGAGTTCATATTTATATCATCTCTTTTGGCTTCATATATGAACACCAGACTCTATGGTTATGTTGCTACATACTAGTAGGTTTCTGTAACACCTTCAGTCTCATCATTTTATAAAGAGCTGATAATCCCTACCTTATCACCTTGTTCTGAGAGTTAGAATAGAAACTGATAGGCACATTGGCTTATAGTTTACAGTTATCACACACACACACACACACACACACACACACACACACACACACGAACAACAACAAAAGAACCACACTCACTGCTATCAAGGACATTCAGATGCAGGTTGCCCTGTAAGACAGAGCAGAACTGCCCCTTTAGGTTTCAGAGATTTTCAATGAGAAACATTAGTGAGTTAAAACCACTTGCCTTGTGGTTCGAAGGCTAGTGTGTAGTACACAGTGCCACCAGGGCTCCTCACAGGCCACACTGGATTAGAGTTAACTGAATGCACCCTAATATTGCTCTGCCACATTTGCTCGGGGACCTTGTGAAGGTTGCTTTACTGCACTGTGTCTACAAACCCACTGCCATGGATTTGATGCTGACTCATTGCCACCCTGTGCACGGGTGCTGAGAGGAGCAGACAACCTCATTTTCCCAGAGGAGCACTTGGTGGGTTTGATCTTTGTTTCCCCCTCTGCTGCTTAGAACACGTGATCGCAAACCCGCCCAAAGCCAAACCCGCTGCCATTGAGTTGATTCCCTGTGACAGGACATGGAGTTACTAAAATCCCTGTAGTAGACTGCCGTCGCTTTCTATCACTAATTGTCCCTTTTAAAATGCCAATAGTCCTAGGAATGTTTGTTTTTGAAGACATGGGTTTCTTGTAGTTATATGTTCAACCCCCATCATTGCCATAGATCAGAGAGACCAAGAAATCATAAATTTGAACAAAAGGAAGAGCTAAAAATCAAAGCGGAAAGAAAAGAACCAAGGAGTCAAATGGATGCCAAATGACAGATTTCATGGCATTTGTAATCTCGCTTAGGGCAACACATCCTTCAATGTTCATCTTAGGGGTTATAAGAGAATTGTGGAGATGACTGACATTCAAAGGCAGAGGTGAAGTCTTTCTGATTTCTCTGAATCCCTACATCCCATTACCTGTTGCCAGGCAAACTAATCCTGTGCTTGATTTCTTACGGGAACAGCGAGAAAGACACAGTATACTGGCAGCCCCTGCTAGACTGCTGGGGGATTACTTGGCTCAGCATTTCTTATAAGCCAAATGCTAGATCAACTTCGCCATCCACGATTCCATTAGCTGGCATTAACTGCGCAAATCCCCAGAGTTTTCCTGACCACAGAACAGTTCTTGCTAACAAATAAACGTAAATACTTCATTACAAAAGGGAAAATTCAGATAAAAGGAAAGCTACCAATTTACCTTATGCTAGGTTCGGAAAGAAAGGAAACACAAGCTGTTTGTTTGTATGCTTAACTAGAATTTAGTTGCCTTGGTTTTTATCCTAGCAGTGATAATAAATATAAATTGCCTTGGGGAATATTTTTATTAAAAAAAACTCCCATCTACAAAGGTTAGCAGTTGCATTACAATTTGAATAAGGTTCATAAAAAAATTACTCTATGTGCTATGTGCATGTTGCATTTTTGAAAACAAATTAGCCACAAATTTTGCTTCTAATTAGAGCTTTGTGTTCTCATAGAAACCTTGTTATTTTATTGCTCTCGGATTTAATCATTAAAAAATAAAGTATGTTTTCCTTTTACTTATTTTTTATTTAGTAGGATAGATTTTTTTTAAATTTATAGAAATTGACAAAAGAAAAGAGCAAAATGACAAGTCTCCACAAACACATTTCCTAGACCCTATAATTATCTAGGTTTTTCCATACTTGCTTCATCTACCTCCTTCCATTTTATTTTATTTCCGAAGTACTTTAAAGCAAATCCAAGGCATGATGCTACTTTCAAACTATTTAAATATGTACCTCTAAATACTAGGGAAAATTTCTTCCATTAGTTGTGTGCCATTGTCACCCCTACCAAAATTAACACTAATCCTTGGTTCCATTTAATAACTAGTCTATAATCAAAATTCCTAAGTTGCTTTTTTATTAATAGATTATACAAAATCAAAATCCAGCCCAGACTTACCATTATGTACGCTTGTTAGGAATCTGAGCCTCTTTTTAAAACAGTTGTATTGTCATATAGTTCAGACATCATATAATTCAATAGTCCAGTCCCATGAGGAAAAGTACAGTTGATACCACCACCAGTTGTACAATTTCTTCATTCGTGTAGTCCTCCTTGTACCTTCCCCCTACCAGCCTCCCCTGCCACGCCCCCAAGAAACCATTAATCCAATTACTGTATCTGTATATGTACTGGTCCTGGATTTCATATACAGGAAGTCATTTTTTTAAAGAAACCAACCTAACTATAATAACAAAATAAAACAGATAAAACCATCACCTGAAAAGAAAGCAGGAAATCTTAAAACCTAGAACACATTTAAATGGCTCATTTCAAATGATAGATAGGGTACTAAATTTTAACCTTCGGCAATTGCATCTGCAACAATTCATTTCCAATGCAATAACTGAGATAGAGTTATTTGCATCCCTGATCCATGGTTGGAGGGGATTCATCCGGGGCTTAATCCCCCGTGTAGTTAGCTATATCCCTATGGTCTGTCTTAGGTTGTAGCACTGCTGTAACTGGAAGTTTTAAAGACCATGGCTTGCAGGCTCACTTTCTGAGGCTAATGGCCCAAGTCCAGGTCTTCACCATGTTGATTCTGGTGGTGGCCCTTCTAGTTGCTCGTGCCTGCCAACAATCCTTTCTGTTCTTTCCCTGTGAAGGAGTAACTACTTGGTATTTTTCTTCCCCCTGTGTACTTGTCTCTGTTTCTAGTTTGCTCTTTTCTAAGATATCATTCATAAGTGATTAGGGTTAGGATACACCTGATGATGGTATTACCTTATGAATACAGAGAAATAAAACTATTGTTTCTGAACGAGTTAGGACTTCCACATTTCTTTGGGGGCACAATTTACTTCATATTATTGTCAGAATGTATGACATTTAAAACTATTTTGCTACCCCCTTCTTCTTTATTTTTATTCAAAACTCATGTTTAAACTTCACGCTAGATGTTTTCCAGTCATTCTGGTTATCTAATGAGTATCTAGTGCATTTCTCATAGTTCATGAAACCAGAATTCAGTAAGTTATAGCACAGTCCAGAAGATATATTATTTGTTTTTAAATCTAATTATCCGTTTATTTATTTTGAATTAATATGTATTGCCAGTCTTTTTCTTCATATCTCAGGATTATTATAAGTGTATTTAATGACTCTGTCCCCAGAATACAGGACAATGACACAGTTAGTAGCCATTCAATGCAGGCATGATAAAAACATATCCTCCATAATCAGGTATATATCTATGGAAGATTAGCTTGTTCTCATGAGAATGTGAGAGTTTAAGAAGAATTGTTAATGTGTAAAATGTTTGAATTGAATGTGAATAAAATGATATGCTGTGGTGTGCTATAAAGACATACTTATGGCTCAAATTTTTTTTCTGTTGCATACTCTCAACAGCAATGTTCAACTGCTAAGGTTCATGTTTACATGGATAACTTTATCTGGTGTTAAAGGGCTAGGATGTTGGTTAAAGTATCATTGAATTTGTGGGCAATTTTAATTTTAGTTTGCTGGCATGCAGAAAAGAATGAGAAGTGGTTTGGATGAGAATAGTATAAGGAAAAAGTGAGTTATAAGAGAGTAATGAAAACAATAATAATGATAACAAATATTTAGAGTGTCTTTTGAAGTTCAAAACAGTAATGGTGGTGTTCTTTTTTAATGTCTGTGATATAATTTATTTTCATGCATTTATAAATGAAAACAAACTGTAAGGCTTGTGGGTTAGTCTGGGTATACTAGAGAAACAAATTCATAGAGATATTTATATGTGTGCAAGGAAGAACTTTATATACAAGAGCAATTGAATATTGAGGAAACATCCCAGTCCAATCTATATCAAATCCATAAGTCCAATATTAGCCCGTAAGTCCGATACCAATCTATAAATTCCTCTTCAGCCTCAGACACACATGCAATGACACCAAATGCAGGAAGATCACAGATGGGAAGTCTTGTGGATCCAGTGGTGTTGTAGTCATTTCAGTGCCGGCAGGGGTCTCCAAGTGGTTCCTTCAGTTTAAGGCACTATGTTAGTTCCAAGTGTCTTGTCAGCTGCAATGTGTCCCAGGGAGTGAGCATGTGTCCTGCTTCCAGCGAGCTATTTATCTCCAAAGAGCCTCCAAATGAGGCCATCAAGCTACTACCTGATTGACAGGCCAAACTCCACCCCTTCACTCTCAAGTCTCAAATCGACACCAGATTTTGTGACTACCACAGCTTGCAAAGTAGGTGTTATTATCTTTATCTTACAAATGAGGACATTTAAAATAAAGACTTTAATGAATTTCCCAAACATATAACGGAAAAAGGAGAAAAAAAAGAACAGAATCCTAAATCTCCACATGTTCTTCTAACATTCAGAATTAAAACATAGGTCTCATCCAACTGTCCTCACCCCCTTAACCAATGTGATCTGAGCTATTGTAACAATGTAAGAATTATTATATTTCATCATCTTTCTATTAACTTAAAGAAATAAATGCATAGGAAGCTCTATTTTGTTGGGAAATATATCATACTGGCTTTAACTCAAGCTACTTACACTAATGAAACCATAACTTTAGGTGGAGGAGAATACTGAATCTCACATGAATAATAGATACAAAAATAAATCCAGTCAAAGAATAACTTTCCTATTTGAAGATGATATGTGAATATAAAAGTTAACATCTTCTGTGTGTGATATTAATATCAACTTCAGGCAGCAAAATGTGGTAGAAAAAGCATGAGACTTTAGAACACACAAATTAGAATCCTGTCCCGATGATCTCTGGAAATTGGTTTTGTTGTTCACAGTGTACGAATGATAATAACTTCTTCATTGCATCATTGGGAGCATTATGGATGGACTCACATCAGGAATTAAATCCTTCTGCCTGAAAGTGACACTTATTACTTTTGCTCGCATTTGAATGATTTTAGCAATCATATGGCAGCTCCTACCTTCAAAGGGATGGGAAGGAATATCCTAGAAGGAGGAGAATGAGAAGTATTGGCGAGCTACCTTCATTTATAGGATCAACAATGGCTGTCGAGTTTATGCTGACTCATAGCAAGCCTAAAGGACACTCTTACTGTCCACAGGGTTTCCAAGGCTGTAAATCTTTATGGAAGCAGCTGACATAGCTTTTTCCTGTGTGTTGACACATCTCTTTCTCCCACAGAGAAGCTGGTGGGTTCACATAGCCAACCACTAGTTAGCAGCTGCACACCTAATCACTATACAACCAGGGCCCCTCCGTGCATATTATAGCGACTTGGTCACTAATTTGAGAGACCAACCAAAAGATAACAAAACATTGACATTGTGTGATGTGCAACAACATCTCCCAAAGTTTATTTCCAAAATTCTAGAGGGATGTTATTAGGACTCTGAGAATAGAGAGATTCTTTAGCCAAATTAACATGGCAAATTTTGGTGAATTTACAGTTAAATGTTTTCCTAATGTAAGATTTCACAAAATTTCAGGATGTTATGGTACATTGAGAGTTTGTAAAGTAGGCAGAAGGAAATTGAGTACACAGTATTTTTTCAAATCCGTTGAGCCTCTAATAGCAAGCAGCTAGCACCAGCTACTCCTAGGGAGAAAAATGAAGCTTTCTACTCCCATAAGATTTGCAGTCTCAGAAACTCTTAGGAACAGTTCTAATCTGTTCTATTGGGTCTCAATGAATTTATTTCTGAGTTTATTGGGTCTTAGTTTAATAAATTTTATTTGCTTGCTCTGTAAAGAGCATTGTGTGCAATTATGTTGTACATATATATATACTCACATACTTTCATAAAGATGACTTATAAGTTTTAAGGTAATTGCAATTATATGGAGGCTGATGAGATGAGAATTTTTGTTTTTGTTTTTAGTTTAGACAGAAGGAAAATGACTGGTGTAGAGTGAAATGCATTTCCCCCAAATATATTGTAAATCCTGCCCTTTTTTGCCTATGGTTATAATCCCATTTGGAGATGGGTTGCCTTAGATGTGTTAATGTAGTAGGATTAACATGAAATGTGCTTTAAGTCTACCTCTTTTGAAATATAAAAGAATAGCAAGGGAGAGAGAAAGAGAGATGGAGGAAGATTGATGTCAAACCACATGGAGATCTGCACAGATACAAGGAAGCAAGAGAAACAGACAAGGCCCTTCCCAGAGCATACAAAGTGATTCCTGTAGAGTCAGCACCCTGAATGTAGATTCATACTCTTGTAAACTGTGAGAAAATAAACTTGTTGTTGTTGTTGTTGGTAAAGCCATCCACCTGTGCTATTTCTGTTATAGAAGCACTGGATCACTAAACGGAGGCCTGTGGTGTAGTGGGTTTTGAGTTGGGCTGCTAGCCGCAAGGTGATCTGTTCAAACCTATCAGCAACTCCACAGAAGACGGGTGAGGTTTGCCGCTCCTGTGACTTGTCTCAGAAACCCATAGAGGCAGTTCATGTCTAAGAACTGATTCTGATTGACTCAATGGCAGTGCATTTTTTTGAGATAATTAAAACAAAGACCTTTTTTCTCAGGATGTTTGTTCTAGAGCAGTGGTTCTCAACCTTCTTAATGCCGCGACCCTTTAATACAGTTCCTCATGGGGTGTGACCCCCACCCCAACCATAACATTATTTTTGTTGCTACTTCATAACTGTCATTTTGCTACTGTTATGAATCGGGTTGACCCTGTGGAAGGGTCATTTGACTCCCAAAAAGGTTGCGACCCACAGGTTGAGAACCGCTGTTCTAGAGGTTGCCAATGAGTGCTCGAGCCTTAGGCATAGGTGGTACTGGTGAGTCAACAATTTAAAGAGATGCTGGTTGAGAGGTTTGCTGAAACAATGCTGCAGTATTGGATGCTATTTGTTCTATGGGTAGTAAGAAAGTTGGAATGGAATGAGAGTTCCTGGTTTGAGCTCAGAAACGGGATCCTCACCCTCAACGATGATGAAGGTGGGTTAAGATGGTGTGTTTTTCTCTGTGTGAGATATAACAACTCGTTTATTCTGTTAAAACTGTATAGTGAATTTCCTTGATAAATATTTTACTCCAAGTGCTATGAGTTGATTTGGTGGTTGTTTACGGGAAAATCAACACGATTTCTTAGATTCCTTGGGTGAGAAATACATCAATCCTTGACTTCTCACAAGAAAGAAATTATGCTGTGAAGCCTGGTTTGTGATCTAAGTGTGCTTTCATAAAGGATAGAAGAAGTTTCAGGTTTTACAGTTAACTGAACACGGACCTGCACACATCCACACATTGCGACTGGGGGTAGGGGTGGGGGTGGGGGTGGGGCGGGGCAGGGGAGAGAGAGAGAGACCACAGCATGGCCAAGCGAACCCAGGCCTGGCCAAGCAGAACTGCAGAAGGCAGAGGAGCAGCTAGAAAAGAGAAGACTGTCTCCTGATTGCAGCACATGGGGCCTTTCGGCGGGGAGGCATGGTCGATGGGTTGACCCCATTGGCTGAATTAAGTCCATCTTGCTTAGTTTGGGGCCCACCCAGCTATACCGCCTTCCTGACTCCGGGGCCCTGAATTTGCGCATGCCCTTTAGTCTTTATTGGCTTCCAACTTCCTATAGGGGGCCTTTGGCATGGACAGGGACAACCCCCTACCTTGCTACCTAACAGATTAATCTCTTTAAAGTAAGTAGAGGTAAGAAAGTAGTGACTTGTGAGTGGTGCCCCCATGTGAACTATGTATGGTGGGAAGATAGTGAAGTTGTCGTTGTCTTTTGCGGATTGTTCTCAATAGTCAAAGTATTTTGCACCTAGGGGGTTTAAACATATAGCAATAATTAGAAAACTTAATACTTGCCCCCACCTGAATTAGGTATAACCTATGGTTATTCCAGCAATTTCCACAATGGCAAAAATGTGGATTCAATCCAAAACCCCAGCTATAGAGGAATAGATAAATAAGCTCTGGTACCTTCACACATGGAATCTGATGCATCAATAAACGCCACAAGACTTGGCGGTGCAAAAATGGAGACTGTAACACTACAAACAAACAAATAAGTAAATAAATAAATGTAATGACATAAAAATGGCTTCATGGGAAAAACTACCCTCCCAGATCCCTTACCCCTCAATTTAAATCTTGGCCTGAGTGGCTAAAAAGGGGGAGCAGCAAGCTTAAGAGGACTGGGCATTTTTACTAACATGCAAGTTTATTTCAAACAAAAATAAATAAAGATTCTTTTTTTATAATTACAAGTTCTGAAAGTTTGGATTTAATAGTTCTCATATGTCAATATTAAGCAGGCAACATTGACTAACTTCAATAAACTGCAGCTATCACCTGGGTGTGATTTTCACTGTAATTTTACTGACATGTCTGTTTTCATGTCAGTAAACATGCTGGGGTTCCTATTGATAGCTACTGAAGACTCTTAATTCTTGTGCAATGCTCATCTCCTCTTATTTTTTCTTGTCCACAGTTTTTAATGACTTTATGTAAGCTTTGATATCTAGTTTCTAATTACATTTATCTATTTTGTCTGTAAAGGCATTTATGCTCAATATTCACGCTTAGATATTTCTCATGTGTTAATTGGTTACTCTTATATTTTTAATAAAGGCATGAAGATCACTTGAATTTGCTAGCTTCTCTACCCCAAGACATGAAAAAAAGCTATGCCTTCATAACAAATTAATTTTAGGAATTGATGTAATTATCTACATCATTCAGCACTCATCTCTCAACATAAAGATTTAAGATTGAGGTAACGTCCTTGGAAATAGTTTTATAGATGTTCGTTTTCTATAATTGGTTGAGCAAATGCTGTAATACTATTTTTCACATTATCTATGTGACCACAAATCTTAAATGCAGGGATTTGGGGCCCACTATCTGCAGAAATAAAAATAATGGGATTTTCTAGGTGTCACAGAATACAATTACTTTTGTTCTTACTGGTATAATTCAGGCAAAAGTATATGATTAATTGAAAGTGAATAGCTCTAAGCTAAGATGAAAAATGGATCTCATTATATATAATTGAGAAATAATCTTAGAAATGTTTCTGGCACTGTGTCAGGCAATATTGGCCAAAACAAAGATGCATAAAGCGGGGTTCCTCCAACTCAAGAGGTTTACAATCTGACAAGGAATCCTTGATTAAGTCTTACCCCGAATAAGAAAGAAATTCTCCGAGATGATTTTACACCCCCCGTTGCTTAGCTTGCCTTAGTTAGTCACGGTTGTCTTCTATCTGCCTTAGTATCATCATCAAAGCAGACGACATCGGTAAGAGCTTTGCTTAACTGACACTTTTCAGGAAAAGTTGTTTTCTACGATCCTATCTAAGGCAAATGATCCTCTTCTTTCATTGATTTTTTCCATTCTTAGTTCCTTCTCTCGCCCTTTATATTAAAGCCAATTTACTGGGGCTTATTAAGATTCGTGTCTTTCCCAGTAGAGTATAAATAAAAATAAGCACCATTAGAGATGATATTTATTTCATACATTACTTATCCTTAAAACAGTAAGTGTATGCCAAAGGGAAAAAATTACCAAAAACCAGGGAGAAAGAACGAAAGGAAGGAAGGAAAGAGGCAGGAATAAGGAAAAAGAGAATGTATCCGAGTCACATCACAGGGAGGTGCTGGGGTCTACCAACCAGGAGGCTTTGTCCAGCTGCACCCTTCAACTTTGTTCAGCCCACAGGCCCCCATTTAAAACTCCTCATGCTTTTTCACCCGGAGTTCACACGGCAGCAGTGTGTTTTTCAGTATACCCAAACAAAGAACCCACTGCCATCAAGTCTGCTCTGACTCACAGAGATATTACACAGGGTTCTGAGACTGCCCAGAGTTGCAAGAGCAGACAGCCTCGTCTTTCTCCCCAACAGCTACTGGTAGGCTTCAACTCTTGACCTTGCCACCTTGGTTCCAGTTTTTGTTTGTTTGTTTGTTTGTTTGTTTGTTTGTTTGTTTTCAGGAGAGTCCTATAGAATTACTTCACATCCTCTCTTTGTCTTTTAATTTTCATGTCTCTGTTCTTCTGTTGATGATGAATCAAATCATTTCTTTCAGGGAGTTCTCTGTTCAAATGCCATCCTTCGGATGACAGCCCCAAAAGCCTGCCTCTCTAGCACCCTAGCATTTTATTTGAATGGCTCCTAAGAAATCCCTTTCTGATCAATAGTTTACCTCTTCAGGTTTGTATTCCATGTCTTTTTATATACGATACATTTCCAGAATGAAGAAGAATCTATAGTTAATTGTTTTTCTTAGTTCCTTAGCATGTCTGATGTAGCAACTTACCCAGATCATGTTGTCAATAACCTGTTTTAAGTTAATTCTCCATCCACGTGGAAATAAATCATAAAATACTAAAATAACACCAATTTTGGCAAATGTGTTAGGCTTTTGTTTTGACTAAGGCTCCTTAATTTGTATATAGAAAATTAAAGGTTATCATGAACTTTTAAAGTGGCCCTTGATAGCACAAAATATCATACCAGACAACTCGAATCCACTTATTTTCAGAGCACTGGATATGCAGGTATTTAGTGCCTATTTCACAAATAAACACTAAACATTAGGAAAATAAATTGCTTATTTTATTCCTTCCCTTTTCCCCTCCTTGTTACAGAGCCAGCACTGTAACAATCCTGTCAAAACAAGATGCTTAATTACAGCCCCTCTGCATTGGGAGGTTATTAATGTAGACAAAACTGTTGACATATTATAGCAAAGATACAGCAGAGTGAAAAGTGTAATCAGCTGGAAAAACACCAGTGAATTGGATTCCAAATATGATGAGCCATCATGGGAAATGATTATTGATGTAATTCTGAAAATAAGGTCTTAGGTGGAGAATCATGCTGAATAAGGAAATGAGGGCTTATTTCCTTATTCGATCCTGAAGGAGAGAGCTTGGCTATAAAAAGAGAAGCTTAATGTTCATCATAAAAATCACTTGGTACTGTGCCATGAGCGGTGAGCATGCACAATGCACAGTATCAACGAACTCATATGATTTTCTTGCCAAGAGCAGGTTCAGAGCCAGAACTCAAGGCCTGACAAAAAAAAGGGAAAACGTCTGAAATGCCATAGACCTACCCATGGAGTACACATCATCTTTGACTTGTCCCTGTCAATTTATCATTCTGTCAATCACCTGAGTACCACACTTTCCATTGCCTTTGGGCTTTTGCAGTGTTATTGTCGTCTCCTGGCCTACCACGTCCTGGGATTGTTACATATATGCTTGTGGCTCCTTCCCACTGTACCTGCCTCCGTTCAAGTATCACCTTTGCAGGCAAGGCTTCTATCGTCACCATATCTAATTGACCCCATCCCTTTCTTTACACTTTGGCTTATTGCCCTGTTTCTCTTCTTTAAAATATTTCTCAACATGCAAGTCTTTTCTTCATTTGCTTATTTGCTTATTATCTTTCTATTTAATTTAAAACACAGAGTACACAGTTCTGTCTTAAGCTATGTTAAAACATGGGTAGATCTTATTTGGTACATCTTTCCCTCCAATCTACAGCTTATTAAGAGAGGTCAACAATGGATCAGTCTTATTCCTGCTGAGAAACTGATGTGGACAGATTCACTGCCCGTTTACACGTAAGATTGACTGTGAACACCTGCTGGGGTTCTCAGATTTTAGAAGGAAAGAAAGCACCTGAAGAAGAAAGCAAAAGAAGATGGGGAATTACTATTTATTGAGAGTGTACCAGCTGGGCTGCTAGCTGCAAGGTTATTAGTTTGAAACCACCAGTCTTTGTGCAGGAGAAAGATGAGAATTTTTGCTCCTGTAGATTTAAAGCCTTGGAAACCCACCGGGACAATTTTACTGGATTCAGCTCGATGGCAGTGAATGACCATGTACCAAAGGTACGTTAGGTACCTTTGACACTTCATGAATTTATTAAAAATAACAATAATGGTCATAATAGAATGCATTGGAGGCCTACTATATGTCAAACTCAACTTTGAAATACTTAACTGTATTGTGTGTTTATCATTAAATCCTCATAATTAAATTTGTGGTATGGATACGCTTGCTTTTCCATTTTGCAGTACTGGAAGTGCCTTCTTGGTAGGTTTTTTCATCCTATTTAAGTTTGTAAAATCAAAGTGAAAAGATATTTTTCAAGAAGACATTCCTAGTGAATGACAGAAACTTGGTTTGGAGAATGTCGTTAGGTGCCGTCAAGCCTGTTTCGACTCCCGGTGACCCGACATGTCACAGAACGAACACCATCCTTACAGTTGTGCTGTGTGATCTTGGCCCTTCCTCGTGGTTGTCGCCCTTTCACTTTACCAAGGATGGTAATGTGCCCAAAGCACTTGAGATCAACTCCGGTCACCTTCACCGCTAAAGAACATCCTGGCTGTACTTATTCCAAAACACATTTGTTCGTCTGTTGGTGGTCCATGAAACTTTCAATATTCTTTGCCAACACCATAGTTCAATTGCATCCATTTTTCTTTGATTTTCCTTCTTCAGTGCCCAACTTTCACATGCACAGGGACTACTGAAAATGCCACACCTTAATGTTCAAAGTTAGGCACACCTTAATATTCAATGTTAGGCACACCTTAATGTTCAAAGTAACATCCTTGCTTTTCAACACTTTAGAGAGGTCTTGTGGAGCAGATTTACCCAATGAAATGCATCCTTTCATCTCTTGACTGCTGCATCCATGTCAATTGATTTAGCTCCAAGCAAGATGAAATCCTTGACAATGTCTATCTTTTCTACATTTGTCATGATATCACCCATTGGTCATGTTGTGATGATTTAGGTTTTCTTTACATTGAGTTGTAATCCATTCCAAAGGATGTAATCCTTGATCTTCATCAACAAGTGCTTTAGGTCTTCCTCACATTTATCAAGCAAGGTTATGTTTTCTGCATATCAAAGGTTGTTAATAAACTTTCCTCCAAACCTGATGCCACATTCTTCTTCATATCATTTGACTACTCAATTGTTTGTTCAGCATACAGATTGAATAAGTACATAGAGAGGTTACAACACTGACATCCAGCCTTGTTTTTAACTCATGCAGTATTTTCTTATTCTGTTTGCTCAACTGCTTCTTGATCCATGTACAGGTTCCACATGAGCACAATGAAGTGTTCTGGAATCCCCATTCTTCTCAAGACTGTCCTTAGTTTGCTGTGATCTACACAGTCAAATGCCTTTGAATAGTCAATGAAACACAAGGAAATATCTTTCAGGTATTCTCTGCTTTCAGCCAAGATCCATCTGACATCAACAAGGATATCTTTTGTGGTTTGGAAACTAGATGCTCCATAATCTAAATTTTTCTCTTCTCACAACAAATTATATGTTTTTATACATAGAGCTCTGGTGCCTCTGTGGGTTAGGCATTGAGTAACCAACCATAAAGTTACCAGTCCAAACACACCAGCCACTCTGAAGGAGAAAGACTAGGTTGTTTGTTCCTGTAAAAATTTAGTCTTTGAAACCCTACATTGCATTACTATGAGTTGGAATTGACTTGATGGCAGTGGATTGGGTTGGGTTTTATGCATGATTGCACATATATGTGTATATGAACATATGTGTGTGTTTATGAATATATGTGAAATCTATCTCCAGGCAATCACAACATCCACTGAGATCCAACCAATTCCAACTCTTGGGAACCAAATGTAGAATTTCAAAGCCTGTAAAAACTTCCCAGAGGAAAGAGCAGGCAGCCTTAGCTTTCCTAGTTAGGGGGTTTAAATTTCAGACCTTGAGGCTTGCAACCCAATTAGCATATATAGCATCACCAGGACTCTTTGGCCTCTTGCCAAGATTGTTATTAATCTAATAAAGATGAATTTATGGAAGGTTCTTCAATCCATCTAAAAGAACCATTTCATGAGCACTTAAGTGCTAAAATGTAGCTTGGTTTTCTAAGAGCACACAAATAGTATACAGACAAAATCAATCATAAGGTGTTTCCTTAAACAGTAGGGTCATTGAAGAAAGAATCAGATTGATTTGACTGGAGAAATGAATGCATGTACCTTCAGGACGGAAGTCAGGGCAGATGCCGCTGTGTCATCGCTGGAGCCTTCATGAATAAGGTGGCGTGTAAGTAAGCTGCCTCTGGAGGGCTCCTGGGTGTCCGAAAGAGTGTGTGCTCAGCTTGATAACGTAGACTGGCAGTTCAAGCCCACACAGCAGTGTTGTCCAAGAAAGGCCTGACAGTGTGCGTTGGCAAAGATGACAGCCCCCAAAGCACATGAACGGTTCTCCTCTATTACACATGAAGTTGCCATGAATTGAAGTAGACTAGATGATAATGGATTTTGGTTTGGTTTGGTCTGAGTATGGCTGGGGCCTAAATCCTGAAGTAAGACCCAGTGAGTAAGTGAGAGAATTATCCCAAGCCAGAAAACATGGGTACTAAAGGCAGTGTGTGTAAAGACAGAGGGGGAAGGGGGAGTTGCCCCTTCCTGTCAGCACAGTGGATCAACTGCAAAAGCACTGAGAAAATATACACTAAGGGTAGCTAGTTAAAATGAAGCCCTCCTGGAGATGCACATTATAGCTAAAGCAGGAAATGGGTTTCTGGAGTGTGGAAAGGGCAATCTGCCAATGCAATTCATTGTGTTTCTGATCAGTTTTCTATTTTTATGGCTAATTGCTTAAATATGGGTTTATGCTTTACTTCTGAGACTAGGCATTTTAATGTAGATGATGCACTTTCATGGACTAAAGAGACTAAAAAAAGTGTCTCACCCCTGAAAATTCATCTGGCAGGAAAAATTAGTGTACAATGTAAGCTGTTTGGGAGGCCTTTTATCAACCGGAAAAATTTGCTGTTGCTATTGCTTTAGCAATACAAAGATAAATTGATGTTCACCAAAAAATGACCTTGATATGCAGGAATTGTGAAGTCAGTCTTTGCCAAGTATGTTTCATTTTATTTTGTCCAGAATTTTTAAAATAATCAGTCCATAGGATATTAAGCCAATGTTCAATCGCTCAAACTTAAGAATCTACTATGTGTGTTATACCTTCAGATATAGGAAATTTCATTTAATGTTGCTAAACAAACCAAGTTTAACCTTTCCACCAAGGTTGCGGCGGCGGCTGGGAACGCTGGACTGGAAGCCTATGTTCTCTGTGTGCCCTTTTCCAAACGTCCCCGTGTTTTATTCTCCAACAGCCTGAAGGCACACCCTTTGCTGGTGAGTTCATTTCAACTCACAGCAACCCCGCACGACTCAGTAAACCTGCCCCATTGGATTTCCATGCCTGAAAATATTGTATTGACGTATACTGGCACATCTTTCTCCTGCACCTGGTAGGTTCAAACTGTCAACCTCTCAGTTACCAAAAGAGTGCTTTAATCACTGTGCAGGCAGCGTGCTTTGAAATATTCCTCTCCAAAAAATCACTGCTATTTAGTTGATTCCAATTTATACTGACCTTATAGGACAGAGTCAAACTGCCCCCGTGGGGCTCGAGACCATAAACCTTTCCAGGAGCACAAAGCCTTGACCTTCACCTGTGGTTTTAAACTGCTGATCTGTTGGTTAGAAGCTCAACATGTAAACCAGCACACCAGCAGGGCTGTTTAAAATTCTTCAGATTTATAAAATTTTGAGTAGGGATATTTCTTTCTTTTCTTCCCTCATTTCTTTCATCCTTTCCTTCCTGCTTTCCCTTTCTTCTTCTCCCCTGTACTTCCTCAGACAGTTAATGCGATCTAAGTCTAAGAGGCATATGCCTTTAAACCACCCACCTTGGGGTTAGCACCCCGGCTCTGTAACGACTGTGCAACCAGGACTCCACAATCTACGCAGGCTTCCATAAATCCTCTTTTGGGTACTAAGTTTTTTGGAACATTGCCAAACAACAGCAGATTTCCCTTCCTCGGCACTTTTGGGGATATCTGAAATGCAAGACAAATATTCTTGCCACCAAACAATGTTACCTAATTTAATATGCACAAAACTTCAAGTAATAGCACCCTCAATGAACGTTAAGTGAGTTTACTGCTTCCAGACATTGAGAATTTCTGGGTAACATCATTCTGTAATCCTCCTAAGGCTCATCTACAAACAGAAATTTATTCACTTTAATGAGAGATTATTAAAGACTCAAGTGTATTAGCAGCATTTACCCTGAATCATGGACAGAAGCAAAAAGTTTCTTTAATTCAAACATCTTCTTTAGTGGAGCCTAACATGATATACATGTTTTTGGGGTGCATCAAGTTTCTATCTCTTCTTTGCCAGTGTCCCAGGAACACCCAGTTCTCAAAGTCATTATGGTCATTGTCTACTTAACTCACTCCTAACCAAAAGCCAAATTTAGGAACAGAATAATCGTACTAGCCCAATGGTGAACCAGTGATAGCTTCACAGTTAACTCAGAGGTTGGAATTCCAAATGTATTTGTATTCCATGGCTCTACAGGAGAAAGATCTAGTAATACCCTGTCATGCAGGTCACAACCTACAAAACTCTGTGGGGCAGATCTGCTCTATGACATGCGGTCTCTTGCATCACAAGTTGACTCAATGACACACAACAATATCCTGTTAAAGGAAGAGCGTCGTCTTCATTTGTTTAAACCTTTACCAGAGCAGAAAGCCTCATGCTTATCCCAAGAGACAGCTGAGGGGCTGAAACTGCTGCCCTGGGCTTGGCAGCCCAGCATGTAGCCTCATTTCATCCCGGAACAAAGGACGGTGCTAACTATCGTTAATTGAGAATCCATTTTGCGATGGCAAAGTATTTCAATCCTAACAACTAACGGCTGCCGAACTTATGGCGTGCTGGGTACTGCTCCTCTTATTTAACATGATCTCATTTAATTCCTGAGAAGCCTAAGAAGCAGGCTTTATCATTAGTCCATTTTACAGATGAGGAAACTGAGACAACGGGGAGATTAAGTGGAAAAAAGGGGTGTTTGCTGGTATAAAACACTCTTTTTGTTTTTGTTTTTAAATCATTTTATTGGGGGCTCTTATCATAATCCATAATACATCTCTTATCACAATCCATAATACATCCATTTCACCAAGCACATTTGTACATGTTTCCATCACCATTTTCAAAAAATGTTCTTTCTACTTGAGTCGTTCATATCAGCTCATCCCCCCACACCATGAACCCTTAATAATTTTTTTTTTCATGTCTTACACTGACCACTGTCTCCCTTCATCCACTTTTCTGTTGTTCATCCTCCTGCAGGGGTGGGGTGGTGGTGGTTATATGTCTATTATTGTGATTGGTTCCACCTTTCTCCCCCCCACCTTCACCTTCCCCTTCTTGTATCGCCACTCTCATTATTGGTCCTGAGAGGTTTATCTGTCCTGTGTTCCCTGTGTTGTGAGCTCTTATCTGCACCCGTGTTCATGCTCTGGACTAGCCAGATTTGTAAAGTAGAATCGGAGTCACGATAGTGGAGGAGAAGAAGCATTAAATAAACTAGAGGAAAGTTGAATGTTTTGTCGGTGCTATACTGCATCCTGACTGGCTCATCTCTTCCTTGTGACTCTTCTGTGAGGGGATGCTCAATGGTCTACAGATGAGCTCTGGGTCTCTGCTCTGCCTCCACCTCGTTCATATCAATAGGAGTTTTTGTTCTGGGTCTTTGATGCCTGATACCCAATCTCATCGACACCTCATGATCACACAGGCTAGTGTGCTTCTTCCATGTAAGCTTTGTTGCTTCTTAGCTAAATGGCCACGTGTTTATCTTCAAGCCTTTAAGACCCCAGACGCTTATCTTTGGATAGCCAGCCACTATCTGTTCTCTTCGCCACATTTGCTTCTCACCTATTTTTGTCTTGTTCTCTGCTGAATTCAATGTGTGCTTCTCCTCCCCATCTGTCCCTTTTCTTATTCGATTGCCTCCCTACCTGCTCATGAGAGAAGCGCTCAGGATGCTGGGTTGGAGAACTCGCGGCCTTTCTGAATGTGGAAGGGTACTTCCATGGATTCTGACCGACCATACTACCAAATAAGTAGCTATTATCAAGTCCATCCCAACTCATGGAAACTCCATGTGTGTCACAATAGAACTGGGCTCAGTGGTTTTCAATGACTGTTTTGCAAAGTATATCTTGAGGCATTTTTTCTTGTACCCCAATTTACTTTACTCATTGTAGTGAGCCCAGTTCATGCCGGATTTTCCTCCACCCCGACCATAGTCTCTGGTATTTTTATAACTGGCTCCATTACTCACAGGCACACAGACTAGATGTGGATGTCTCTTGGGAGGACTAGATAACCCTGGTGCCCCCTCTTATTTGTGTGATTGTTAGTGACCAAAAGGCTAGTTCCTGCTGTCTGGTAGGTCAACTAAAGCATTCATAATAGAGCTAAGACTTACAGGAACCTTATTATTCTGTTTGCTTGCTCACAGTCAACAACTGGTTTCTGTGATTATCCTGAAACCTGAGTTAATGTACAACTTCTGTATGTGACTCCCCAGAGTATATAATTCAAACGTAAAATATATATACCCTTGATGTATTGACTTGAAATGGGACACTATCAAGATAGTGTTGCTATCAGAAGGTGACCCCACTGGTGTCACCTTCTGATATCTTTTTCTTTGTCTCTCTAAATTGGAGTGAATGAAATTGGCTCTGTTGCGCCAGGACATGAACCTTATTCAAGCTGATATTCTGAGGTATTTCTAAGTGGATGTGATTTTCCAACTTTGGGGTTAGCATGCAAGCATCTTAATTCTTATCATCCAGGCATTCCACCTAAATTCTACTCCAAACAGGGACACGCAAAGTCCAATAAAAGTATATGTTTTGTGTTAGTCTGGGTAGACAAGAGAAACAGAATTCATAGACACTCATATTTTATAAGACAGAGTTTTATATAAAGGGTAAGTGTACATTAAGAAAGCATCCCAAGCCAGTGTTATTCAATCCATAAGTCTGATATTAGTCCATATGTACAACACCAATCTACAAAGTCCTCCTCAACCTCACAAAACACCCACAATGATGCCAAATGCAGGAGGAAAGCCGAATCAGTGAGCATGTAAGCATCTCAGCACTGGCAGGGCTCTCCACACAGCTGCTCCAGCGCCCAGGGCTGCATCTGGGTAGGTTCAGATGACTTGTCCTCAGGGATCTTTCACAGGAAGTGATCCTTGCAAAATGAGGCAGAGAACTAGCTAAGGCAGCTGCACCCTGATCCGACCATCAGAGAGCAAGAGACCAGACATGTGAGGCTAACTGAGCCCTTTATCTCTCTGCCCTTCAATTAATCCCTCGTGTTCATCGGCCAGGTTGGCACAATAAACCTTAACTATCATATGTATATATGATGAAAATTACTCAGAATGAGATGTATTTTCAAGTGAGTGAGTGTGGAATTTCATTTTAAGATTCAGTATGTACAATACTACATGTTCACAAATATCAAGTAAAAATAAAGATTTTATATGTGAAGACAAATGTGTTTATTCATAACCCTTTAATATTTATAATAAGTGGATTTCTTTCCCTTACTCAAGGTTGTAATTCTGCTTGGCATGCCCTTAAAAGCACATGGTTATTCTGATCTTTTATAATCCATTCAAGGTAACTTGTAGCTGTAGACTCAAAGATAAAAAAACGTGCTTGGTAGCGTTCATAAACATGTGCATATTGATCTGAAGCAATGATCAGCGAGTCTTATGCAAATATAAAGCCACATTTAGGAACTACTCAGAAGATTTTATTGACTTTCATAATATTTTTTTTAATCTAGAGTTTGCCCAAATCAGTGCTGATTCTTTTCTAAGCCATGAGTTAAGTTCTCATGAGTTAAGTCTGAATTTCTCAAATATATTTTTGATAATGATGGTCTTCTTGGTTTCTTTTCTTCTTTAGCAATTTCAAGGCAGACATCACATCTGTGTGAACAAGAGATACAGTTCAAAGCAAGCTAGCAGTGTAATGTTAGTCTGGAATAACTATTGAACACACTTTTTCTGAACTGGGTCTAAGGGTCTACTTTTAGAAAAACCTTTACTTATCTTACAGAGACCATCATCTTTGTCTAATGATAATAAAGGACTATTGATGACCAATTATAACTTTTGATGGACTTTCAACTTGGTGAGCTTGAGACAGTGAAAGGATGCATGTTTACTGACTATATATTGCATGTTTACTGACTATATATTGAAAGGTAGGTTTGAGATACCTGGACCACTGATCCATTTGCTTCATGTCTACGCTAACTGGACCTTTGCAGTGGATGACGCTGTAGCTAACATTGTTTGGGTCAAACATAGCCCTGAGGGCTGGAGCTCAAATCGATTTGATTTTTCTTATTGCTAGCACTCAGGCATCTCCCTTTACATTGTTCAACAGTCACCTTGATCATGTTGTGTTTCTTCCCAGTCACCACAGTGAAAGATTGCAGCCCTGCTTACCAGATCTTTGTCATTATTTCCCACTTCCTGGAGCTGATGGCATTGTTTCATGTCAGCCTTAGCACAGTTAATCAAAGGGCCAGAGAAGCAAATGCCTCAACTCACAGACTCCTAGAAGAGACATATTCCTTTAAACTAGCCTGAGGGCCAGAAGATTTTATCCCACAGGTTTTACCCACGGATGCCAAATTATCCCTGAAACCCTTTGGCAAATAAATATAGAATCAGGAATGACCTTATTGCTTTCTCCTGGGGCATGAAAGCAGAAAGTGGATTCTTATTTTTCACTGCCAATATTTCATTCCTCTGAACCATACTAGAGAGAAAGTGATCAATCCTCCAGTTCGTACCCTGACATGCTAATTACATTACCTTGCTTTATAGCATACTTTTCTAGAGAAATATAAGAGAAAAGGTGGGAAAGCAGAGCAGAAATGGGGAAGATTTTGACTAGCACAGCTTACACTACAATATAGTCTTTTGGCTGCTCCAGCTCTTACACATGAATCTACTATTCATATTCTCACGTTGAGATCAGGAACATAAGTTCAGTCCAGTGGAAGAGGCTGACAGCTGTTCAGTGCAGGTAAGCCAGAAGTCATATTCCGTGTAGCCAGACAATGTGAAGAACAAAGCACAGGAATAAATCCAGAAAGTGTTGTGTTGTTAAGTGCCATTGAGTAAGTACCAATTCATAACGACCCGCTAACCATCTTCACAACTGTTCCTATGTCTGAGCCTATAATTTTCACTGCCCCTCTACAGTACCAAGCATGATGTCCCTCTCCAGGGATGGGTGCTCCTACCCAAAGTACGATAGATGAAATTTTGCCATTCTTGCCTCAAAGGAACATTCTCGGTATGCTTTCTACAAGACAGATCTGTTGGCTTTTTTGGCAGTACATTGTATTTTTAATATTCTTCGCCAGCACCACAATGCAAGTGCATCAATTCTTCTCTGGTTTTCCTTATTCAATATTCAAGTGCACACACATATGAGGCTATTGATAATATCCTGGCTTGGGTCAGGTGCTTCTTCAAAGTAACATCCCTACTTTTCAGCACTTTAAAGAGGTCTTGTGCAGCAATTTTATCTAATGCAATGCATCATTTCATCTCTTGACTACTGCTTCCATTTGTCTTGATTGTGAATCTAAGAAAGACAAAATCCATGAAAACTTTTTTTTTCTCCGTCTCTCATGATATTTCCTTTGGGTATAGTGGTGAGAATTATGGTCTTCTTTACCTGGAGTCTTAATCCATCCTGAAGTCTGCATTCATTCCTTGATCTTCATCAGCAAGTGCTTCAAGTTCTCTTCACTTTCAGCAAGCAAGTTACAATATCATCTGCATATATCAGGTTGTTGGTCATCCTTCCTCCAACCTGATACTGCATTCTTCTACATATAATACACAATCCAGCTTCTTATTGTTTGCCCAACGTAAAGATTGAATAAGTCTAGTGAGAGGATATAACTCTGACACACAACCTTTTATTTAAACCCCTTGGTATTCCCTTGTTCCGTTCACATGGATCTCTCTTGGTCCATGTACAGGTTCTGCGTGAGCACAGTGAAGTGTTCTGGAGATCTCAGTCTGCTCACAGCGATCTATGTTTTGTCATGGTCCACACATTATTCAATGTACGACTTTCACTTGCATATGATGCGATTAAAAATACCATGGCTTTGGGTCAGCCACACCTTAGTTCTCAAAGCAACATCCTGCTCTTTAAGTAGATCAAGTAAATTAAATTAATACCTAAGATTCAGAAAAAAAAACCAAACTCATTTTCATCAAGTCAATTCTGTAGGAACCTGCCAAGATTGTATTTTATAGTGTGCAATATATTATATATACTCAAGTATAAACCGAGTTTTTCAGCACCTGTTAACACAGTATTTACATTAAAATTGGGTGCCTCGGTGGATATTTGGGTCGGCTTATACTCGAGTACATACGGTATGTTTGATCATCATTAAATCATCTGAGTTTATATTTTTCCCAATTTCTAATAACTCTTAACTCAGAATTAAGAATCAAAATTTCTCATCTAGGAAGACTAAGTAGTAGAGTAGGAACTGGATTTGAGATTTACTTTTATTCCTTACGCGACTATATGCTGCTTCTGTAACAACTTGCACCTCCCCAGGGTATATGCATTTTGATGGTTCCCTAAAGAGAATAAAGACCAAACAGTGAGTGATTTTCACAACTCAGAGAGAGAATTAGCAAATAGTGCATACTTAGTATTTATGACCGATTGGATACTGGGCTAAACTTTTAACACAAATACAAACATATTGACTATTCCAGCTCTCAGCTACACTGTAGGTGAATAGAACAACCCCATGGGATTTCCAAAGCCACAATCTCTATGGAAGCAGATCCCTAGGCCTTTCTCCTCTGGAGCAAGAGCAAATGGTGGGTTTGAGCTGCAGATTTTTCAGTTATCAGTTGAGCACTTAACCACCACACTCCATGGGTTCCTTTTCGATATATATCACGTCTTAATAATCATCATGTCAATGTATAGGTACTATGATAATTCACTTTTTAAAATTTTATTTATTTAGAACATTATTTTACTGGGGCTCTTGCAGGTCTCATAACCTTACATGCATCAATTGTACAAGCATATTTGTACATATGTTGCCATCATCATTTTCTAAACATTTGCTTTCTATTTGAGCCCTTGGTACTAGCACCTCTTCCCCTCCCCCTACCCTTGTGAAACCTTGATAAATTATAAATTGTTATTGTTTTCATATCTTACACTGACTGCTGTCTCCCTTCACCCATGTTTCTGTTGTTCATCTCAGGGGGAGATTATGCATCAATCATGTGATCAGTTCCCCCTCCTCCGCCCACCTTCCCCCTACCCTCCTGGTCTCTCTACTCACAATTCTGCTCCTGATAGGTTTATCTGACCTGAATTCTGTGTGTTGTGAGCTCTTATCTGTGTACATGCTCCAATCTAGCTCTAATCTAGTCTGCAGTGAAAGGGGGAACTTGGGTCATGATAGTGGAGCATGAATGATGAAGACTCAAGGAAGTAGAGAAATATTGTGTTTCATCAGTGCTATACTGTGCACAGATTGACTCATCATTTCCTTGTGACCCTTCTGTGAGGTAATGTCCCCTTGTCTACAGATGGATGTGGGGTCTTTGCTCTTATTCCCCTCCTTTTCAAAAATATGTTTATTTGTTTTTTGTTTGGGGTCTTCTGATACCTATTACCTGATTCCATCAACACAACATGATCACACAGACTGGTTTGTTTCTTCCATGTGGGCTTGTTGCTTCTTTATTAGATGACCACTTGTTTAACTTTAAACCTTTAAGACTCCAGACACTATATCTTTTGATAGCTGGGCACCATCAACTTTCTTCACCACATTTGCTTATGCACCCATTTTGTATTCAGTGATGCGGATAGGAGGCTGTTAGAATGACGTGTTCTTGCATTGAGGGAGGGCTTGAGCAGAGGCCCAAAGTTTGCCCACTGCCTCAATGGATTGCCATATAAATACATGTACATAGACCATTTTGTCTATTTTTATGAATTAATAGATTTACATAAGTGAACATCTATGTTTATACCTCTATCCATAGCTTTGCTTTCTATATCTTTCTTATTTCCTTTTACGTTTCTCCATCTCCACAATCATGCTCACCTTTCTTCTGCCTCAGACTAGACACACTCCCCACCATGCTCCCAGTATTGTCCTCTGACACAGTATGCCCCAGTTGGGGGACACTATGTCTTGAGCTGGTGTCCGCCTACAGTCCTCTCTGTGCCTTAGCAGCTTGGTGCAGTGTCTTCATCCTCAGGGTTTGGTGGGCCATTTTCGGGTCTAGTCCCTCTTGCTTTGCTTCTGATTGGATGTGTCAGACCAGCCACTTTCCCCAACCTGTAGGTTTAGTGTTGTCTTCTGTAGCACATATTTCTAGGGGGCTACGGGGGGCAGGGGGAGGATCAGGTTGGTTATGATTTGGGACAGCCCTGTGGACTTTTCTGTTCATGAGTTGCTCCATGTGGTTACATTGCCCTCAAGGTTTGGTGCACCATGGTAGGGTCTGCACTCACACTCCCATTTCTGTGGAGACACAAACTATATCTTCCCCCTGGGTGGGTTAGTGCCCTGCTCCTCTAGTGCCATCATCTCCCTCTTTTTTTTTACCTCCCATTTCAACCCCCTGACCTTCCCCTTTTTTGTGTTGAAATGACTTGTACATCCTTGGGTTTCGTCTGTCCCCCATGTAATTGCCTGCACCTCAGCCTGTAAAGTATGAGATAAGTGGCTTTTCTTCTATACCTATTGTGCTGATTGTACTTACCTCAGTGGACTCATGTACTTATCCTTTTGTGATTGGCTAACTTTGCTTAGCATAATTTCCTCCAACTCTTCCCATGAAGTGATGTGTTTCATGAGATCATCAGTGCTTTTTAGTGATGCATAGCACTCCATTAGGTGCATGTACCAGGGTTTCTAATCCATTCATGTATCAATCAAATGGAAGTTGTTTTCAATTCTTTGTGATAGTGAATTGCACCACGATACACATTGGAGTGCAGAAAACTGGTCTTGGTCTGTTTCTTACCTCTTTTGGGTATGTGCCCAGTCGAGGGATTACTGGGTCGTAAGGTAACTCTATTTCCATTTGCTTTAAATTTCGCTAGATGGCTTTCCTCAGTGGCTGTACCTATCTACACAACCACCAGCAGCGGAGAAGAGCTCCTATCTTGGCACATCCCCTTCAACATTTGTTACTCTCTGATTTTCTGATGTGGGTTATCTTCAAGGGTGTTAGGTGGTATCTCATAGTTGTTTTAATTTGCATTTCTCTGATGGCTAAGGATCCGGAGCATTTTCTCACATATTTTTTGGCCTTTCGGGTTTCCTCCCTAGTGAAATGTCTTCTCAGGTCTATACCCACTTCCTCAGGGGGTTAACTGTTTTTCTCTTTTTTCAGGCTAGGAGGGTATTGTAGATTTTAGTAATAAGCCCTGTCTGTTGTGTCATTGCTAAAAATCCTCTCCCAGTCTGTGGGTTCCCTTGTTAATTCCTTGGTGAAGTCTTTCAATGCACCTAGGTGTTTTATCCTTAGTATATCCCACTTGTTGATTTCAGCTGTGTGCGCCACACATGCACGTGCCCGTGTGTGTCCTTCCCTATTTCAGTTAGCCTATGTATTCCCTGAACCAAGGTTCTTAGGTTTTTCCTGATTCCTTCCTTGATGGTCCTGATAGTTTGGGATTTTACTTCTAGGTATGATCCACCTTGAGTTTGTTTTTGTGCATTGGGTGGGAAAAGGGTCTTGTTTCATTTTTCTACAGGTGGATATCCAGTGTTTCCAGCACCACTTGTTAAAGAGGGCATCCACTTCCGACAATGCTTTTCGGACCCTCATCAAAGATCCATTGTCTATATGCTGATGGTTTTATTTCTGGGTTTTCTGTTCATTTCCATTGGTCTGAGTATCTGTCACTTTGCCAGTACTATGCTGTTTTGACCTGGTGTTAAAGTCAGGTAAGGCGAGCCTTCTGACTTTGTCCTGTTTCTTGAGGAGTTCTCTGCTAATTCTGGACTTCTTCCCTGTCCATATGAAGTTGGTGGTCATTTTTTCCAATTCTTTGAAGAAGGTTGATGGTATTTTAATTGGGATAGCATTAAACTTATATAGTGCTTTGGGTAAGACTGACATCTCATCTTTACTTTATTGAGTCTTCCAATCCATGAGCATGTGATATTCTTCCATTGTGGATGTTTCTTTTGGTTTCCTGTAGTAGGGTCCTGTAGTTATCCTTATATATGTTTTTGGGGTTTGGGGGGTTAGATACATTCCTAGATATTTGTTTGTTCTTGGCTATTTTGAAGGGCACTACCTTCTTGGTCTCCTCTTCTGTGGTCTTGTCCAATGTCTATAGTAGCCAATAGGCTTCTATTTGTTGATCTTGTGTCTTGCCATTCGTCTGCATTCCTCTGATGCTGCCAGTACTCCTGTGGTGAAGCTTTTGGAGTTTTCACTGTATAGAATCATGTGGTCTGCAAATAGTGAAAGTTTCACCTCCTCCTCTCCCAGATGGATTTCTTTCATGTCCTTCCACTGCCCTATGTTAGCTAGGACCTCAAGGACAATGTTGAAAAGAAGTGGGGGTAAGGGGCATCCTAGTCTGGTTCCCTTTTTCAGTTCGATTATTTTCATGTTTCTCCTTTGACTATGATGTTGGCGATTGGCTTTTGGTAAAAACCTTGTATAACTTAAGCTATTTACCTCAACCTGTGGGTTATGACCCCTTCCAGAAGGGTCACCCAATTCATAACAGTAGCAAAATTATAGTTATGAAGTTGCATCAAAAATAATTTTATGGTTGGGGGGTCACTACAACATGAGGAACTGTATTAAAGGGTCACGGTATTAGAAAGGTTGAGAACCACTCGTCTAGAATGTCCTTATTAGGAATGGGTGTTGTATGTTGTCAACTGCTTTTTCTGTGTCTATTGATATTTTCATGCGATTCTTATCCTTTTTCTTATCAATATGGTGAATAAAATTGATGGACTTTCAGAGGTTAAACATCCCTGCATCTCTGGAGTGCATCCCACCTGTTTGTGATGGATGATATGTTTTATATACTTTTGTATTCTATTGGTCAATATTTTGTTAAGGATTTTTGCATCTATGTTCATTGGAGATATTGGTCTGTATTTCTCTATTCCTCCAGGATACTTACCCTGTTTGAGTATCAAAATTATACTGGCTTCGTAAAATGAATTTGGGAGTTTGCCATCTTTTTCTATGCTCTGAAATAATTTGTAGAGGCTCAGTGCCAACAATGCTTGGTAGAATTTTCCTGCGAAGCCGTCTAGTCTAAGAGCTTTTTTGGTTGGTAGTTTCTTGATAACCATATTGATATCTTCTTTTGCTGTAAGTCTTTTGAAGTTCTTGACCACTATCTGGGATAATCTCAGAAGGAATTTTTCCCCAGGTATTTGTCCATGTTTTCCACATTGTTTAATTCATTAGAATGTAGACTTTCAAAATAGTTTTTGATTATCCTTTTAATCTCATGGGGTCAGTTGTGATTTCCTAGCTATTGATCTTTCCTCCTTCCTTTCCTGCGTTAAGTTTGTCAATGGACTGTCTACTCTGTTGATCCTTTCAAAGAGTCAACTTTTTGCTGCATTAAATTTTTGCATTGTTCTCTTGTCTTCCCATGTAACTCTGCCCTGATTTTTATTATTTCTTTTCTTTTGCTACTGGAGGGGTTGTTCTGTTTACTCTGTTCTAGTTGCTAGAGGGTTTGTGATAGTGTATGAGGCATAAGTCACTCTTCCTTTTTCAAATATGCATTAATCGCTATCAAGCGTCCTCTTAAAACAGCTTTTGAATTATCCCATGGGTTTTGTTACATTGTATTCTCATTCTCTTTAGTTTCTAGAAACCTCATAATTTCCTCTCTAATCTGAGCTAGTACTCATTCATGTCGCAAAAGATCATTATTTATCCTCCAGTTGTTTCCTGTTGATTTTCTGATCGTCCTTTTGTAGATCTCCTGCTTTATGGCATGGTGGTCCAAGAGGGACATCTGAATCATCTCTGTATTTGAATTTACTCAAACTCTACTGGTGTCCCAGCATGTGGTTACTTTTTGAAAATGGGCCATGCAAACTTGCAAAGGATTTCATTATTTTTGCATTTGGATGGGGAGTTCTATAAATGCTTATCGGGTCCAGTTGCCTAAATGTAGTGTTTAGCTTTGTAGCCTCCTTACTGAGTTTCTTTCCCATTGATTTTTCTCTGAGAGCAATGTATTAAAGTCACCTTCTATCATTGTTGAGTCTGATTTCTTTTTTCATCTTTTGAATAGTTTGATGAATTTCATGGGTCTCTCATTAGGCATGTATATATTTATTAATGCTTACTGGTTCCTGATCTACTGCTCCTCTGACCATTATATAGTGCCCATCTTTGTCTCTTGTTTTGTTTTGCACCTAGAGGTCAATTTTGTTGGCGATTAGTAGAGCAACTCCTGCTTTTTTTTTTATGTTGATGTTTTTGCCTGATATATTTTCTGCCAGCCTTTTATTCTTAATCTATTTTTGTCTGTGAGCTTAAGATGTGTCTCTTGCAGGCAACAGATGGATGGCTTATGTTTTCTGAGCCAGTCTGAAAACCTATGTATCTTAATGGGAGAGTTATGGCCGTTGACCTTCAGAGTTAATACCAACATCTGTCGATTAATTGCTGTCATCTTGTACCTTTTGTGTTGGGTGTTTTCCTATCTCCCTTCATATCAGTGTGCTGTGTTTAGGTGGGAGGGGGGCTTCTTGCCTTCTTTTCCCTCTGAGTCAATGTTATGTTGGTCATTGTTTTCAACGTGTTGGCTTCTGGATGAAGTTGAGCTATATGGTGGTCTCCTACTTGTGCTTGGTGGTATTGGTCTTCTTACCACAGTGAGTTGGCAAGGATTTTCTGCAGGGTTTGGTGTCTTGTGGTGTATTCTTTGAGTTTTTCTTGTCCGGGAAGACTCTTACCTTATTGTCTATCTTAATAGATAATTTGGCAGGGTAGAGGATTCATGGGTTGACATATTTTCTTTCAGCTTTGAGAAGATGTTACTCTACTCTCTCCTCCTCTTCATTAGTACCTGCTAATGGGTCTGAGCATATTCTTACCTGAGTACCATTGGATGTGACGGTCTTTTTGTCTCTTGCTACTCTTAATTTTTTCTCTTTTTCCTCAAAGTTGGGTAATTTAACTATTATGTGCCTCAGTGAGTTCTTGATGGGGTTTAGTCTAATTTGTGTTCTCTCTGCTTCCTCTAGGAATGTCTTATTCTCATTCATTAGGTTGGGGAAGTTTGCTTCCTGGAATTACCTTGCTAATTAACTGTAGATTTCTTTGACTGCTGTATTTTGGTTTTCTTGTTTTCTGGTTGAAGGTGTTGAGGATTTTGAGGTATGTTACCATCTGCTTGTCATTTTGGAAGAACTGTGCACCATATTCCTGTGAGATCAAGGGGCCCTGAGCTCTTTCCCTTTGTGACTGGTAAGAGTGTATTCAGGGACTACCTGTGACCTACTATGGTGGTGGGTCGGGCTGCTGTGTAGGCAAAGTGCCATGGAGACTCAGTGGCTGGAGTCAGTGTGGGGCCTCTCAGAGTGTGGGTTGAGGCTAGTGACTATAGGTATACCACTGTGTCATGTTGGGACAGGCCTGCAACGTGGGCAAGGGTCTGATTCTGGACTCTCTGGCCACAATTTGCAGACTTTTAAAGGCCCTGTGGAGCCCAAGTTTTGGGCTTGGGTTGTGTCTTTCAGCCCCTGGCTTTTTCTGTTTTGTTATGTTCAAATCCTAAGCTGTTCTCTGGGGATCAAACTTCTGCCTGTCTTGTTATCCTAAGATGATGCTAATAGACAATGGGCAGTTTTCTGGTGGCTTACATTCACACTTAAGCAAAGGCACACTGTCTGGAATTGTATGCATTAAAATTTTTTTCTTTTTATACTTGTCTTGTGGCATGCCCTTGTATCTGTGCTGTGCTGTGCTGTGCCCCAGGGGAGGGGGACAAGATTAGTCAAGTGGTTTGGGGTCCATCTGGATCTGAATTCTCCCCAAGCTGCACTCCTGTGTCACTCCTGACTCTCTTGCATGGCTGTGTCATGGGTAAATATTCCAGGGGCTCCTCAATTGTTGCAAATTAGTGACTAATTATCTATTGTTACCAATGCTGTCAGGCATGGTGCTGCGGAGTTGGGGGAAAGGTGATGGCTGATGTATTCACTTTATTCCTGGATGAGGAGGGAGAATGCAAGAGCAGTGTGAAAAGCAGAGAGGGGAACTTGAGTGTGAGGTCGTGTGGCTACTTCTTGGAGGCTATCCACAAGCTGGGATTATGACCACCTTTGGACAGCAGCCTGGGGAAATTACTGCACCCTGTAGTAATTTCTTGTAATTTGGGCACAGGAAGGAGTGGTGAACACCATCCAACTGAATCTGGTGAGTGATTAGTGGAGCCCATGGGAAGATGGTGAATTTAGAGCATTCCAGCAAGTTCTATCGAATCACTTTGTGGATGAAAATCACACGGGGAGGTCTGAACCAGACCCTATTAGACTGAATCTGTTTTTAGCACCCAGCTTCCCAATATTGGCCTCCTTGCTTCTTAATTTTTTGATTTTATGACGGCAGCACCGGGTGGGTGATTCTACCTGGATGCCATCTGACTCCTCGCCCACATGTTAAATTTGAGTAATCTAAGAATGAGAACTCAAGTAACACTAGTGAGCTGAGATGGCCTCGTATTAGCTATTTGGAATCAGACTAACATGTAATCTACTATTTTGAGAATGAGAAATTGAAGAGTAAGGGCATCATTTTTATTGTTGCTGTTTTGTTGTACAGTGTTGCTTGGTTTTGCTCTGTCTTGTTTTTATGCATGTTGTCTCCACAGGCCTGTCTGGATAGGACAGGCT